>NC_088099.1:67681456-68001412 GCF_036370855.1 Dromaius novaehollandiae | reverse complement strand
TTCCAGATGCCACAGGTGCTGATTCGAGTCACCCTGTCACTCCCATTGGGATCTGGAGTAGATTGTGTATGAGGATTACAGAAGAGCTCTGTGAGATCTTGCCTCTCTCCCTTCAGCCATCCATAGGGCTATCAACAGACTGGCCTTTCTTGCCAAACCTGGCTCCATTAAAAGCGTGCTATAGGGCTCTGTGTTCATAGTTTCTGTTTGACTCCAGGGTGTAGCTGCTTACTTTACAAGGACACTTGTTTCTTTTTCTGACCACTTCTCTCTAAAAGTTCAACCATGGCTCTGAATGGATGTTTGCCCTGCATCATGACTACTGATAAACATTCTTCATTGAAGGTTTAAATTAACTTCTGCTGAATATATGTGATGCAGTCTGGAGCCCGCCTTCCTCTCCATTAACTGCATTTTTCTCACGGCCACGAGAAATAAGATTTATTTTAGCCAGTAAAGTGAACAAACGCCACCTGTGATCCACTCAGGATGCTGACCTGAGCTAGAGGGTTACTGCTCCTTTTTGACTATAACAAGACCTAATGGTGCATGGGTTATTAAGCTTCCAGCAAAACCGTCTTTTCCTGGCTAAAATGAGGTGTTTGTCAATTAAATTCTCAGTGAAAACAAGGACATATACAAAATGCATATAATAATTCAATTCTAAACACATACTGAAAGAATGGAGCTCTTAAGAATGGTGCTGTAAGCAAAAGAAAGATAAGCTGGGGGTTTTTGGTTTTTTTGGTAGCTAGAATGAATTGCCACTTTTGTTAGCATATTCTACATAGCAATTGCAGAATGAATCACCCTGCAAGAATGACCAGGCCCTTTGCTTTCCAAGCAACTCACTGGCTAGAGGAAGTTATACAGTGCAACTATTTTATGGATAAACAGGGTAAGCCGGTTCTTCACGCTGTCAGTCTGGAGCTCTGATAATCAGTATGTCCACTTTTTAAAGAGGGATAGAAAAACTCCTTCAGTAAACTGTGTGTGACTTTCAAAGCACATACAAAGATTAAATGAGGACAAGGATACTTCTTTAGTAAAACTCTTTTTCAAGGTTAATGCAACTCCTGGAAAGGTCAGAGCTCTGAAGAGTACAGGCTTTTTCCATACTTGTTGCAAACCAGGTTTCCTCCAGCAAAGTCACATAGTAAGTGCCAAGCAGACATTGCCTTCCCACTTTGTCCTTCAAGATGTAAGTTTATGGGTTTTATTATTACTATTAATAATAAGTCTTGGATATTAAGCCCGATTTTCTGCATGTGACGTTAAAAATGTGTTAAAAATACAATCAGGATTTATGTATTAGAGCTTTCTGCTACGTGCTCTCTTCTGGGACTGTCTTCAGTTCCAAGCATTTATAAAGTTCAACAACTTGCGCTCCCATTGAAGCGGAGGGGGCTGAGCATGCTTGGAGGACAAGGAGGAGGAGGGTGGGGAAGCAGAGGGCAGATGAAGTCACCAAAGGTCCAGGGCATGCTTAGCACAAACGCTGAGATTTTGCGTCCCACATCGAGTCTGCTTCTGCATCGCCTTCTGGGAATGCAAGGCATAGGAAATCGGAGCCCCTACAGGGAGAGCTAAGATGGTTGTGTTGACTTGTGCTGGTCTGTGCAAGAGGACAGCCCAGGTGGGACTCACACACTCCGATTCAGGATACAAAGGCTGTGTGTACCTCACATGAAGGGGGGGAGAGGGGGAAAAGAGCCTCCTAAAGGGATCCCCTAGGTCTGTTCAGGACTAAGCGTCAGTTCATTATTTGAGGCAGATCTTGTGAAGAAGATAAATTATAGACAGTAAGTCTAATGCTGTAATGATTATTACTGTCAAAGGCACCTAACTGCTTCAGACTCTCTTGAAAATCCCCGCCTGGCTTCATGTTGTACTGACTGAGAAGCACAGGAGCTCTGACTAGCACAGGGAAGAAAAAGCTCCCATCATTTTCATGCTCCATCTATGGTTTCCATAGCAGGTTTGGCAATGCCTCAAGCCTTGCTCAGTCTATACCCATTATCAGTTACATTATGTTACAGTGTTGCATTTTAATTGCTGTGTTTTCTGGGACAGAGGGAGCTGAATCTAAATATATCTCAAGCACCAGCAGTGATATTTAGCACAGCTACTGTAATCAAGTATTCAGCCATCGCCAACAAATAAATTTCTCACTTGAGCAAATAGGTTCTCGCAAAGATACCTGAATGTTTGACAAAGTTCCATTTGCTGTTATTTCAATATCATTAGGAGGCCTTGGCTTTCTTGATTGGTGGGGCGCTCATCTAAACTGCCAAGAAATTACCAGTTTTTGATCACAGCTCTTTTCCTTTCATGAATGCAGACACTGACAGCTCTAACAAAGATGCTCAGCTAGGAGCCTTTTTCTCCTTCAAGAAAAATGAAGTATTGCTGGTTTAAAACCACTAATTGCAGTTTATAATAACAATACTTCCTGGAAAAAAAATTAAACTATACTTAACTGCTGGGTTTTTTTCCTTCAAACTAGGGGTTTGGCTACAGTCTGATGGCTAACTACTGGCAAAAGTCTTCTCAACTGATAGAGTTTAGTCGGTAGACTACAGAGCAAAAAAAAATACCCCTCTTCGACAGTATACACATATTTTTCTGTCAAACCATTTCCTCTGCAGTTCTAGCATAAAAAATTAATCTAGCCATAGGAAGAAAAGAGCTTGAATAAAGATCACTTAAAAAGCCAAAAAGCGCATCCTTCACTTTGATTATTTTAGAAAGCTCTTGGAATTTTTGTTATCCCATACAGTATACTTTAAAAGGGGGAAAAAAAATCACTGCATAAAACGCTTAGGCTGGAATCAGCTACAGTAGTTCTATGAAGCCAGTGGAACTGCAGAGATTTACACCTAGACCTCTGCTTTTCTGTCCAAATGCATTTCTTTCTGATTCTCCCCAAAGTGTTCTCTCCTCCAAGTCTTTCCACTGGGATTGGACTCTCTCAGTCTCTTTTCTCTCATAAAATGGCTGAACCTGAGTTGTATCTGAGAATACTGGGAGCTTGAGCTTCTCTAGCAAGAGCTTTCAAGTATCAGTTGCTATGGACCTGGGATTGAAAGAGATGCTAGGGGGGAGCAGGGGGACAACTGGACTTTTCAGCCCAAAGAGAATTAATGGAGCACTGGATGGCACTGGAGCATCTTTCTCCCATGGGTTATTTTGCAGATTTTTTCCGCCGACTTGCACCAAAGATCAGGAGGACAAACTGAATATTGTAAATGGCATTGAAAACTAAGCCAGGAGCACTGAACCGGAATGACATTTTCTGAATGAAAGCACTATCTCCCATTTAAATGATCACTATACAAACTGTGCAGGAAACTGAGAGCCTGATCAGAGAAGTGAAGGTGCCAATATTTATTTGCCTTTCTTCTAACTGCTTTTTTATTTTGCCCATGGGAAATAGCAATCTGAAATTGACTACTGAAACACAATATTTATCAGGTATGGGAATCTTCAAAAAAAAAAAAAAAAAAAAAAAAAACCTCTATTGTGACGAGATCCAAGGACCATCTTTGACTATTCTTAATCCCTTGAGCAGGGCTTGGTGTTGTATGTATCGCCACTGAAATCAATGAATACAGAATAGGACAATGTCTGAATGTTCAGACAGTCTAGAAACATACTCTAAATTTTTCAGCTCTTACCCCCAAATTTAACCATGTTTATTGCCATGTGAGGATACACTTCTTTGTAGCTTCCTGCAATATGCTAAAATGGAAGGATCAGAACTATAGCATTTTTAATAACCAATGTTATTTTAAGAACCCAAAATGCAAGCCCAGATTCACTTTCTGGGTATTTCAGTGGCATACAGACATTTTAAGGCATACATTTAAAAAATTGTATGTTAGTATATCCAATCTAATGATTCCAGTTGAGTACGCTTTAATACCTGATTAGAAGGGACATAGTGGCATACAATGTTTTAAATATGTGGCGAAGTTAAAGCCAAACCAAAAAAAATCATGTTGCAGCCCCTACTCAGTTGAGGCCCACCCTGAAGTCAGCTCTTGATGGAGGAAGAACTGAAAAATTTGTCCCAGCAACAAACAAAAAAGTTCAACACTAATCATAGGCATGCTTTCTCCTCAAAATATGTGAGGCTACTTAATTCTTTTTTTACTGAATGCTATACCTACAATTGCTGAAGTACGGATACAAAAATGCTGCGTTCCAAAAGACAACTCACAAAATACTTGCAAACAGTTCAGTATTTAATTCAGTGACACTGGTCAAATTTGGAGAAAGAAAAAAAAAAAAAAACTACTGCCAATGGCACTGTAAGCACAGTAACTTTTACTACCTGATCAGGTCTTTCAATCTGCATGCAACAACAGGCAGAAATCTGACATCTCCTCTGGATCTATGAGAAAGCTTCAAAGGCTAAAGCCAAGGATCACATTCCTGAGTCTGTTCGTCTCAGATGTTCAGTGAAGTCCCATGCCCGTATCACTCTCTCACTCTCTCTTTACACCTCTTTCATGTTGGTTTCTTCTGCACGTCTCAGACTTGGTTGAAAAGATGTGCCCCTCTGGCTGCAACACAAGACACGAGGGTTCAGAAAAGCTCCCATGTCCTGTGTTGTAGCCGGAGGTCTCACAATAATTTAGAGCAAACCCTCTGGACTGCAGGCTCCTTTCGCAGGCAGAACTCTTTTCTTGCCCTTTTGAATTCAACCTGTGTGTCAATCTGTGAAAGAGAAGCAGAGAAGAATAGAAATCAGGTGCTTGTGGACAGCAAGCAGATAACACTGTGTGCTATTGCTACTGTCAACATTGCAAATGGAAAAAGGACCCAAGTAGCTGCCAAGCTGGGGCAAAAGGGTCAAGTTCAGACTTGGAGTTAGAAGCTGTTATTTTGTTGACTGGAGGAAAGACACACCAGCTTGCAATAGTTTGAATTTGCCTTTCCAGCAAGATCTCCAAAACCAGAGACTGAAAGCACTTCTGTGGTAACTTTGTTAGCAATCCTTTCCATGACGGATAAAGCTTAGGTAAATAATTAGCAACTAATCATGTATAAACACATTCTGTCTTTTGTTTCCTGCTTGCAAATTGCCCTTACACAGATCACGACACTTCCAAATTTGTTATGCAGAATTCTTTATGAATGCTGTCAGTGAATAATTCCAGGTCTGCCGATCACCTGTAAGGAGCTTGTTGTGAATATTTGCAAATCACACTGCATTTCTTAATTATATAAGCCATATGAGACTTATTCCTGATGAGGTTAGCTGTATAATTAACTAACTAACACTGTATAGATATCCAGTTCAAAAAATCACTTTCGGTAAATATTCTAACTTTTGAATTTAAAATGGTCATTGTTGAGAATAGTTTCTGTTAATAAAGCTCCAAGCCAAATATCCACAGAAAACAACCCCTAGAATTGGTTCAAAGAGTTGAATTGAAATTCACTGATGAATCCAAGCGAATATTCACAGGACAATGTGTTTTTTCACTGCTTGTTCAACTCAAGTCATAAATTAATGCTAACAAAAATATTCAGAGCTGTTGTTGAATTTCTTATGAGCAGAGTATTTACTTGTATGTGTCCTTTTCTGTGTGGACTTACAATTCATTCCCAAGTGAAATGCTTTGAGAGGCAGAGCTTGAAAAGATTTTTTTTATATAAATGTCAGTCCAGTACAGTACATTGCTGTGCATTACAATAAAGATCAGCAATTTGGAGCCAGGTATACAAGACAAGATTATTGCTATCTCTGTTCAAAATATCTTTGGCAGATTTATTGCTTTTTTGTCCCTGACTCTCTACACATCACTTTTATTCTGTCTCTACTTTGTTAGGTACTTTTCCTTCTCCAGACAAACCCCAAGAAGTGGTAGAGGAAATGAAGTGTACTTAGCTGCTATTTTTATGAAGGTGACCCATTGAAATGCCTATTCAAGCACTGTGATGATAAGTACTCACATTAATAGAATTTAGTAAATTACATAATCTGTTTGCTCTAAAATGTCTAGCTTCTGTTCAAAAGATTTTTTTTTTAAGTTTCCTATCTACTTCAAATAAAACTCTCAGTTATCAGCTTTGTTCATTTCCAGACTTATTGTGCATGGAAGAAAGTATAGTTCAACCAGTCACAGCTCAGATTATGCAAAGGACAAAGCTATGAATTAAAAGATCTTTCCATACGAGGGTATCAAAAGGAATGCCATAAGTATTTTTGACAATAACATGTCTCCCAAGGTTGTCTAATAATTAGTGCAAAAACAGCTTTCAGTCATTATTCTGCAACTTGAAAAAAAACAAAACTTTTTGTGTATGTATTCTGATATTTTTGCAACTAATGATATAATTTATCTAGAAATTAGTTATTTCTAACCCCCTGCCTTTTTTATCTCAGCTATGTAGTAAAACTAAAAAATATCAGTTTCATATTCAGTGTGAAGAAAAAAAAATCATGCCAAGCTCCATCTGTCTTACCAATTCCCTAAACTGTGCCTATATAGGCACTAAAAGGAAATCAAAACACAGAGTACTAGAAACTTGGGACCCAGAATTAATCTGCTTTTTACAGAAAAATTATGTTCAGATAGCTAAGAGATTCACTCCAGCCATATTACAGCAAGGAATTTCAAGGTTAGAACTGAAATTGCATCCTCAAAGATCTGCTGATGCCCTGTGGAAAAAAGCATGCAAATCATTTGGGTTAGAGATGATTCTGCTTAATTAGAATATATTTCATTCTTTTGTGTCTCCTCATTTTTGTTCACTGAAGGCATTTCCAAGAGAAGTTACTCTGAGTTCACAAGCGTCTCTGCAATGGCCTGGTTGCTTGCTCTATGAGACATCTCTGGCAGAAAGCAGGATGCATCGGCACTACAACCTGCCCTGCACAATGCATCCTTTCACCTGTTCTGTACTTCCAGCAGGGGCAATTAGACAGGGACAAGCGAGAAACCCGCCCATTCCTCGGGATTCTTTTCCCCAGTTTGACAGAACAATCATCTTTCGGTCCATGGCTATAACCTCTGAGTTTTGATACTGAGGGGACGGAGGGTGAGGGAGAGAGCTGCAAATCTCCTTCTGAATGGTGCCTCAGTCTCCTCTTCTCCTGTGAGACTGGGAAGCTGGTATGGGGAGCTGCAGTGAACGACCACTGGAATTTATCCTCTCGACTGAGTTGGTTGGCCTAGACTTTACAGTGAACCATTCAAAAGCAATCAGTCAGGATGTTGTTAGCCAGATCAGCATCACTTCTGTGGCTTGTATAAGGAGTAACAACAGGTATAATATGTTCAGCTGGCTACGGAAATGTGGAACTGGTCCTTCTTCTGGAATGAGGAGCTGGGATTCCAGATCCAGCTCTCAAATCAAAACTACCTTTAAACTGGAGGTTTGAGAGGAATTCTGACTTCTACCACCAAACCCACCCTTAAGTTTGGGTGGTGTGGCTGGATCCAAAATGGGGAGGGGTTCCAGTTCCAGAAATATATCACAAGGATACTGAGGCCACTGAATGTTAATCTGAACTTGAGCCAGGGTGATTTGTCCTCATCCTCAAGCTATTAACTGTAAACCAGCACTTTCCTTTGGATCTGGATACTGCCTCCTCTGCTCATTACTATTATTAGTTAAGGGAGACATTTCTTGCCACCATTGGAATCAGATGACTTTCACAACCCCCATCCTTTGTTGCATTTTTGCGATTTGTGACAAATACCCTTTTGTTCTTCTAATTAAATTTCACATCTGTTCCACTCCAGTTCATCTTAATCGTTGGAGAGGACAGTCTCAGTGAGGCATACTATAAATTTCAGTCATTTTGTAGAAAAATAAATGTGAGTATGCGCTACAAATTACCTAACCATTGTGAATTAATTTGGTGTTTAAGGTGACACTGCACTAATTACATATTAGCATATTAATGTAGCTGCAGGCTCTAATCAGTTCTCTTTGAATGAACAGTGCATACTTCCAGTGAAGTTCTCAAGAACTGTTTTGAAATGCAAGCAAGCAATAATCAATTCTCCTGTTGCTGTTACTTCAATATAAAGTGAAGAACTGAACACACTACATAATACTGTAGAGGGAAGATTGTCTAACTTTATTTTTAAGAACATCAATCTCTGTTTATTATTAGCAAAATATTTTTGACAAATCGCCCTTGCAGGAACACAAACCCCTGTTGTACTCAGTAGGTGCATGCCACCTCAGGTAGAATTTGGGCCTCGGTGACCTTAAGCTCTCCATGAGCCCAATCATTTTATTATCTGTATTCACTGTGGGATTTCCTTCAGTCCAGGCTCCAAAGCCTTATAACTATGCAACTTGAGACAAGCCCTCTATGGAACATGTGACCATTCTGCTTTGAAATGGTCATGTACAAGCATTTATCAATGATGACTGCTAAAATTTAAGTAGCATAATTTGAGAAAGTAAAAGACAAGGAATTTACTTTTAAACATAAAAAGCTTTATAGGATATTTTCTGAATTAAAGACCATGATTTAAAACAATCCTGTAAATTGAAAATCTATATCTGAGGTGGCTGAAGGGGGACTTCTAGACCTAACTGTCTTAAATATAGATTTTAAATCAATGTGAGTAGTTTTGGAACATTACTGTTCAAGGATTTTGTGCCACTGCTGTTAAAGCATTATTAATTCACGTTCTTATCTTTCTCATTTCATAAAGTGAAAGGAGTTTTTTGGTGCAAGTCTATTAATGTAGAAACTATAATCCATCTTTTTCTATTTCGCCTTGGTATTGTCTCCCCAGATCAAAGTTAGATTATAACACAGAGTGAATTTCATAAATTATTTTGAATGATTTTACAGAAAAAGAAAGGAGAAAAAAAATGCAGGTTAAAGTCAGCAGCACATCACATATCACACAATTTACCAAGAAGCAGTCAAGACTGTTTGAGATAATCTGTTAAAATTCTACCCAAAAAAGTTTGTTTAAATTTTAAAGATGGCAGATGTCATAAAAAAAGAGGCTGATGCAAAAATAAAGCCTCCAGAGTCTGGCAATTCTGTTTGGATGTCAATAAAAGATAATGTAACCTGTCAAATTTGCAAGCATGTTTTATCCAACCATCGCATTTTATCTTCACCACTCAAGCATTACCTTCCAGGAAACATCCGCATCTGCCTGATTATCCTGAAGTAATTCTGATGAAGAGAGCAGGTTGCAAATTAAAAGCTTCTTTCTCTTTCCAGTTTTCTCTCCCCCCCTCACTCCCCTTTTTAATCCTTCATTTTGTACAATTCAGCTAATTTTTTCTTGAAAGGTTAAGGAGCTAGCAATTATTTCAATGGCTCTTGCAGCTTTAGGGTAAGTGTTTCATCTGGCCTTTATTTTAAGGAGCTTCCCTTGATGTTTTGTCCTTGATATCTCCTGTTGAACACTGAGGTTACTATAGAACTGTGGCACAAGGTCGAGTTGGGAGATACTGTGATCTTGCCCATACTAGTGCGTACAAACTGTGGTATGGAATGGCATGCAATTGGCACAGATGGGTTGCCATGTTTCACACTCCATTAAGCCAGTGTTGCACCACCAGACAAAATACTGTGGGCTACTCTTGGTTTTTTGTTGATTTAGATATATTCTTTCTGCTAAAGATTAGTTTTCTCAGTATCCATTATGATTTTTCCAAACATTTTAGTTTGTCTCGTACAAAGTCTGCCTTCACATTTTTACAGTCAGTCCATACATTGTGACTTTGCAAACTTTTGGTGGTCGACTGACTATTTTCATTGTCTATGCTCAGTTCTGGAAATAGGCCCAAAAAAAGGCCGCAGTCTCAACAAATCAAGTGTTTATTTTGGGGCTTCTGCTGACAGCCGTCACTGCTGTACTGAGAAAGTTTGCGTCATATCCCCATGATATCTCTAAATATCATTATGCTTGATGAATTCAATCATCCTGGCCACTGTGCTTCGGGAAAAATTGTCCAAGTTCTGAGTCAAACTCCAAAGAAAATCTGAAAGTCAAAAGATCAGTTGCTCGCTTTCCAGCTGCACAAAAAATGTGCATAAAATGCACAATCAGTCAAGATCACAGCTATTTCAGGAGCCAGAAAGGTGGAGGATTAGGTCAAAACAAAATGTTTGTGCTCGTGGTTCTCCAGCGTCAGTACTAAGCAAGCCTGACCCTGTGCAAGAAATCCCTCTTTAGGCAGAGCTAGTTTATGCTGTGAGGGGGCTGTAGCTCATTATCCAGCAGCTTGGATAGCCCGGAGGAGGCTCACTTCCACAGACAAAACTAAAACTGAGCCAGGCATTAATTCTTAAACAAAAAAGCCCCTTTTTCCCAAATCAAAGAGAAGGAAGGGGAAGTTGGCACAGCACATCAGTTATCACTCACCACAAAAAGAAATCCCACAAAACTGTCACTTTCACCTCAGGATTGGTATCAGTCTGGGAGAAAGGCTGATGACAGCTACTCTCCCTTGGGCTGTAGGCTGTACGGCCGGCCTCTGTCCTCGCTGTGAAGCCACCAGCACATGCCTGCTGCCACATGTTCTCGTTCTCCGCTGGAGATACTGCAGCTCACACATTTCCGACTTCTTTGCCTCCCTCTTCCTGTGGGGTGACAACGAACAACAATGGCCACTTCCATTATGACAGGCCATAATTTTTTTCATTTCTTATTCAGCTGTGACTCAAGCAGTCCTTCTCCCACAGAAATATGCTTATGTAACAGCACCTGCTTCTTACTTGCACACACACAACACATTCTTTCTGCAGCTTTCCGAATACCAATTTTCAATGTGGAGTTAGGTATTTAGTTATTAAAACTGAATTAATTAAATAATTTAATGAAATAACACTAAGGACAAGCATGTGACTATACCCATGGACTGATACAAAAATCTCATCTAGTGATACCTGTCACTGATATAGTGACTGTGAGATGAATGCCTCCAAGGGCTGGAGACACACTGCTGAATATTGCTTCCTTGAGGGGTAAGCAGCTATTACAGCCATTTTATGTCAGAAAGTGCTGCCGCTTACTAGTTTCTCTGCTGTTATATAGAAAGTGTGGGGCAAAATCAACAACGAAAATAAGATTTTTGAAAAGCTGGGATGGAATGGGCATCTGCTGATGTGTGCGAAAATGATCTGCAGGTTCACAAGTGGTGTCCAGTGGGGACCGGAAAACAGGGGTAGGCACAGTGTGCCTGATGTGTCACACTGAGATATAAAAAAGAGCCTCAGAGGTGTTGTCAGCCCTGCACAGCAGTAGGCACATAGCTCCTCCCAGCTAGTCTCAGGATCAGAGGTGCAAATAAAGCCTTTAAACTCCACCTCCCCAGGAACCGATTTCCATATTCATCGTTAAGCTCCTGTCAGGGTTGGCTGTGGTATGTAATTGAAATACAGTGAATAATGGAGCCGATTATGGATTTATAGATGTTCTAAATTTGCCAGTCTGTAGGTGGTTTTGTCCACTGCTGCTTCCTTCCAGTACTAAGCACTGACTATTGCCTCTAGAATTAAATACTCTGTATGAAAAAATTGTTCCCACAGCACAACTGACAGAAATTTGAAATGATATAATAATAATGTACATCCCATTTGCTGTCTAATGTATGTGTGGGATTGAACAGCTCTTTGCGATACATTCCCTTCTTGCTAAATTACTCTAACTTCAAACTGAATTAAAGTAGTTAGTTGCCACTACACCATTGAACTTTGATAGCTGGATCCATTCCAAAACTTGGGACTGCAGTCTCTTTTGTTGCGCAAATTCACATGGAAGGGAAAAAGACAAGATGAAGAAAAAGAGCTTATTCTAGTCTCTAAGCTCTGCTTCGTTCACCACTCTGGAAAGTGTGATTAGGACCGCCAAATGCCTATCAGCTGTAAACGTCCCGCCAGGGTGGGGTCTGCTGTCTACATGTTCCAAGTCTCTTCTTCCACTGAAGTAGCACAGCTATGTCTCATATGCATGTACTGATACATTTAAGAACAGCACCCCCGCTGATAATTTTTGCTTACATAGTGACTTGTCAGTAATGTTACAGCAAATCTGTGTGGATGTGTGCTACCAAATTTAGTGCAGCAGCTTCTAACACCATTATTTCACATCCCTGTATTTCCATTGGCACCAGCTATGCTGAACTTTGTGGGAACACAGAAAATTACAGAACCTAAAAAATTATACCAAATTATTAAACCACACAAGTGTTGCACTCTGTGTCCTACAGCAAGGCACACATTAGCTCTAGCTTAGTTGCTGCTTAAACATGCTAGGCTATAACTGTGACTATACTGTACTAACTCATGTGCTCAGGTACAGGCATTTACTAAACTGTCTACAGTATCTACTTTTGAACTGGCCCACACCGCACCAGATTGGAGAAGGAGCAAAGTTAGTAAGAAACTGTATGCACTGGATGTGTCTGGTACCTGTCTCCTCAGCACGGATCTCCTGTTTCATTGCATTCGCTCAGTAGAGAAGGACATACGCAGACACAGCCTAATGAAATCAGATACCAGCGAATCATCCTGCTCTATCCTCCACATATTTGATTATTTTTTAATTCAGTGAAATCTTTGTGCAAAGTCCTTCTGACTCCAAAAGAGCACAAATGAGTCCATTCCAGGTTGCAAGCACATCAAAGACTGTGCTCCCCTTCTGTCCGTACAGACACCGTTCTGTTACCCAGCCCTCTCGGACAGCAGAAGTGTTCACGTAAGGAAGGAATAACATACAAGGTATTTTTTGAAGTCCAGACTGTTGAAGCACAGTCATATACTTCAATGGCTTTATTCTTGCAGCTAACTGCAAAAGAAGTAGAACAGAAGCACAGAAATAGTAACTAACCAGTCCAAGGTCAGAGAGCCTGTGGCTACAGTGTCCAGGTAAGGGCAGCCTCAAAGCTTAAACAAACCTTCTCAAAACTGAACATGTCCATTGTGTGGGGGTGACCCGGAAAGCACATTCACTGATACAGCAGGGAAATGCCCTCCAGAACACGTGCCGTAGCAAGACTAGCACATCAATGCACTGCTTTCATAGCACAGTTGCGCACATTGCCCACTGCCTGCCCCCAAGGCAACCACGTGGAAGGACGGGAGAAAGAGGCAAAGTATGTCACTTTTGCAGCTACTGCAGAGACAGACCGTTCAAAGTGGTATTGCTGGAACAAAGACTCTGAATTGGATCTCTCAAATGCCATTTAATGCTTTTCTCATTTCCTAGGGTCAAAGGTTCTTTGGGTGGAAAACCTCAAATTTTGGGTGCTTTGCAGGCATCATGCATTCGATACTGGGAAATGAAATGAACAGATAACAGAACAGAAGGTTCTCAAAGATAGCTGTGGGAGCGAAAATGAGAAAAAGGAAATGGAAAACAAAGAAATACAGGCTCTATACATTCCTTGTGGGAATCATTCAGAAGCATAGTCTTCAGTTGCTACAACTGCCGCTAGTTCTTCTGCAATGTTGTTAGGTTGTTGTAAAAAACAACAGTAACAAAAAACATTTTCTGGGTGGACTGTCTATTTAGATCAAATAAAACAACTTAGATTAATCAGAATTGTGCATTTACACAGACTAGATGTGCAGTCTGTGTAAAGTGTCTCTGAGTAAATCCAGATTAGAGTTTGTGTTCCTATTTTAATTCATGTGAACTGGCTGTAAACTAAGTTAAATACTCCAAGCAGTGATCAGAGTACTCTAAAAATTTTTCTGGTTCAGCATATGCTGAGCTTTAGACCTGTCCGGTGATGGCAATTACAGTTGAGTTGGAACAGCAGAGAAGTTTTGGATGCTACATGAATTTAGAACCCTACATTTTATTATGGTCAGTCAGATGAGAAGCCAGAGCTGGAGAAAGTTTACAGTTATGCATGTCTGACAGAAAGCAAGAAAGAATAAGCAGAAGTTTTCAAACGGACACTCACAGTAGTCTAGACTGTGTGTGAAAAGTAGCACCTGGCAAACAGTACTGCCTGGAGTTTGTGGATGCTTATGATACAGCAGGGGAACATGATGCTCAGAACTGACCCTTGTGAGGGAGCTGGGGGTGAGCTATAAAGCTTCAGTTTTTGCAGAAACTCTGGTGTAGAAGGATCCACCAGGCACCAAAGTCCTGTCAATTTCAATAGGAGAATAAGTGCTTAAATAATCTCTGAAAATTTAGGTGTAAAATAGTATTACTGCAGTCATCTGTCATTCCTCCCAGAGAATTCTTTACCTCCAACTAGGGAAATACTGATTATAGAGCTGGGAGAAGGCAGAGGTCTGGGAAATTTATGAAACATTTTATCTGTATAAGCAACAAAAAATTGCAATAAAGGAAATACAAGTATCCGGTAAAAAAGGACTTGTATTCCTCCTTAGGAGGCCATAGTGAGTTAAAATTAGCTCACCTAGCTGTTGTAGTAGGCAGACAGATAGTTTACCTTCATGGTTCCACGTAAAAGATTTCAGGTAAAGGAAAGGTGAAATTATCTATTGAATAAAAATCTTCTCTGGAGTTCAAATGTTCAAAAATTCTTCCTCTGGTAAATTCTGTTTTTCTAACTCAGACCTAAGTAAAGAAAGAAAAAAATGTATGCTCAAAATTATGCTCATTTACAAAACATATACAGAAACATACTCTACAGCAAATCTCTGTGTCTTGTTACAAGCAAGGAGGCATCAAAATCCATAACAGCAGCACTTATAAGAAAAAGATCAATATGGCATCTGGTATTTCAAAGGCAGAAAATGATTCTATTACATTCCTGGTGGTAGACAACGCACTGGACAAAATACCTAAAATGCACAGTGGTATCTCTCACACTGTACCACTGAATAAATCATGGGGAACCATCACAGAATTCATTGCAAAAGATGCACTGGGGCCTATTTGACGCTCTTCTGGTTGAAATGACACCTCTCCAAGACAATATTGCAGTTCAAGACGTCCACTGACCTTTTCTAACCCACATCTCTTCAAAGCACATCCGCTGTCAATGGGATATGGGGGTGAAGCTCAAGGTTTTTGTTTCTGTTTTTGTTTTCACCTGGGGTGCCACTGTTTGAATACTGTGCATGTGTGTGTAACTGAACCATTCTTGCTATAAGAAAAACAATAAAAGGGTAAGAAGACAGAGTTAAACACTCTGATTTTGATTTCAATTTTAGACATATAGAAACACAACTTAAGAATGGCCACAGTGGGTTAGACCAAAGGTCTGTTCACCCCAGTAAAGTAGGGAGGCCTCTACCTCACCCTGCTTTAATGGAATTAACATTAAGAGATCTCTGAACACAATTTTTGCTCCTGGGACTGTTGGCAACCAATTGTTCTGGTATCTCAACAAAAAACAAAAGCTCTGCCATAAGTTAATGCTTATGGAAGAGTAAGAACAGGGCAATCATATATGAAACTTGCTAATACTCCCTCTGCCTCCAATGCTTTTTAGCTCAGGATCTTACTGATCTGAATGCAGGCTTTATGCATTTAGTAATTCTCAGTGGATTTATTTTCATGAACTTCAGTCACGTGTGTAAACTTTTAGTATCTACCATATCCTTAGGGAAGGAGTTTCACAAGTCATTTATCTGTTGTTAGAAGAACTATTTTTTGCTTATTTTGAAACTGGTTTCTGGTTCCATTTGATGCCCCCATGTTCTTGTAAATCTCATATGCACTATCTCTCATCTTACTCATGGTTTAGTAGACTTTTGCCATATTTCTCCCTGGAGATCTCTCTTCCAGACTGAAGAGTCCTGGATTATTTTTCATGTGAAAATCCTTCCATATCCTTTGATCATGTTTGTTAATCTTCCCTGAACCTTTTCCAGGTCTCCTTTATCCTTTTGAGAGGAAAGGCAGAACTGCATGAAGTTAAGGTTAAGGTGTGGATGAACCACGAACTTTCTTATACAGTGGCAGAATGAGGCTGGTTTGTTTTCTTTCCTTTTCTAATAATTTGCTTTACTCCCAGCATTTTTCAAATACTTCTAACCATCGAGATGTCATTTTCATTGAACCACGTATCATACCTTCTGCTTAATCTCCAGTAAGTCACCCAAATTTACTGAATGAACCAGTGTCTTGATATGGACAAAACCTACATCTCTGGCACAGGCATGGTTATTCCTCTGACAGATTGCACAACACCTTCAAGTCTGGGCTGCAGCTGGATCCTGCTACGTCTTACGTATTAAGAGATAAATAAACAGCAGTTGAATAAGATTAGAGCGACAATTCGAGCATGGAAGTTTTCCAGAGGAGCTGTTCTTTCTTATTATGTGTATTGCCATCATATTCAGAAGATCTAAGCACATGCACTAAGCAGTGGTAATATGTAGGATAACTACTTTACCACTTTAGTCCCACAGAGTTTTCAATGGATGCTTAGAACATGAAAAAACACACTGATATGGAGAGAAAGAAGAATAAGGAATGAGACTACTAACTAGAGAAGTTACGGTGTCAGCCCACTGGCTGTCCATATTGCCAAGTATTCTGTGAATAACTCATCAGATTGAACTATACAGGAAAACAGTTTGAAGCTTGGTGGTGAAGTAGATGGTGGATGTTTGCAGAGCGTAGTCCCCCAGCATGAAGGACATCAGAGGAGAAAACACAGAAGTGTCTGTCTGCAAATCCTTGATGTGCTCTGTGGAAGGTGGCCTGTAGGTTGGGTCAATCTGCTGGGTTACCAGCTGGGAGATGGCACCTACAGCTGTCTCAGACCTGCCAGAGGACACATGCTTCTGTGAACACAGCATTGAAGAAGGGCTCAGGAAGAGCAGTACAGTGACAGGTTGCATTTCAGATGCAGGAAAACACAGACAGACACTGCTGGAAAGGATTCCAGAAAGGTTTGCCTTTGTTCCTTATCCTTTATATATGTAAGTGATTAACCATTGTATTCCTTCACTCCTGCAAGACATGGAATGACTGGGTTTATGGAGGAGGCTAAATGAAAGAAGCAGCTCCCTTTTCCCCCTTGAAGCCTGTGTGAAGACCCATTTTGCTGCAATAGCCTCTGACCCTTTTTACAGCTGAACAGAAATCCAACTACAAAGCATCTGTAAATGGCCTTGCCTTAGAGTAACACTCAGTGCTGAAGCCAGTGACATTACATGAGGGAAGAAACTGGATTTTTACATGCACATCAGATAAAACCTAGCAAGTGGTATGCAGCCCTAGATTCTCACAAATCTGTACATTAGTACTAATTAACACCAGTTGTTAATCTGGGAGCCCCAAGGCTTTATGGTTCTGAAGACCCCCAGTGAATGCTCATAAAGCCACACTTTTATACAAGGAGCAGAGCAGTTACAGATAAAAGCAGTGGGATAGATGTGACAACCAGCAATTTTAACTTTTCACCTCGCAGCTTTGTTTCTGAAAGCTTTTACTTCCCACTGATTGTGGGCTTCCAATTTTGTGTTGTCATGTAATAAATTACAAAATTTATCTCCTTTTTTTTGGTGTGGTGCTTCATAGTTGAAATGTCTAAAAAGCATTTTCTTTTTTTTAACCAGAATGAGTTAAGTATTGCTGCCATGGTGATCATAAGGAGAAATCAGCATCCAACAGCAGTCTAGAAATCTGGATACAGACTCTGAAATTCTCTGTAGCTAGGGCATTTGATTTGAGTCCTTTCTAACAGAAGTTTTTCACTCTGGAAAGCGGGGAGGCAGGAGGACGGGAAGACAAGAACAGAGAGTCATTTTTAAAAGCAGATGTTTAACTCCCTCCCTGAAAGCTACAGGACTGTCTGATTTAAATAATTTGTCTGAAAGAGAACACCTCCAGCAGGGAGGTAACCCTCCTCTTCTTCTCTGGTGTGAAGAAGGCACTGAGGGGGTTGTGAGGGTGGCACCACTGTGCTGATCGTTAGAAATGATATCTGGTTTGACCTTCCCTATTTAGCACTGAGGTAGCCTTGACTTTTGCAGATAGTCAAGAGGCTTTTGCAAGTACTAACAGATTTTATTGACAATCACTACCACATTTACTGCCCACTGGATTTATCTTCCAAAATAAAGTACTCTAGACTAAGAGGTCTAATCTGCTGATAGTGCACATATTTCATCATAACTATCATAAAAAGACAGCAATGAATGCAAAGACAAAAGTTACAAAGGCCATTGTGAAGACAGTAAAAATGTTTTGGACATTTAATTATCTCCTGTGCATCATCCACTACAACAGGACTTAGGTGTTGTGAGATAATTAGAGAACTAAAAGCACAAAGCCATAAAAAATGCCTTGCTCGAAACTTACAGCTTATCTAGAGCAGATATAAAACCAGCAATAGCCTGTCAAACACCTGACTACAAGATAGAGTCTTAACAACAGAAGGAGGAAGTGAGATCAAAGATGGACAGTTTCTACCACAGATGACTTCTTGGCTGCCCTGAGAAGGGAGCCTACGGGCTGATAGCTAAACTGGCCTCTGAGGTCAGGATGCTGAGACATGGAGATGAAGGTCATCACTTTAAATTGCTGTGTTCCCTACCATGTAGGGCAGTTCAAGACTACTCACATTTTAAAGTCAGTGATATTAATTTAAACTCTTTCATAGATATCCCCACGCTATAAGTTATAATATATTATTTATAATACTTTAATCACCTAAAGTTCAGGGACCTCAAAGCATATATTAATTAATGCCTATTTTAATTAGCCGTGCCTCAGACAAAGGGAGAAGACAAAATCGTGAAGCGTTATCAGCGCAGCACTCCAGCACCTTAATTAAATTCAGAATACACAATGTAATACATATCAGGACTTATGGCAGTGGAAGGTTGGGCATCACCATGGCAGCTTCCTACTCCTATAACTTCCTTCCTTTTTCCTTAACACAGTTCCTCTTTCCTCCCTGTGTCTTCTTGTGAATGCCAGTTTCCACCGGCAAAAAAGGGAAAAATCTCTGTTCCTCATGGGCCAAACTGGGCTCAGTTCTTGCATTAACACCATCATCTTCAGCAGTGTTACGCTATACTCCATTTAACCTGGAAGAAGATCTTATTCTTCTAAGGAGATATCTTTATGTGCAGATACATTTGCATGCAATGTATTTTTTTTCTCTTTCTGGCTTCCAGCCAATGTGGAGCTGTCTGCTGGCCTAGAAGCCTCTGCCTTGCTGCCTTCAAGCATTTGCTTTCCTTCCCTGTCCAAGAATCACAGAAGATACTTTAAAATTCACAGCTGCTGGATACTGACAGAAAAAAAAATAGATTCTCCATATTTTCTGAATCTTCACAGTAAATTAACAACATAGAAGCTGAGGGTGTGAGTCAGTTGTCAAAGGTCATACAGTCTGTCAATGGAAAAGCATCGATACTGCACTCAAGAGAGCAGATTTCCAGTGCCCTATCCCTGCTTGCTGTACCACACAGTTAGGAAATTACAATTATTGCTACTTGGACATCTTCTTATATATATTATATTCATTAAAGACAAGCAAAACCCCAATAAACTGAGATGCTGATCCTAAGCTGACCCTGGAAGTCAGTAAGTTTTCCTGCTGACTTCAGGGTATTTACTATCAGACATTAAGAGCTTAATAAAGATATTAGAAAAAAATCACCTAAGTCTCTACAGGTACTAACATACAGCATTAGTATTCAACCTTTTTTGCTTGCAATTCATTAAATTTTACTCACAGTAGATCTGATCTGCCTAGCTAAGTTCCACAGACTCCTTACAGGCAGCACTTTGAATCTCAGAGAGCTATAAACCACACATTGAAAACCTCTGCTCTGTGGCATAAGGAGAAGAAAGGGCATTTCTATAAAAGAACTACTTACCAGTACCAAAATTGAGTAGAAAACTCTGTTTTCTCATTCTTGTTTCATGCTAATTACCACATTCCTTCAACTCTAAATTGCAATAAACTCCCCTCACTTTCACTTCCTCTGCCCCACTCCATAAAATTTCTCCAAATAAATAATGTTGAATAGCTAAGCTTGCAGAAATTGCTATTACTTTATCAATGCTGGAGCCAACAAAAGCATTTTTCATGCACCTGCAGAAAAGAGAAGGAATTGAATAGCTTTTAAGAAATGTGCTACATTTAATATGTCCTGGTGACATGCAGAAGCATATCTACAACGTTGAAAGGAGCGGAGGTGGATGAATGGGTGGAGAGGGCTCCACTGCTAACACTGCCTGAGCTTAGAACATTCAATCATATCAAGAAATTTTGAACATTCACACTTCTGTGTAGTGCATTTACCATTGTTAGAACAAACAGAACAAATTGCTCCAGAAAGAACCATTAGCTAAAAAATGTTGCATCAAATCCTAAACCTTTGTTTTAGTAATTTGTAAAAAGCAAAACAATGCAAAATGTTAATCTCTTTCAGTTTCCTCTGTTCTTTGTGATATTTCACTTATTTGCATTTGCTATTATTTTGCTTTACTGTATTATATTGTTATACTGTTAATTTAAAAATATTCTAAATATAACACAAAATGAGCTATTATGATAAATATTGTTAACACTACCTGGCAGCACATCCAGTGTCTTACTGTAGGTTTTCTTTCTCTCCTCAGCATCAAGTGACTGCAGAGACATTAATGTATGCCTAATTTAGACCAAGGTATCAAGTGATTTTAGACTGTTATAACCTTCCTCAAAGTTTTAGAGGAGCTCATTAATGTTGCTCTGCAAATAATCTATACTCTTACAATGGAGTCATTATATGATACTGTTATGATACTTTCTTCCCAAGATCCCAATGCCTTGCAAGTAATTGGCTGTTTATGCCTTGTTATTCTCACTGGCAAGTTTCAAGTTGCCTCATCACAGTTCTTAATTTTTACTTCTCATATAAAGTAAAGTTTCTTGAAGCCCTCCTTATATTTTGTATATTTATTACAAGGGCCAGGAAGAAAAGGCTAAGATGAAAGAACAGGGCATTACTACCCTTATTTGTATTTATGAATAATGCTTTACTCTATTAATAACTCCTTGAATTCACAGTGTAAGATACAGGTGCAAGCTTATTACAGTTCAGTCTCATATGGGTGCAAGCAATATATTTATGATCCCTAGAGGACTGGGAGAAGACTTGTTTTTCTTTTGAAACTGAAAACAACAAAGTCTACCAGAATTTTAGGAAAACTGATTACAAGTAAAAAATACACAGCTATATTAGTGTCTGTGAATCATGCTGAATCTCAGCCTGAGGACTGAGTTTGAAGCAAAACTTCGTCCCAGAACCCCTTGGATTTGGAGAGATGCAAAACTGGATTGCATCCTGGGGACACTTTAAATAGAGCAAAACAGGGCGTTCAGTTTACTGGGAGTGAATGCTACAGCCAAACTTAATTGAAAAGCCATTTCAGATCTCTCCCAACTGCTGCTTTCTCATGAATGCATAAATACATATAAATTCTGAATGTTTGCAAAGATTTTAAAGAGAAAACAGAAAACAAACAGGTTCAGTCACCACTGCAGAGCATTTGCAGAAACTGGCGGATGCCTTGCTAGAATCGTTGAAGTCAAAGGACAGCAGGAGAACGGACACTGAAATTGACATTGTAGACCAACTTTCCACAGAGAGCTGACAGTCATTTTGGAAATACAGAAGAAAGTAATTTCATTATTTTTTGCTCTCTCTCCCCATCTTCTCTCCTTTTTCTGATGCTCAAAGAACTAATTTTTTTTAGCCATGAACCCAAGTACATCAGTGCACCTTAATTTCAAAAAAATAAGCACCAGCTGTTCTTCTCTGATCCCCACCTTTTAATATTTAATAATTAACTATTAAATATTTAATCATTTAATATACTCCCTACATGTGTGCATGTTGAAATCCAAAATGCTGGGCCCACTTTTCTGGCTCTGTGCATTCTAGTGGCAGAGGCAGAAGTGGAAACCAGATGGAACAAGACAGATGGGTATTCCGCTGCTGCAGAGAAGTCCCTGGGGCTGTAAAGGTACTGCAGTCCAGCATCCGAAAATTACACCTCAGGCAAGATGACTAACTAGAATAATCACAAAATCTGAAGCAGAAAGGAAAAAATAACTTCCTGCTAGAACATGGGAGAAGTAACCTCCTGCAATAAAAATGAGAAACAGATCCAAAGACAGAGACAAACTAGGAGGTTGATTTGGCAACAACTTGTGGTAATGAGTGATGATCAAGATTGTAACAGAGAGGGTCTTGTGCCTGAAAGCTGATCTACTTCTTCCAAGTATATCAGATGATCTAATAAAAGACATTCTGTCCTCTAAAACCTTGCCTCTCTTCAGCTTTTGATCCATTACAAATACAGAAAAAATAGTCATTCCATTTTTCATTTGGAGATTCTGAAGAGCTTTACAAAGAGATTTACAGGTGTCACCAGGATTCTTGATGTAAAAAAGTATGATGGGTTATATCCTCAGACACATATTCCTTGATGCTTTGACCCTTTAGGATCCATACCCTGACTTAGTGAGGTGCTACTAGATAGCACATGGAGACATTTAGGTGCTTCAGGATGTGACCTATGGAAGGCCAAACTGCTGAACCTGGCCAAGTGACAGTGCTGGAAATGGAGGTGCCCCTCTTCCTGCCCTCCTAAAAAAGATATGTGTTATCCTGAGCTGCAGCAAGCACTTGGGATTCAAAGCTATGAACTCTCTTCTAAAGGTGGATACTTAATCTATCCCTTTCTCACAAAATACAGACGGACAGGGCCTCTCCAATATCCTTGGAGCTCTCACTTGGGACTAGAACCCCAGGTTCAAATCCTTCAAATATCTGGAGGTATTTGACCCCTTGTCCTCTATCCCTTCGTACAGTTCATTCATTCACACTCTTCCTCTCTCTCTCAGCCTCTCTCTGACCCAATAAGCATTTAATTAATCCATAGAGATTTAACACCTTCAGCTGAGGGAATGAAAGCTTTAGCTCTATCTCCCATCACTCTTACTCAAAGCTTAAACACCAGCCTATAGCCTGGTGTTTAAGCTGCTTCTCTGGGAAGTAGAAAATGTTAAGCTCATATCTACTTATGCAGAGGTAGGACTTGAAGTGGGATGTCCCAATGTCTGGATGAATGCCACTAAACCAAAAGGTGAATGCCATACTCAAGGAATGTCTATAAGACTGGATCCTGTAGGTGAGCCATGAATTCTTAGGTTTGATATCCTGACAGGTCTGAGGTGCGAGATGGATACAGAACTACTTAGCAGTGTCAAGGCTTGAGACATTCTGAGCACATACAGGAGTAAGACGTAGGGCACACCTGGCACATTTTAACATCAGAAACTTAGACTATGCCTGATGTTCATTTAGAGATAAATGGTTCTGCATAGATGTGATTGGTAAGACATATGTACTTTCTTATCTTGGAAATATACACCTTCACACCCTCAGCGTGTCCAAGCACCATCAGCTTCAGAATCTAGAAACAGAACAGCAGGCTGTAAACAGAAAAGAAATTTACAGTACATTAATTTGGGCTTTGTAAATTAAAAGTAAACAGCTCAATAAGATCCTGGATGCTACAGATACATGGAGAAGATGGTGATGGCATGAAAAAGTGCTAGGAGATAGCAAATAAGGACAAAGCTCTGTATAACTAAGGTCAGAATTTCCAAGCTGTCTCAGTTGAAGTTTCATTTTTTCATTTAGCACTTTCACATGTGTATATTACCTGTGCAGTTGTGCATAGCTCGTCATGACCGTGTCTGAACCCATTTCCATTCAACTGCAACCACAAAACATGTGGAGACCATGCATTCTACCACGAATTTTGCACAAATCTCTCTCCATAAGTAATTGTACACTTGTACTCGTACTCAGAGGTTTTTAATATACTATGCTAGACTGCTCTTGAAATCCCATGGGTGTACGAAATGGACACATTTTATGACCCCCTTAACTAATTATTGTGCCATTGCTGCCCTTTGTGCTTTCTATCTCTGTTGACCCCCACCTATACTTACATAACTCTTTTCATATGATTTCAGACTGAATGCAAGTTTCCTTCCATATCCATTTTCATTAAACTCTGATCTGTCCCTTTTTTGAAATTCTGAGCTGGTTTTCATAAAAATCTTAGCTACAATCAAAGTTCTGATTCTTTTTAATGCTCTGGGATATGGCCTTATCTCTTGCTATTATTAAAAACTGAAAGCTCTTTTATACAAGTACATTTTTGACCTCTGCTCTTCTCTATTTGGAACAAAACCTGCAGCAGCATGGCCAAGAATAGAAGCAGCATCACTCAGCTCCCCATTTCATACCTTAACCACTAGATGATACCTCCTGTGAGCATATAAAATTTCATAAAAATGCAAAACTCTCACTATGTTTGCTTCTGCTTATGATGTATTAATATTATTTTTTACATCCGGCCTTTCCTTGACCCCCTTGTCCTCTTGGCCTTAGCAGATTTTCAAGGTCCATTACGACAGCAAAGGAACATTTATGATGCTACTTGTCATTCAGCTTGTATGTGAAAAGTTCCCACTGAACTACTGAGGACAGTTATTGCACCACAGCTAGCCCTGCTTGAACAAAGGACTCTCATAACTTCGTGTGAACAAAACTTCTGATAAAGTAGATATTTTAGAAACAAGCAGAAACCTTTTGAGGATATTATCATCAGTCAGGCATTTGTATTACACAAGAGTTTAACACTCTCAGTACATGAAGAAATGTCCAAAAATCCTTTCTGGCAATCACAGGTATAAAGCAGGAGTCATTCAATTTAAACCAAGGGCATTATATTCACATAAAATAGCATAAAGACAGAGTCAGGCCCAACCAATCACCATTAAAGTAACATAAAAACAAACACTGAGGTTCTGTAGATAAAATTGCCAGGTGAAGTAGATAAAATTGTTGTTGTTATATCGTGCTCTGCCAAGAAGTTAAGAGTCCTGAGTAGAAGTGAATGAAAGGGTCAAGAAAAGAGGCTATATTGCACATCGATCTAATGTGAAAGCTTTTAAAAGTAAAACTATGACTTAGTCATGACTATATGTCATGGAATTGTTTTCCAAGCGCAGGAGGACAATAAAAGGAACCTGCTATTTTCTTCAAAAGCTTAGGTTCTACTGAAAAAATCTTGTCAACCAAAAATGGGGAAGAGTGTTTGAGCAGAAACAACTGTAAGAATGGCCATTATCTTCTGGAAAATCAAAGCATCAGAGAGAACGTGTTTGACCAGCAGTATGATCATACATTCCTGTCATTTTGATCATGGATAAGTTTCGACTGTTAAGCTCCAATTTTGCACAGTACTTTACAACACAGCTTTTCAATGAGCTGGTAAATAGCCACAGTGGGTTGTCTTGGCTGCATTTAGAGCTGGTAAAAATTGAAATTTCTGTTCTGCACAAAATCCTGACATTACAAAATTTGATTATACTCTAAATCAGAAAGAATGCCAGTATTTCAGAATTTCCCATTAAATGAACATCTTAAAGAAAATATATTTGGAAATCTCAAATAAGAGCATTTTGATAATGACAAATCAATTTATTTTTATATGTTTGAATCATTTTATTTTGATGCAGTAAGAAGCCTTACATCAATTGTATC
Organism: Dromaius novaehollandiae; assembly: GCF_036370855.1. NCBI lineage: Eukaryota > Metazoa > Chordata > Aves > Casuariiformes > Dromaiidae > Dromaius > Dromaius novaehollandiae. The sequence continues at coordinate 67,975,899 of NC_088099.1, read as the reverse complement.
TAAATGCTATCTAAAACACGTTATATTACATTTCAGGTCAATATAGTAATATAGTCAACTTTAATATATAATGTAAAAGTCATGGCAAAAAAAAGAACTGGCATCACTAAAGCAGAAGGTTTTTACAAAACTCAAATAATCCTTTGAACCATGGAAATCGGCACCACACCTGCAATAAAATCATAAAAGCTTTGCTATCCTCCATTCACTGGTAAAAAAAAAAAAAAACAAACAAAAACAAAAAACAACCCTCTCCCATCCCCAGCTATTCCAGTGAAATTAGTTCTGGCCTCGCTGAAGTCAGTGGGACTTTGGCATTGACATCAACAGAGTTGGGATTTTATCCTATGATTTCAAAAGGACTACTTAAATACATGCATACACAAGTCCTTTATTGATGTAGATCTTTAACAATAAAACTTCAAGGAAAATGACCTCATCCCCATCACAGCTGAGAGCATAGTACAACCCTGACTCTCAAACAAGCAAAAACAATCTCCAGCCAGATTTTGGGACCATTTTCCATGAAGCTACATCATCTGGAACAGCACCAAAAATACATTATTTCAAAATCAGTACAACAAAACTACCAATTCAAAAGTATCTTCAAACACAGGAAAACAGTGATACTCTATTTTACCACATATTAAAAAAAAATCATCACCAGCATTGCAGGTGGTGCATACTTAAAATCTGCATGCTTATAAATAAAGTATCGATTTCTAAGATTAAGGAGAGATTGCTCTCAACAGATAAAATAATAAAACTAAATCATGTGGTCACATAAATGAAAAAGAGAGACAGTCCACTTAACGTGGGCAAATATGCCTCAGGCACCATCTATAATGTGCACATCTGCCCACAGGGCAGAATGCTATCATCTAGCATTATCAAGAGGTGCCATGTATTTCTCAGGAAGTTAGTACAAACATTCCCAACAAATCACGATGCTAAATATATGCTTCTCTGTCAGGAAGGCATTGCCTTCTTCCTTGGTGATGCCTGGGAGAGAACATTTCTTTTTTTGTGAGTGGGAAAACAAGATGAGTAGATTCTCTTCTTCCCTCCTACCTAGTCCCTTGAGTATAGTTTACATAGATTTGAAGAGCCTTGTGGAGCCTCTTTGTCATGAAACAAGCAGGGCTTCATTGCCCAAATATGGGCCTCTTTGCCCAGCTACACTGCCCTCTGCTCTTCAGATCACATCTTGGAGACTAAAGTTCTTTTGGATGTCCACTGGCTTGTACATAAACATAAAACTAAAGATCATTAGATCACTTTAGGCCAATATAGTCCAAAGTAATACCTTCAGGACTGAGATGTTAGAAGACTAACAACCACTCCCACCTACCTCCAAACCCAAAAGCTAGAGCACAAAGGCATCTTATTTTTAACAATAGAGAAGTATATTTTAAGAGAAAGCAGGAAATAATATTTTGGGCATGAATCATAGAATACAAATGACTGCAAAATGGTACTGAAATTTTCAGAATGATCACTTAAAGAGCTGCTTTGTTTTCTTTAAATGAACGTTTATTTTTGGTACATTAACACAGTATTTTTGGTATCAGTAGGTGGAATGTACTCCCTAATCTCAACTTTATGAGTATTAGCCAGAGCTTTGCAGCTACTTTCCAAACATGTCATTGTACTTAATACTGCAGTATAACCTTGCTTAGTCTCCAAAATAAATATGCAAAGGGAGTGGAATACTCTGGAGATTACTAATGGGATATGGAGCTTTTTTTTTTTTAATCTTGATGTGATTATTTGAAATTGGCAAAGTTAAATTTGTTATTTTAAGTAACCACAGACACCAAATGGAATTAGAACCCTACTTCCTAGGTACAGAAATATAGTAAGAGACATAGCCCTCTCCTAAAGCAGACCATCCAAGCAGGCAAGGCCTAGAATAAAAGTTCTGTCACCTCTATTATGACTGGCCCAAAGTCATACAATGAGTGACTTGCCCATGTTCACAGAGCAAATTAACAGAGATGGAAACTGAACAGAGATCTCCCCAGTGCCATCATCTTAACCACAAGTCCCAGCCCTCACTGTGGAAGGACTTGCACTGACTCCACTGGATTTACATTTGAACCATGACAGTCACATACAAGACAAAACAGGTAAGGAGCAGGTAAGCATCCACTGAGATGCTATTCTAAGGTTAACTGCCCACGTTCACAGATGTGTCGTACCTTTTTAACAATAATGCAACTCCACTGAAGTTCTCTAACCACCTTTTAAGTATTGCTGGATATGGCTAGTGAATTGGCCATATTTTTAAATGTACAAAGAAAGATGAAATACTTAGAAGTATTATACAGACTTTATCATACACTTATTAATTATCTCTATGGACAGCAAAAGCAAATAAGGCATTCAGCAGTAGCAAGAGTTAGCGGTCTGATAGAATTTGCAGTAGAGTTTCATTGGAAACTAGTGGAGAGTGACAAAAAGTCAACAACATTACCAGAAGCATAAAACTACAGTAGCTTCAAGGATGAATCCAGGCCAGTTAAGGTTCAGAAAATATACAGCATCTGTGGGTTCCTTATAGCTTTTATTAAACCAGAATAAAAGGATTAAGGAAATAATTCTGTTCTCCACTTTTTTTCCTTTCTCGCTCTCTCTCTCTCTCTCTCTTTTTTTTTTTTTTTTTTTTTTTTAAGAAGGGTCTTCCTGGAGGTCTCCTAAGGTCCAAATCTATCACTGTTTTTAATCACTTTTGGTATCTTTCCTTCTTCTTCACAGCAGTTTTGCCTCTGCACTCCTGGGAATGGCGTGGCATTACAGATTCATCAACGATTTGCTGCTTACTCTACATTATCCCACAAGTGCTGAGGCAAACATTTCTTTGCCAGGATCAAATGATGTTCTATATTTGCCTGCAATTTAAAATCTTGTTAAGGTTGACACTTCCTATGAAAGCTCCAGCAGTGAAGCTGGAATGGGCAAAACCTGCAGATTTTGGTGACTGCCAAATAAATGGGCATTCGGGTCATAAAGCTTATTCCACGTCCTCTACATAACCAAAGGGGCATCATCAACTTAGGTGACATCTTTCCCAGAAACAATGTCAAATAGAATACAAAACACACACACTACACACAGTCTGTGGGTGATGCTGGTGGATGACAGCGTGACAGTTTGGTGCCCTGTACTGCTAAACCAGCGTCTGAAAAAGAACTTTGATCTAAAGCCAAATAATTTTAATGAAAAGACTCCAAATTACTTCAATGAACTTTGGATCAAACTCAGGAAGAACTAATTAGGTCTCCATTCCAAAGGTGAGCTGCAGGAGCTGTTAATGGATTTTTGTTACTTGTTTTTAATACTGGATAATGATTTAAAGAGACTGACATCATTTTGAAAGAACTAAGCTGCAACTACAGATGCAAGTATATAAGAAATTAATTTCAGATAATATGACAAGTAGAGAAAATTTAAACTCTGCAAATATTGTCCACGTCATAGGGAGGAAGGAAGCACCAAGTGTGACAACTGTAATTTATTTCTATGGTATTTACTATGTTCCACAGCCTTACCAAACCTTACATGTGTTTAACAGGCCTATGATTAGCTTTATTGACTAGATCTTCCTGTTCAGCCAGCAGAGCTGGACCTTGCAGTACTTGCCTTGCTCCTACTTCTTACATCTCGGGACACAGAAGGAGATCATACATTTGAAAAACTTTCCACCCTAAAGAAGATACTTGAAGAAAGACTATGATGATACAGGTTTCCTATGTGGGAGTGATCACAGCAAATGGCTGAGCTGTGCTGGCACTTTCTAAGATTTATTTATTCTGGCAGCAGAATAAATCACCTGCAAATCAGATTAAGAAATGCTCAAAATCTGAGAGTCACCAATTAGACTGAGGTGAATTATATGATGTGAGTCATTTATTCAATGATTTTCCCCCTACTTTTTCTTCCTTATAAATCGTCCCAAGTAGACCATGAATTTTTTTTTCAACTTTCTCCATTACTCAGAATAAAATTGTCAAATCATTTCTACACCCATGGTCAGTAGCTTATTTACCTTTTAAAGAAAGCCCTCCTGGAAATTGTGGAAATACTTTAAGTTCAAAGTATAATAAATATAATACACTCAAATTGTATTTATAACATACAAGGCAGCATATAGAGATGTAATTCTTCTCTAAGAATTGATCAGACAACGAAATGAATTAACTTGGAGTGTAGACTTCAAAAACTGATCTAAAATCTACCCTTGGATATTAAGAGTCCAATTCTTCCTGACACTAATTAGATGTCAGGTCATACTCTGGCAGAACTTGGACCCACACCTGTGCTCCCGAGCCTTGACATCCTTATAGGAGATGATGATAGCCTGCCTGGGATCACAGGGAGGAGATGAAGGGAAAGACATAGCTCACACCCTTGGACAGTGCCTGCAAAGGCAGAGAGCAAATAGCTCTTCCTGCAGGCAGGGATTGTTCCCTCTTCTTTTCCTAATAGGGACTAATGCCCCTAAAATACAGGGGGGAGGTTGGTTGCTCCCCTCTCCTCCACCTGCACTCACCAAAGGGATGAGGTGTTCTCCTGAATGAGCTTAAGTGAATTCTGGTGTGGTGGTTTTTAATGGGATGCCAGAACCCATGTCAGCCAAAACATGCACCTGCTCCGTACCCACTCCATGTCACAGGCCAACATCATAAAGCACACAAAACAGCAGGCTACAACTGGGGCACACTCTGCCGCCTCTATGGCTGCAGCATTAATTTCCAGTGAAGGACAGGGCAGCTGGGGCCGTTAGGCTTAAATTGTCACAGTGTGGCTCACCAAAGGTCAGTAGATGGAAGCCACCACTTACACGGTGGGTGTAAGTGTAGGTACACTGCCCATTTGCTCTGTGTGTGTGTGGACCACGAATCACTGGCTAACGGTTTGGTCTGAAGGTTTGGTCTGCAGTGCTGGCTTGTGGTTAACAAGCTCCTGCAAGGCTGTATGTTAACTGTAGAGCTGTGCCATACTCTGTACAAATTTGAGTTTTAGAAGCACTCATCACTGTCCATTTGAGCTGAAGCCAGTGAGGATGTGGGTGAACAGCCTTTTTGAAAATCAGTTTCTCAACAGTCTCGCAGTTATATTGAATAACAGTTACTCAGATTTCTAGTTACTATACAGCCTCCATAAAAGATATCAGGTTAATAAAAAGGAAAGTTGGAAGAGCCTAGATTTATTAAATATGTGTGCTGGCCCTAGCCTAAAGACTCAATTATGATGTATAAGTATCTTTGCAACTTGTGTTGAAAATAATAATAACAGAACTGGCACTAATTTATTCCCAGTCAACGAGAATGATCCATAACGTGGAAGTTCTCAACAAGCTTCTGTCCAACAGTTTTGACATGTCTTAAAAGAAGCTATCCTGATCAGCCCTGTAGAGGCTTATGCTTCTTCTAAGCTTAAGGACTCTCCAAAGAGAAGGAGGCATAAAGATTTAGCGATCCAGTAAAGGTGACTGCAAAGACCTCTGCGGCCAGCTTGGAAATGGCAAGCAATTTATGAATAAAGAAGCTTTATTTTTTTATATTTTTTTTATGCTGATGAAGTAAAGACAAAGCATTAACCCATCCAAGCTGAGAATATTCTATCCAAATTGGAGAGCTTTCAGTCAGGCAGCTGGATTTAAGACTTTGACATACAACTTGAGTTTGTCGTTTCATGCTTAAAGATACCTGTGCTAGAGGCACAGAAAGTAACTGATGTTAAGCTGACACTATAGTTCACAGATGGATTTCAGTTGTATGGGCCATGCCACATGCATAGCACTTGTGTAAAAATCTTTTTTGTATCAAATGCTATGAACTAAGAGAAAGGATTAATACAGCCACCAACAAAAAAGTTCTCTGTACAAATACCAGTAGCCCCAACATGCTCTCAATTCTCCATTAACCCTTTCTTTCTCCTATCAGATCAAGTCATTTGTACGTAAACTTCAGACCGAACCTTTCTCAGGGATCGTTAGGTTTCTGCACAGCTGAAATTCTAAACTTACTTCCTTTGAACTAATTCTACTGAAGTCAACATATTTATTCAACAGTAAATGAGAAACAGGTCTAGAAGTAATCAAAAATTATTTGTGTTTTTTTTTTTTTCTTTCCAGAGGAGAATTCAATTTTCTAAGAGAGATTTAGGTACAATCCTTTGGCCCTCACAGATATTAAAGTTTGAGTGACTCATACTTTCATTCCATTGTGTAGCTGTATTACTAGACTGTATTTCCCTCGATTCATCAGGGAAGAGGTTGTGTCCATAGCCATAAAGCAGGGATAGTGGCACATCATGGGAGATTAGGTCCACACAGGGAAACAGGCCTCTAAAGAGAACAGGAGAAAGAAGCATCTAAATTATAAAACCCAAAAGGTACTATGGAGCCTTTTGGGAATTAAAAATAATTTGATTATGTTTGAAGTATTTGCGGTTTGAGGTGTTTTTGTTTTTTATTAAAATAAATCTGCAGAAAGAACATGCCTTTCACTACAAATCCCTAATGCACGAATAGAAAACTGCTGGTATGAAAAATTTTCACCTTAATCAGGTCAGTTTGCTTGGACAGACTGCTGAGCAAATAGCTATGCCATGTTATTTGTATTGTAGCTCTTTTTCCACAGCTAAGAAAAATCAACATAGACAAGTAAGCCAAGTCAAAAATATGCATTATTTTTAACAAATAACCATTAAGAAAAATGATATGTTTTTCAAAACTGGTAACCACTTACCGATTTACTTCAAACTAGTGACCTATACGCTTTACATTTCTGAAAATCACCAGTTATTTTTCTCTCTCAGAATTTTAAATCAATATCCATCACTCTAACGGGGTGTTAACAGAGGGAGTGTCCTTGAAGTGGTAAAATTGTTTTCCTGAAAAGTTTCAAGTAGGAGTACAAAACCTAAGGTTAAATCCTGGTTTCTGAAAATCTTGCTCAGAAAGCCAGCACATATTCTGAAAGGGGCAGTTCTCCATTACAGTGATTTATCAGCCCTGTTTCCACATTCCTCCACATGCCTGATGGAAAAGTTTCTTTCTAATTGTTTGAGTACCACCTTTTCCCCCTGACAAAAACCAATCAGCTAGAACTAGAGAACAGAATAAAGATTCATGTTAGGTATTTTAGAACACAGAGTGGGAAAAAAAAATCATTTCCAGTGCTGAAATTATTTGGATTTTTTTTTCCTGTTGAGATAAATTATTGAACACAAGATTTGCTGTGTGAGTAGCTGCAGCATTGGAGCCAGTGGGAATCCTGCTGTAGCACTCTTTACAACATGGTGCTGGTACCTGAGAAATCTTCTGTAGATATTCACAGCCTGAATACCATTTTGATCAGAACTTTTTTGAAATGCCTTAAATACAAACACTTATGTGTGCACTTCTATGAGATTTGTTGCTGTTCTTTTAGTAAACACAAAATATAAATCTTTTCGAAAATGTCCCTGGTAGTTTTGCTGCCAGAGAGGGAAGTAATAGCTTTGTACACACATGAGATGACATTCTATAAAAACAGAATTCTGCTTCCTTTTCTTTCATACAACCCTGGATACTGCCTTGCTGTGAAGTTACACAGTGGCAAGTATTGAATCACATACAAATTCCTCACTAATCTCTCCTGAATCTTACTGACACACACATAGGAGTGGCATTCCAGCTAAGTAAATGGATGTATTTATACAAGGAAGAGATCTGGAGATTTCTTTTTTATCCCCACGAAAAACTGACACTATTCAAAATAACTAAGTCCATCAGATTTAAAATTTTTTTTTCATTAACTCATGATTTTTAAATGTAATTCATGATTTATTTGTAATGGAAAAAGGGATTTATAAGAAGAAACCACAGAAGAGTCATAATTCAGGTCACATTTGTGCAGCTCACCAGCTAATCCAAAAAATCTAGATGTCCTCAGCCTTCTTAATATGTTCTCAGAAGTGTGTGTAATATTAGTTATGAGTAGGCTCGATCTAGTACACAGAAGCTTTTCAGATACCAAAAAAACCCTTTTCTTTATTGTTATCTAATTTTCTTTATTCACTAGATACCTACCACTCAAAATTTGTAAATTAGCAGCCAAGCCAGGTTTTGACCCAACCATCCACTTCTCCCAGTATCTGATTAATAGTTAAGGTATATTACTTCACTAGACTGGGTAAAATTGCAATGTATCACCAGTAGGGAACACACCACACTTTCCTTCTACCAACTACTTTGTCATATAGTGACAGATTATTGAAGTAAATGAAACAGCAGGAAAATAATGGAAATTTTGTCTCTTTTCATTCACAGAATCATACTGAAATTTTCTATTCCTAATAATGACTGTAGTAGTAAAACTAGAAAAAAATCATCTTGCAATTGAGAGACCAAAAAGTCAAGGAGACTGGGTTCAGCTACTGGTCATGCCCTAGATGTGTGACTTTGTGGCTCATTTCCTCTATTTCGCAGTGACTGTAAAAATGCTTGTTTACTTTGGCCCTGAGTGTATTTTATCTATTTCAATTGCAAACTCTTTGGGGCATAGTCTGCTGCTGACTAAGCTTTTCCAGTGTTAATACAGCACAGCTATGATATATTTTTGGACCTGACAAAATCGAAGTAGTTAGTGAGGATCTTTCTGCATGTAAAAAATTAGTTCTGTGAAAGTCTGTTTTTTCTGAGCATGCAGTACAGTTCTTGTACATTTGCAAGACACCAGGGTGGCAAAAGAAAATCTAATAATTCTGTAAAAAGACAGAAATAAAACCTGAGTCAAGTGGCAAAAAGCTATTAGAGAAATACTGGACATGTAGGCACACAAATCCCTGCACCCTTCACTGGAACCATTTCCAAGTAGTCTGATCTTTCAAAACACTCAGCAATTTTGACACTTTATGTGCATCTCTTAAAGGGCATTTGCAGTTCTGCTAAAAATGAAATGCTGCACCTGATGAAGGTACCTTAAGGAACACAGACCATGATCTGCAACCCTTTCTCACACAAAAAAATCTTAGTAACTCTGATTATGACATTAGTAGGATTATTTAAGTAAGAAAGAAGGGAAGTAGGCATAGGAACCTAAAAATTGCACTAGCATAGTAATGCCTTGTAAAATGACAATAAAAAGGGCATGTAAGCTTTCTCAGGTTATGCCTATTCAATAGTACAGAAAAGGGACAGTAAATTGAACAAGTAGGTTTTACAAAACTGCTGCCAGCGACTAGCAGGACCTCAAAAGAAGAGATCCTAGACCTAACCTGGACAAATAGCCATTTCAAGAATAAACAGAGTCCATACAGAATGCTGAAGGGACTATCCGCAAACTAAAAATATGTCTCAGAGGTCAGGAAGTACAAAGATAAAGTTTGAACTGTCAAGAGCCCAACAGAGTTAGATCTTGCAAAGGAAGTGAAAACAAATAGTAAAAGGCTCTTCAGTAATATAAATAAAAAAGATGACATGGAAAACATGCCACTGTGCAGCAAGGATGGAGCGGAGACTAAAGATAACACAAGGAAAGGCTCTGAACTGAATGAGCGTTTTATGATAGTTTTCAATCAAAGGTACAATACTGAACTCAGAGACAAAGATAAGGTGGATAATGAGAATGTGGGTATGTGAATAGATATTGCCACAGCTAACACGAAAGCTCAACTGAAAAAGTTCAATGCATTCAAGCTTGAGGTCTGGTCACCAACTCTAACTTCTGAAAAAAAAAATCTGACATATGAAATGCTGATCCAGTGGCAAGTATTTTTAATAGCACTGTCAAGTTGGGAATGAAACTGAAAAATAGTAAATATAGTTTCTCTACTTAAAAAAAAATGTGTGGGGGGGAAAAGGAGGATAAAGCAGTTGGGAAATGACAAGCTATTTCATTTGGCCTCATTAGTATGCAAGGATTTAAAACACATTTTGAGGGAGAAAATATGTAAAGGCACGGAGATTAAAAAAAAAAAAAAGATAAAATGCAACATAAATTTACCAAAGGGAGACTATACAAACTAGCCATATAGTTTTCTTAGATAAAGTAAGTGATTTTCTAAACAGAGGAAATGTAGTAGTAGATATCATCTTTTGGGACTTTAGGAAAACATTTTACACAGTGTCAGGCATTATTAAGGAATCTAAAAATGAAGGAGAAGACATTGGTGGTTAAAAAACAGCTAAAGGTAATAACAGCTAAGTGGTGAAGGGAAGTAGCAAGTCATTAAGATTAACGCTGAGGATCTTCAGGACCCATCTTGGCACTTACATACTCTCCTTTTGTAGCTCTTGATCATTATGACCCAGGTGCAAAAGACAAGAACATGCTGATTCAGTGTGCAGATGTTACAGAATTAGGAAGTACTGCCAATACAGAAGAAGAATAGGATTATACAAATGGAGCAGCTTGAAGACAGGAGCTACAGAAATGCGGTTATCAGGAAGGTCATGTGCAGAAAGTTCAAATGTGAGCTGCGAGTTCACCATCTGGAAACAAATGAGGACTGAACAGTTGCCAATCAAAGGATGACTGAATAGCTGACATGATGCTTCAATGAAAAAGGCAAGTGGAACCATAGGATATGAGGACAGAGATTCCCAGAAGAACCTAGGAGACATCAGTGACCTTGTCCAAAGCAAGGTCATATCTCACCTGCAGTCCTGTTTATGCTTGGGAAAGGTGAACTCAAACAGCAAAAAGGGCAGAAAAGGGCTTCTAAACTGAGCAAAAAAAAGGGCAATCTCCCATTCAAAGTCACTGAAAGAGGTCAGCTGTTCAGCCTAGCAAAACAAAAGCTAAGTAGGATATAGGCTGCTGCCTAGAAATGCCTCGAGGAAGAGACCTTCAGGTGGGAGAAGAGCTATGTAAGTTAAAGAGCAACACTGGTTTGAGGGGAAAAAATGGCAGTAAAAACACCACAGATTCATTTAGGAATTAAAGAAAGGTCCTAGCAGTAAGTAGGATTTTCGGATTCTGTCCTCATTACAGAATCCATGTAAAACTAATTACACAGATAAAGACTTCTCTGATATGCAAGCTACTTGCAAGTGAAAATAAATAATTAAAACAATGTAGAGCCCACGATTATTTGAATAGCTAGGGCTCACATACATGTAATCAATGGGAGTCTTAATTAAGAATATTTAAGACTTTCATGAAATAATCCAGGCCAAAATGTGGAATTATTTTAAAGGTGTTATTAGCTGGTCAGATGGGGTTAACTTTTTTTTTTTAACTGCTCTAGAAATTCAGTGGAAATAGCATGTTGCCATATTTCAGCTCTTGCAGAAATGTGTCTCTCATGAAGTCTGTAAAGGCACTTGGCACTTCCTATGAGCAGAGAGAATCCGGCCCAAACATTCCTGTCTGCAGATGACTTTACTATATTATCTACTTTGTCTTGGCACAGTCAATCAACAGAGGAAGTGCAGAGGAAATAAAGCCTTTTCTCCTATTTGCTGATAAAAATTTTAGCATGTTTAAGCAGAAATCTGAAGAACCACAGTAATTTCTGCACCTCAGAAAATGTGTGGAGCAGAGAGAAAAGGACAGAGAGGACATCCATACTTGCAAAATCCAAAGCAAGACCTGGGAATATGTATCCAAAAAGGGAATGTGAAAAATTAACCCTTTAAATACATCTTAGGGCAGTATTTGAGAGATTCTTTCCAGGCTATGGTGCTAAATTTATACCTATTCTAAATCAAATCAGTGGATTTATACTGAGGATGAATCCAGGCAGCGTTCTATATCCAAAACAACAGGTTCAAGGGATTAACCAGGACAACAGCATTTTATCAAATACAGAATGCCTTTGTATCCATCCTTGCATTACCAGAGAAACAGTTATCACCCAATTAGCACATCTCCAACTTTAACCTTTTATCTTCACTGCAGTCTCTTAGATTAGTGGTGATGATCAGCCTCCTCAAAACTTCTTTCAGAAATTGACTGTTTCCATGGTAACACCTGCCACTTTCATTCTACAAGCACCAAGAAAATGCAATTTCCTTCATAGCAGTGTACAACTCAACTCTGGCCTTTGTCAATGCTCTTTTCAGAAAAGACTGTTTATCCCAGAAGAGGAAACAGGTGCAAACACAATTCAGTAGACAGCTGTTGGTTGATCCATGACCAGTACTGGCAACAGTCTGAACAGGAGCTGTCGGACTACCCACCTGCAATGCCAGTATGCTCTACAGCTGCAAGACAGTGGGAAGGACAAGCACATAAAACAGCAGCCACCAAACTTAAAACAATATCCCCCCCCCCTTTTTTTTTTTTTAACTTTTTGCTTGTTTCTTTGGTGGCTCTACAAACAGCAGCAGGAGATTAGCTTAATAACCCCACAAGAACAGTTCAGAAACGCTTTATACAAATCAAGGCTTCTCATCCAAAGCACACTGAACTCAAGCCAAGCGAACATCAGTTCATCACTGAGAAGCTGACACAGCTTTTATGATCACTACCTTCACCTTCAACACTTACGCAAGTCTATAACCAAAGCCCTAGTACCAACTGAAGTCACTTCCCAAAGTCCCATCAACTTCAGTGGGATCAGCAAACATTCACAACAATTAAAGTATTTCATCTCCTGACACTCGTGTGGTATTTTTCTGGAAGTTTGTCCCAGTGGGGGCTTTTTCCAGGAAACCAATCTGTTCCATACAAACTCACTCTGACACCTTCATCCTCTTTGAAACTGAAGGTTTCCAAGTCAACCTATCAGGATGAGAATGGATCAGGTGAAATTCAGATCTACTTCTCTAGCAATCTAGTGAAATAATGGAGTTTCCTCTTAGTCACAAATGTATGATGGTGTCAGAAAATACAGCTGCCTTCAGAACCTAAGGTTCTGCAGGTTTCCTGAAGTTAGAATTGCATATTTAACTTCTTAAATTGATTTTTTTAAACTACATTTTTAAAAATTTTATGAAACTTAACACATGTGAAAAGGACCGGAAGACAACAGAGAGACTGAAGAATTGAAGATAATATTAGCTGGGTTTTTTTCTTAATTCCTCATTTGCCCTTTCCTCAAATAAATTTAATTCAATTTAATTGCAGGTGTACCAATGCCTGTTGTTAATTAGACATCTGAAAAACTTGAAGTCATTTTGGATTTGGGCCTGTCTTAAGCTGAAACCACTATGTGTTTGAGGACAGAAAATCATGGATCTTCTTTTTTAAAAGTGAACAGTCAATGGCTGAAGTTAGGCAGCCTACATAAACCCTTTCTCTGTTCTGTTCCAACAGAGGTTAAGATTGATTAGAAATGGACTCATATCCAACCCTCATATCTGAATGTTTATTGTGTTTCTACATCTGCAGATACTGCTACCATCAGAAGGTATCAAACACAGTACCAGCAGCAAAAACGCAGTTCTTTACTGTAGATAAAAAGAAAAACATGACTTGTTAGAAATGTGCATCAGGCTCTAGATATACTACAAACACTAAGGCAGGGTATATACACGAATACAATAGAATCCTAATGCCATTCAGCTTCAAAACCTAATTCTGCAGCTGGATCATAATCCATAAAGGACCAAATTAAAACCTTGTTTTGGGTCAACACTGGGAAAGAGTTGGTTTGAGTTTGAGCTCAGTGTCCCAAGCTCATCTTTACTGTCAGTTCAGCTCACAAAAAACTGGTGGATAACCTAGAGCGAACAAGCTGAGCAAATTAATGGAACAGGATCTGTGATTGCCATTAATACTCCTCAGATTTAATTCAAAGGGATACTAAATAAAATACATCAGAATAATGGAAATGAGGAAGCAGTTAGTAGGAAGAATTGTCTGCATGGCTGGCAACATCTCAGCAACAAAAGCCTTTTAAAGGAAAACCCACAGATTTTGCACTATAGGTGTTTGTCTTCTCATTAGCAACGGTCCATATTCTGATACCACAGCCCAGTATTGCAATTGTACTACAGGCACCAGAATTGTCAACTTCAGGTACTATTTTGACACTCACAGCATTAGTCTTCCCCCTGTTCGGTGCCTTCCTGTGCAATCTGGCCCAACTTCACAGAATCACAGAATGGCTGAGGTTGGCAGGGACCTCTGGAGATTATCTAGTTCAACCCCCCTTCTTAAGCAAGGTCACCTATAGCACGTTGCCCAGGACCCTGTCCAAACAGTTTTTGAACATCTCCAAGGACGGAGACTCCACAACCTCTCAGGGCAACCTGGGCTGGTGCTCAGTCACCTTCATGGTAAAAAAAGTTTGTCCTCATGTTCAGACGGAACTGCATTTCAGTTTGTGCCCTCTGCCTCTCACCCTGTCACTGGGCACAACTTCCACCTGGGAGAGGGACGATTCTACCTGCACTGTCTCCAGGAGAGGCATGGGAGACAAGCAATGCTCCTTGCCCATTCTCCTCAAGGGCTGCTCTCTCCCCAATAAAACGCCAGGGCAGAGAAGAGTTGCTGTACCTGTAGGTTTTATCTGCGGATCCCAGAAAGTTTATGGACCAGAATGTGCCAGGGTGGAAAGTCCCACACTGCAGAAGGATGGAGAGGATGGGATCCCACTTCTAGTGCCTGTAAATGAAATCCTTAGGGGATAAGTCCAGGCCTCACTTCCCCACTCTTGCAAAAACACTGGCTCAGATATTCTGAGAAGATTACCTTCAGGAGGCTAGGGAAGAGACAGAAACCCCTGTCCTGACCCACAAGCCCCATAAACCTCACTCATTCTTTGCTTAGAAATTGTAATAGGATTGTCATATTTAGTATCATTATTATACTTTCTTTTCTTTAGGTATCAGTAACATAGGAAATTCAAATGATACTGCTTTGCCTTCATGCTGCTTGGAAGCGTCTCCAACCCTCAGATGGCAAGCAATGCATCAAAGTCCCTTCCTTCTCCATACCAGGGAAACAAACAGCACTAGCAGCCCTGCCTCACTGTCTGGGTGATGAGTTTTTCTGTGTGTTTTTACCATACATCAATGGGAACTCAGCCCAGACCAGCTGATGAGCTAATTGCTGACAGAGCAGTGGGTAAGATAGGCCTGAAAAAAATATGTTTTTTCTTTAAATCATGTGAGAGAAATATAATAGGGAAAGGATGTCTTCCCATTTCCTGAGGGCTGCAAGAAAAGTTAAAGCTAGTTTTTATGATCAGTGGAGTTTGAGGAACAATTATCCAGCTTGAATGAATGCGTACCTTGCATCTAGCTCTGATTCTCTCCTCTGTGGTTTAAATTGTCTCCTGGGCATGTCATGTGCTTGGGGTTCATAGATTGCAAGTATGCTAGTTCAATCTGCTCCAGGCACCAGCGTTCAGAAAGCAGCAGTCTGAAACAATTCAAAACGCCGAAAACAGGAGCAAACTCATAACGTAGTCATGATACAGAGGTAACATTTGTTTCTATGCATTATACAGTCATCTTTAAGGGATGCTGGCACAGTAACGCCCTCTGTGGATAAGTATTGCTCAGTACTAACTTTCCACAGGCTGCCACCATAAATATTCAAACAGAACTATAAGCAATGCTGTACTATAAAAAGTAACAGCAGCAGCAGAGGTCTCTGTGAGGTTTAGACCTCAAAACCTGAAAGGACAGCAAAGATGCTGCATAGGAGATACTCAGGAAGAAGGCTTCGGCTCTAGAGAAGGAACGATGCACCAGGGCTCGCTGATTGTCATTCCAACAATCATTGATCTTAGTTGCCGGCCAAAGTTGCACTTTACATCCCTAGGTTCACAAAGGTCACACGAGCAAGTTATCATAGCTTAACAGTCCAAAGACATATTTGGCTCTCATTCCAAGGCCCTTTCCCTGGTCTTAATATCAGTGATAATGGAACAAACATCACATTAGCTGCACAGAAAGGACAATGCACAAATGTGCTATACTCGACTTATGGAAGGAGTCTGAAGCCTTTCAGACTAAACTATGTTTTCATGAAAAAGCTGTGGATATCAACAGCCAACAGAAAAACCTACAGTGAGAGTACAGAGCCTGTGTTCTACCATGTTAATTTGTATTGTCAGAGAGGAAAGGAAATTGCAACATTAGCTATGCTGGAGATTTTCAAAAGTCTTATTTATTTTGGGTTTCCATGTTTTAATGAATATGCTGCATTCTTGCTCTCTGGCACCGGTAGTGTGTCCATCACCATGGTACCTGGGCACTCAAGCAAATGATTAACCGGCAGAGCAAATGAGACAGAAGCAGAGCGCCAAAAGGCACTGTGACAACCTCTTCACAGACGCCTGCCAGTACATCTTTATCTGGACCTTTACTCCTTTAGGCTTTCCACTGTTTTATCTTTTACCCAGACTCTTGTGAAAAGCAGCTCTTTGTTCCCTAACAGTGCTAAGGGATGTAGAGCATTCACAGGGTAGGTTAAGAGGAAAGGTGAGACTACCAAAGCAAGCCAAGAAAAATGTTTATTTTCACAAGAAATAGATTTGAAGCATCATGCTGATTCCAAACTTTGGAAAGGATCAAGAATCATCAAGTCATATATTGCACCTGACTGTAATTCATCTGAATTTGAATTCTGAATTCAAGCATAGTGCAAGAGATGTCTCCCTCACTTGTGGCTCTAATCTAGACAACAGTTCTCTAAAAGCAAAAATCAAATGCACCATCATGTCATAAATACTAGACATCCATGAATATTTTCATGAGGAAAACATTGCTTAAGGACAATAAAGAGAAAACAATTTTCATTTCCACAAACTAAGCCCATTATGAATTGACAAAGTTTGGTATGCCTGCCATGCTGTCACCCTGGCCACTTTAAAATGACTTTTCAGAAGAGGGGAAACAGACCTTTTCCTTGCTGAGGGCCAAAGTGACCTTTTGAGAGTCTTTGACAGGCCATACCCTAACACTGCTGTCTGCATTATGTACTAATAATGCAAAGAATACAGGAAGACATGTGGCTATGGGTCTTTTGAAAAGAATTTGGAGACTGCACAAAGCCCCTCTCCCTTCTTCAAATGGGTATTAATTTAATGACAATCTTGACTTTGATTTTTGTTTAACATATGCATATGTAACTACTTTGAGCTTTTTCTGGCTTGGGATGCTAAGGCAGAGAACTCTGGGGTGCTAGACAGAACTATTTTATTGAATCATCTATCCCTTACTGTTTTATTTTCTGTAGAAACACTCTTGAGTGACACAGTAAAGAACAAGGGCTTTGCACACAGGACAATTTTAGAAAGACTATCTCCTTTCAGTATTGAAGAACTATACAGCTACAATGCAAACTTCACTGAATTTCTATGTTTTCTATCACACATCACGCCACTAACACTGCAGTCTGATTAAATTACTGTCATGTGGAGTTTTTCCCCTTTACTACAGCTGCCTCAGAGTTATGATGTAGTTGCATCCTCCCTATTTTAATTTTTCCTTTAAAAGAGGAGTAAGTTTTAGTGGTAATGCCACATTAAAAGCAATGATGACTCAAGTGCTCTCTTTCCAACGCAGATAAAATATGCTGTACTACCACTGTGCCTCAGCAGTTTTGAGGCAAATAAAAGAGCATGGCACCACCCACCTGTATCTGGCTGTGACATTCCAGCTTAAAGTTTGCTCCAAGCATCAATCTGATTCTCTGTTGCCTCTCTTGTATCTAAATTACATACATCACTGTCATCACTAAGACTCAGATCTTCTGCACACTTTAACAGGCTATATGATTGAAGTTAATGGAAGACATGTTTGTTTTTAGATGCTGTAAACAGCTTTGAAGATCTCAGTTCCAGCAAGGATGATGAATTAAGGGTGCCAGCTGGGCAAACAGCTTAATTTTGAATGAACTAAGCCAAAATTAATTGATTGCTAAGAAACTGATCCAAATCTTTCAAATTCAGATTATTTCACATACTCTAACAGTAAGTACTCCTGTCCCTTCTTGTCGTCCTACTCACGAAGAACAAAACTGGAGGAATTAGCAAAGATGGCAACTTCTCAGATATGAGATCTACTTTGGATATTATAAACAGATGTGAGAAGTCACTTCTCTATTGCAGCAGGGAGTACAGCCTTCAAACTGTTTATCCCTCAACGGACTAAATTTCTGAATCATAGTAATTCTGTTAAAGCAGCCTACGCATGCTAGCCGCAGCGTTTTCTGAGAAAACCCAGAAACACCAAGACCATGAACCACAAAGATCTACTCCATGACACAGTTCTTTCTTGTAAATACCCGGGTTTTATTCTCTCTGGCTCATTTTCAAATACATAAAAATAATACCTACAGGGAAAAAAAAAATCTTAAAAATAGTCTAGCCTCCTACACAATGCAGGGCTACCCTAGAGCAGGTTGCTCAGAATTAAAAGGAAAAGTATTAAAAACAAACAAAATGTAAACCAAAGAAACAATCTCCAAAACTTCCTGTATCCCCGTCCTATACTGGAAGGAGAGGTGAGGAAAGTAAAAAAAAGGAAGAAAAAAGAAAGAGGCAAGTAAGGAAATGCTTCCATGAAGTGTACAGCTCTTCTGTGTTGTTTGTGAGTATATACAACCAATATGGAGAACCTCCACAGCTTCCTCCTGTGGTTGACCTTTCTGGCTTGATGCAGGTAACATTTTGCACAGTTGTGTGGTAAACTCCAGGTCAGTTGTCAACACTGCTGTTATACCCCAGGCCAGAAAAGGCTAGCAATGCTGCATATTGAGCCCCAATGCCAGAGAAAATGGTTCAACAGCAGTCCCCTCCAAGTTAATTAAGGAATGGAGCTGAAGGCTGCTGAAGAGGGTCCCATCCTGTCCTTTGCAGCTTGGAGAATGCTGGCCAGGAAAGCAAGGCCTCTATGGCAGGGGCTGGACGATACAGCAAAGAACAGGGTGGGGGAATCTTAATGTATCTGAGTGAAACCCAGATGACTCATCAGAAAGGAAAACATTCCTGTTTTGGCAAGAGGCTGAAATAGCAGCCCTGGGTTGTACTGCAGCACAGCAATAAATGACCCTAAGTGCTTGGAACAAACTCCCGCGCACACTGATATTTCTAACAGTAGGTGCTATTTCACATTTCATTAAGCAAACAGGTTTAGATGACAATTAACACACTAATTAACAATGTCTTTTTCGTAGGTGGAACTTCAGCTTGAGATTTCAATGTTTTTAGACAACTGTTTTGCTAGTGAAAATGAAGGAGTAATTCTTATGACTTAAGGGAATGAAGACTCACATCCAGAACTGGCACAGGAGTATCTTTGTCTGCTTACTGAAGGATGCTGCATCCAAACTATGGCCTTTGCCCATATCTTCTATACAACAAGGGTGTCCTTGTACAGCTGCAGCCTCCAATTTAAAGCCTGGCCCTCAGTCTGGGTGAGATCCCAGTTTTGCCTCTAGATAAACTGACCATAAAGAGGTTATATGTGTACCCCAGTCATACAGTAGCAAAGTCAAGCCTTGACTTGAACAAGCAGTGGCTCCCATTTCTCAGCCCCAGCCACTGAACTGTGGGCTCCCCACTACGAAAGTTCCTACAGTCAGATCTGTAGCAATATGACCCATACGGAAATTCTTCAGCAAACACCAAGCAATCACATTAATTTCACTGAAAATAGGTATCATCTATAAGAAAATGTTTGTTGCCAGGTTTTCCTACAGCTTCACATTTTAGAGAAGGAACCAAACATTTATACCACAGACTGTTTTAAAGAAGAATTGGTATGCAAATATGAATTTCCTTAAACTTCAGATATACTTTTTCTCTGAGGTTTTTGTTCAAGATCATCTCTAATTTCTATTATCTGTTGCAAGAATTGATTTACAGGTATGCAAAAAAGCTAGAGCATTGGAAACAGACTAAAAGGAAGGAAAAAAAATTACAGAATAACTAGAAACTGTAGCTTTCAAAATCAGGGGGATTCTAATATTGAGTCCCTTCCCTGTCAGACGGATGTTGCCCACCCATAGAAAATAGTGACATACTTTACATATGTTATATTTCACTTCCCTCTGGTATACACTGCAAGGAAGCTGTGTTCTCAGCAATGAGTAAACAATCATCATATTAATTTTTTACACATTTTGGCACACAAAACACAGACAAACCACTGTGCTGTTTCCACACCTATCACACCACTTTTAAAATACATCCAGGCTCAGGAGGAACGTAACACTAGCTAGCTTTTTCTGTAATTAGCTTTTAAAAGCTGATGGTATTTTTCAGAATATCCTTTTATCCCTTTTATTTATCAGCCTGCCCTGCCTCAGTTTGGTAGTGTCTGACTGACCTCTAGATACCCTTGCACTTTTTCTGTGATATCCCTGGAATGACAATTCTTCATCCTTTATTTCTTGAGTGTTTCTTGTTGGTCACTTCTGGTACTGGTGGCTGCTGAAGTGGAAGTTTATCCTCTGATAATCTGTATTGCTTTAATGGTTTCTAGCATCCTGAGGGTATTTTCCAAGTGTTCTGGTGACACCAGCAGAGATCCTGGCAATAGAAAAGTGTTTCATATGCTTATTTCCTAACTTAGTTTCTTGTTTATTCTGCTTTCCAATCCCTCTGTCAGCCCTTTGATTTTTGTGGCTTAACTCTTTTCGTCCTTGCTATATTCTTTCTTATCACTTCTCAGTACCTTTCTGACAATAAAGCATTTTCAAAATCTGAGAGCATTTCCACCATGCATCTGAAACCTCCTAATAAATTTCTCCAAACCTACAAGTCACATTTGTCCAAAAGCTTAGCAAAAATCCCTTCAAAAGGAACAATAATAGTCTCATTTTCTTTATGTATTTCCCTGTAAACTAGAGTCTAGGAACTACAATACAGAAACCTTGTGCAATGATAAGCATGTCTCAAATAGTTCCAATATAAAGTATTGCACATAAAACAAATCACCAGTTGTAACATGCCCCATCTCCAAAATAATGCCTGTTTAGAAATGCTTACCCAAACCATCACTACCCTGTTTTTTCCAAGATAAAATTGTGTAGCAGCACGCCTGAAAAAGAAAAATTCTTAAATAATTTCAATCAGTCAGTTTGCTCATGACTTCGATACAGCTGACTGAACACCTATTATCTCAGTTGAAAGAGAAGGTGCTAGTGTGCTCACCTCAGTCACCTGCAGGATTTTTGAAATGCCTCCTCTTCTGTTCCTTCAAAAGAATGCATTCCTGCATCTCCCATTACCTTCTTGAGTCCATTGAACATGCAGTCATCAATAAGTTCTGGCTAAGTTATCTTATGTAACTGAAGAAAAAAGGAAAGACTCAGAGATGCTACAGATGCTCTCTTTGAAAATTTTGTTTTCTTGGTGGTCTGTCACAGACAGGTCTCCAGTAGTAAACTGAACAACCCATCCTCCTGGCTCTTCTTTTTCTTTTCTGTAAACACATAATCAGTGCTTCAAATCCTTTAGGTATCGCAAACCGTATTTCTCTATTGCCCTCTACTGACTGCTAACACCACCTTGCTAGATAATCAGCAAAGCAACAGATATACTGTATTTTCTTGCTGCCCTGGTTTAAATCAATAATGAAGCACGATGACCAGAAGTCATCACAAATCATTCTATTTTTTCCTTTGTTATAAAACACCTGGCAAGATTTACAGCTTGTTGGTCAGCCGTGGTAACTACAAAACACTGAACAACAGAAGCAGGAAGCAGTTGGTAACATGGGTTTGCTAATGTGCTTTTTGTGAACAGAAGCCAGGAAAAAGTAGAGACAAATGTATTCTACCTTGAAACACAAGTGGATTTACCCCATTCATGCCATAAATTAAGTATTGTATGGGGCAGCTGAGGGTTAGTGGATTTTAAGGTTTTGGTTCTACCAGCATGGGATGCACAGAAATACAGACTTTTTATGGGAGTTCTGCAGAACTGGGCTCATAGAGAGCCATGAATTACAGGCCATGGATTGCTGGTTATTTCTCACTCTGTTTCCAGAGTTTTATTGGCTTAGCACATTCAGCACCACACGTAACATGAGAAACTTAGATCCTGCCTCATGAGGTATTTACTCTAACCTAGACACTGACAAGAAACACGCTATACTGTATATGAATGTCACTGGAAAGTACAGTTTGCACTTCTTTTCGGACAAAGATAATATATAATGCAAAGAGAAACCAGTGAGCTGGCATAAAAGAGAGAATAGCACAGAGGCAGAGGCAGAAGACAAAAAAATTAGAAACATTTCAGGAAGGGAGGAAAAGAGAAGTAAAAATGAATCCCTTGCACCTTATTAATCACTAATTAATTTGTACAGTGACCACTAGTGCTTGCTAATCAAGTCACTCAGGCACTTGTTCTTGCCCCCCAAATATACATACATATCCTGGTGCAAGTGTTTTGGTCCACTGCAACATCGGGAAGGCTAGGAGGAGTCAGACACCAGCCACAGTCAGCAGAAAATTCCCTACATTTCCCTTTTGCTATGCAGATGCTGAGGGAAAACACAGCACCATTTTGCCTTGCAAGCCACTCTTTCTCTGCAATGTAGCACCTTAGTGGGCAGACTTACATGAATTATTACAAATGATAAAAACAGGTCCCCTCGCCCCCAAAATAAACATTTTGAAATTATTTTTGCTTACCTGTGTTCCAAAGTGACTTTTCTCATTTTTTTCCTACTATTAATAAATGGGAATACTTCTGCCAAACAGTGGTGGACTGATGAATACTAGTAGTGTTTTAAATAGATGTGACATCCCTGTTCTTCAGCCCGAAAAAGGTAGTTTGCACAAAAACTCTATCAACAAAGCCAAAAATTCTCCAATAAGAGTGAAATATTCATAAGTTCATTGAAAAAGTCTTTTTAATGAAAAAAAATTCAGATGAAGTTCTAATTGCAGTTATTACTAACATTTCATTAGCACATCTAGATTTATGGACTTTACTGTAAAGGTGCCATTAAAGCAAGCCCAGAATTCAATTTCTTCCATGCTTTTCGATTGCTAAAACACCTGGCTGCTCTATGTTAGAAAATAAGAAATAACTACATTTATTCAAATTCCTCGATAGACTATTGAAGCCTGCTCAGATGAATACATCTCCTAAATGAACACCACTACCAACAGATCAAAGGAAAAGAACATCTAGCAAATGAATGGGGCCTAGAGAATTAATAAAACACACATCAAACATTGAAAAGCTGCTTTTTTTAATAGGAGCACATTTGCAGAGCGATAAAGCAAAGTACATAGTTGCCAAAATTCTTTAAAAGGCATCTAAATAGAGTGGCACATAGCTGATGCTCAGCACTTTCGAATATCGAGGGGTTTTCTGTAGCTGCCGGCTGAAGTTTCTCACGTGACAACTCTTGACGGGAAAATCTTCTTTTTTCCTAAAGGAGAACTTTTCCTCCCCACAGAAAAACTGTTAACACAGCTGGGAATACAGACACCTCCCGGGAGCGAATATCACTCTTCTTCTCAGCGGAGCAAGTTTGGCAGGCGGCAGGCACCTCAGCAACTTTCCCGCTCCTTCCCCCTCCCGCCGGTAAAACACCCGGCCGGCTTTAGCAGAAAACGCAGAAAGGGCTCCGCTCGGTGCCGCTGAGCGCTGCCGCCAGCCCCCACCCCGCTTCACATGGCGGCGGCTCCCCTCCCCCACCAACGGCTCCGCGCAGCCGTTACCACGCCCCAACCGCCTCCGCGGCAGGGCCCGCGGCAGCCCCCTCCCCCCAGGCTAGGGGAAACGGCCGCGCAGCGCCTCGCGTGAACCCGGAACGATCGTGCCGCGGCCGCGGGGTGCCGCCGGATCTGGCTGGAGGCGGCTTCCGGTGGGGCGGACGCTCGGCGGCATGGCGCGGCGGCGGCGGCGGTTCCTGGAGGCGGCGGCGCGGGGGCTGGTGGGCGCGTGCCCGGGCCAGGCCCGGTTCCTGCTGTAAGGGCCCGCGTGGGGAGGGGCGGCGAGGATGGAGGAGGGGGCGGTTGCGGGGGCTGATGAGGTGTGGGGGGAGGGGGTCACTCTAACGTGACGCAGAGGAGATGCTGCCCGCTGTCGCGGGCGCCGCTTGCTGGGGGCGGGGCGTGGTGACGCGGCAGCGGGCGGTGACGGCGTCGCTCCCTCCCTCTCTCCCTCCCCCCCGCAGGTGGACGCTGAGCTCCGGCAGAGGCGAGTGAGGGCGGCGGCGATGCGGTGGGGCAGCGGGCAGAAGCAACGTGCTTGGCAGGCAGCGGAGCCCGGGTGCCCTCCCGGCGGTTTGCAGAGCCCCTCTGGAGCCGGGCTGCGGCTGTAGGGAGTATCAGGGCGGGTCCCGTGACGTGTCTGCTGCGGTCCCAGGCTGCGGTGCTGCCGTCTCGTCGCCCGTGAAAGGGGCCAAGAGCTTCGGAGGGCTGTGGTGTGACTGCCCACGAACACACCTTCAGTGTGTTGCTGACTAGGCAGAGCAGCGCCCCTGTGCACAACTCTGACATTACAGATTTTTAGGAAGGAATTGCGTTTTTCCATCAAAATTTAGGTATTGTGTGAACTTGCCCTACACTGCGCATAAAATTAGTAGTGAATTGTTGTATAGCACTTTGTTAAAGAGATCGGCGCTCAGCTTCCTTTTATGTTCTGGCTGTGTCTGAAACAGAATAGAAATGACATCTACTTAGATAATGTGAAATAGAAATGCACCCCACAGGAGAACATGAGCAAAGTGCTTAGCACTTGCGTGGTTATAACTTGAGTAAAAGTTCAAACATGTTATGAGGAGAAAAAAAAATGTTACCACACCCTTAATAGAACTGAAATTTCAGGTATGCTAACTATTAACAGTCATAATATAATAGTCATAATATATGCTTTTTTATGTTTGCCTGTAAAACACAATGATACTTTGATTTTTATCATTTAAATTTTACTATTTTACATTTATTAATCTGTAGATGATGAATTGCAAAAAGAAAGGATATGTCCTTACTGTTTCCAGTTCCTGATTCCTGATAACCACCGTGTACGTCTCAAACCAAAGATGAGAGTGACTCCACAGATAGAGAGGATTCTAAAACGAGAAGCAAAGAACTGTAAACTCAACATGAAACAGACAAAGATTTTGAAAAAGTACAGGGACTCAAGAAGTGTTTTGGTAAGGATATTTGCTTGGAACTGCAAAGTTTCTAATATTTCCTTGAAACCTTTCAGTAGCACAAGAGGGAAGATATGGAAGTCTTTCACTTAGAAG
Source organism: Dromaius novaehollandiae (assembly GCF_036370855.1). Lineage (NCBI taxonomy): Eukaryota > Metazoa > Chordata > Aves > Casuariiformes > Dromaiidae > Dromaius > Dromaius novaehollandiae. Next base: position 67,950,785 of record NC_088099.1, on the reverse strand, counting down.
TGGAGCTCACACCTGACATGTCTTTTTTTCATGAGCACACAACTCTTCCTTTCTTTTGGGATAACTTCTATTCACATTCACAATCAATACTGTTTGAAATCTACCCTCCACAGCAGGGAGATCAAGAGCACAATGGCACAAACAGAAATCTTTTATTTCCTTCCCCCTAAAAACATGTCAGCAAAGCTACACAAACAGCACTGCCCTCCCTGTGATCTCTTTCTCTTTGGCAGCATTCTGGATAGACTCTGCAGACATCTAAGACCTTGCTTAAAATTAAGTCATTTCTTCCTGTCAGGAAGCTTCAGCATTTCCACTGTCAGCGATTGTATCAGTTGTTTCGTTTGCATAGCTTTGCAAAAATGGCAGGAATGTCAGATTTTTGCCAGCTCCTTTTGTCCTATTTGTATGAGTGTGGTAAAATTAGGTCCAGGCAAGTCTGCTAGATGCAAAGCCTTACTACAGTAATGTAAATCCTTATATTGTTATGAATCCCCCCAAAACATGCCTAAGAATAAAAACGTGTACCAACGTTAAGGCTGAACTGAAGTCAGTCAGGCTGTTTTTACCCATATGTATGGCTTGACATTTGCTGCCTTTGTTTCAGATCTGAAGAAGGACTTGAGTGTCTGAAACATTATCAGTTTTTTCAGTTGTATCAGTGGTCTAAAAGTATATTAGTTCAACTTAAAAGCTTTACTTCATTTATGTCCATAGACCATCATAACTGAAACAGATTACTGTTACCTTGTGTGTAAGTTCAGTTTTTTTAAATTTTGCTGAATAGTAGTGTTTATACAGTCTTTCAAAACTAAACCTTATATGTCATTTAAACAGACTTAAGGTTGCTTTGGGGGCTTTAGTTCTTTTTTCCTAAAATTATTTAAGAACGTAAGATTTAATGTTTTCAACAATAAAAGTATATATTTAATCTAGTGTTGCTGGGTCATACCCTGCTATTAAAGCAGGACATGCAAGCAGATGTCTTGATAAATGAGACAGCACCCTACTGTGCACCACAGTTGCTGGCATATTTGACATGTTCTCAGATAAGAATCTGCTGGTTTGTCAAGTAAAATTTGCAAAATCAAAAATGGTTAGAGAGCCAATAACACAAAATGAAACTCAGGAAATATAGATGTCACCAGCTGTCAGGATAAAAAAAAAAAAAAAGAAGCAGTCCAATAAACTCCTGTCTTCTCCTCTGAATTGTAGATCATTGTAGTGCAGCAGCAAAAAAAACAGCAAGAGAAAAGGCATCTGAGAAGCTGGGAGCTTTGCTTTGAGTTAGTTTTTGCTGTAGAATCACAAATTTTTAGAGTACATTTGAAGAACCATCGCTTTAGACAGCAGATGAGCAGTGTCTTAGGGAATTACAAAGGGTTCTTAGATTTATTCTGTGGTTGGAAAAATTCCTCAAATGGACTGTGCATTCATATGAGTAGTTTACAGTTCAGTTTAAAATAGGTTCAGTTTAAACTGCACTTGTATTCAATTCTGCTTGCATTTGTGCTGTGGATTATGATTTAGGTATTTTTGGTATTAAGTATTTAAAATATTGTCAGGAACTGACAGCTTCCAAAATTAGCAATGTGGATAAATTATAACCTAATACCTGAGACTTGCAAGGATGAAGCTTCAGGTGTGGTTGAGAATTACATCCAGCAATGATATGACAGGCTGTGTGTGTGATACCTTTCTTAGCAAGCAGGAATATCTTGATCTTGACTTGAGAGTCATAAAAAGGTATATAACATTATAAACTATTTCAGGGCTCTTCAAAAATTCTGGAGTTATCTGTATATGTTTTTCAGAGAATGGAAACTAGCCATAAAACGCTGTGAAGTGCAGTTCAGTGATTCCTGAATTGTAAGGTGTTCACCTCCATTTATATTCTGTGGAGTAACATTGTCAGGTGATGCTGGGTTGTTTTTTTTTTTTTTCCCTCCATCTGAATTTCATTTAGAAGAGTAAAGATATGTTGATACCTGAACTGTATAAATAACTGATCTTCTTAGTTTGTTAGTCTGACTAATTAATGTCTAGAGACAGCCAAAATGCTTACCTGAAAAATGTTTTATTCGGGAATTTTTTAAATGTAATTCTTTCTAAGGAATCTGAATTTAGGTAAATTTGCACACTTTGAAATGAAGAATGTTTAGGTATTGATGTTTTCTAAACTGCTTATATTTTTGTGAAGTTCTTTTCAATATGTTTTTAGACCAGAAACATTTATCATTTAACTATATTTTTCAGCCTGTGTAATTGCATTTTAGAAAGTTGTCTGCCTGAATTACTCTCATGTTTCTTAGTACGAGTAGTTGTCATGGCAGTGAGGAGCATTAGGAATATCTGACAGTCTCTATCACTGTCTGACAGTATCTATTTTGCTGCACCTTTGTAACATACTGTGCTGCTGGAGGTTCTCTACAGTCTGGAAGTAGACAGAAGAAGACAAAGTGCCCTTTGTCTAGAACTTTCACTGTTTTGTAGTAAGTGTTTTTACACTAATAAAAAGCCTCTTCATTGGTCACTGAGACTTGCTGTTATTAGTTATGGATGTTTATTTTTGAGGATTTGGTATTATAAATTTTTTATCTCAAGACTCCCTGGAAAGTATGTAATATAACTTCGTTGGGGGTAGAATATGCTTAATGAGTTTTGATCACTTTGTATGTCATATTTTTTAGTAAAGTATGGATACCACTGATGTATATTCAAGGTATCATACAGCCAGTTCAGGTGCTGCTTCGTCTTGCTGTTCTGACGAGGTGTTTTTTCACAGTTCACTGCACCACATGTTTACATTCAGAATTAAGGGCCTCCTGAAATTAGTTGCCAGGGAATTGGAGTCATTTCTAGATAAAGCCATGGGACCTGGTTGGTTTATGAAGTCTGAGTGAAAATAATAGATGTAAAGTACGTGTGGCTTTTTTAATATCTCTGCGTTTCACCTAATCAAATATTTAACTAGTTGAGCTTGTGTCATGATATTCAGAGAACAGTTTAGATAATTCTTACAGTGGCTTTGTAATGCGAAGGGGGAAAGACTGATAGAATAGGTGATATTTCCTTTCCTCTCTCTGTAGCTGGTTACTTGCAACTCATGCGACAAAACAACAAGACATTATGGTAAAAGCAGAGATTTTCTGGCTGCTGTGACACACCATTCTGGTACTCCAGCCATTAAATCTGGCCTTAAGACACCTGATCGGAAAATTCCATCTGCAAACAAAATGACACCTGCAAGCTGCAGTGGGACTGGATCTAAAGGAAAGAGTCCATCATCACTTCCCAGGTACCTGTGTCTCTCCTATTTAAAGAGACATTTTACTGAGTAGAGCATACTACTTCTTGTTGGGAAAGGGATTCATGTTCCACTCAGTGACTTCAGATTAAACCTTTAACTGATAATTAATTATTTTTCCTTAGTGATCTGAATAAGGAGATCAGCTTTGACTTTTTAACCTTTAAAATGAAAGATTGCTATGAAAAGTGACAATGTGCAAAGAAGGCACAATTATGTTATTGTGAGTAATGTGAAATGTCTAGCTTAAATTTTGTATAAGATATACTTTTAACTGCTTACTTTCATAGGAAAATACAGTACTTGCATTAAAAATTTTCACTCAGATGTACGTGCACTTTCATACTTTATTCTAATTCTGGTATCTCACCTTTAAGATATTTGAGTCTTTTATTTTTCAGAACATGTGTACCCGGACAGGCGACAACCAACTCCTTTTCCAAGACTCCCCGAAACTCCAAATTTCACTTTTCTAAGCTAAAATGGATGCTTAATCTAGAAGAAAAAGAGAAAAGCCAGAAGGCAGATTTGAAAACCTTCTTAACTTTACTTTAGTTATTCATTATTGCAAAATAATAGAAGTTACAGCAGTAAGTATTTTTCCAGTGGTTGTAAATGAACAAAATTAGTGATTTCTTTAAAACTCAAGCTAATGGTATTTATTGTGTAAGAACAGACCATGTTTTTTAGAAGCAAGCTCTGTCTCTGTGGGGTCTGACTGCCTGCAAGAGGGAAACAACCGGTCTAGTATGCTTGGGAATCTTGAACATGTTTTGCAGTCTCTAATGGCCCAAGAATTAAAAGTCAGAATCTATTCTTTGAGGAAGCAGACAATACTGGGTCCATTAGCATACCAACTTCCTCCACCTCCCTCCCCTATTGTTAAGATAATGTATCACAATAGAACTTAAAAGATCTCATCCTTGCTTCCCATGTTGGAGTTAAACACAGACACTTTGGTTGGCATATTCTGCAGGTACGATTTGTTCAAGAGGTCTGCCTTACTGTTGCTGTCATTTGACACTTGTGGTAATTTAAATGTTATTACACAGTATTTAGAAAGGTAACAAAGTAACTTACTTTTTAAGATAACACTCATACAAAGAGAGATAAAACAGTATATCATCCAGAATAAGTTTCTTCATTATTTTAAGAATGTCCTTTGTGATTTGGACTGCAGTTGCTGCTGCTCCCAGGATAACAGAAGCTTGTGAGACTGCACTGTAATGCAGGAAGCTCTGAATACCTACCAAGAGTTTCACGCTAGACTACTGTCAGTACCCCACTTCATTACTTCTATGAGTAGCACAGCCATAAGGTATACAGGATGTTTCCTTTTTGATTGCTCTTGTGTTACCAAAATGAGTCAGTTTCTTTCAAAAATGGCTGAGGAGAGAACCTCTTTTTTAAATATCTTTCAGTTTTGACAGGCATCAGACTTCATAGTTACTTCCTTCCTGGAGTTAACCCTGGAAAAGTAGGCTTGCTCTGGACAGTAGTCATCTCCTTGCACCAGAACATTTTGATGTGAATAGAAGTGGCCAAGGTTAAAGTGGTCCTCCACTGTCAGATTTTATGTTTTCAGTTCAGCATAGGAGGTGATAAAGGACAATAGAAAGCCATGATGCAGGATGGAGCTTATAGCCTGCTCCGTATATAGTCTGCAGTGGCAGTTTTGCAAATCATGCTTCAGACTTCCCCTTTCAAAAGAGAATCAACTGATAAAAAACATTTGAATTTTTGGTTTTAGTTCTGTATTTTCCATTTTGTATTTTAATGAATAGATCCCTTTAAGTGCATTCCGATTCGATGCACACCAGTTAAGAAATAGGACCAACAAATAAGTTGGCAGACTTGAAAGAGTTGGGAGGGGGATAAAGGTTGTTGCAAATCCTACTTACCGTGTCAAAGATTGGTGTGTAACCATGTTATATCTCCTAGCCATACATAGAACAGTTTTGAAAGGTTTACTTCAGGTTGTTTCTTATGTATATGTAGGATCAAATTAAGTGCCATCCTAGGATCAAAATGTGGACCTTGAAGTTGCACATTTTGTGATGTAGAACTTACTTGGTATTAATTCATCTGTTCTTACTAAGTTTGTGATCCAATATTCTGAGAAGATACTTCGGTCTTGTTCATGGAGAATGTATATTATAAAAAAAATTTGAAGAACAAGTTTTATAATAAATGTTTATATTAGAAGTGTGTACTTCAGGTACTTTATTGCTCTGCTTCTTGCGAGACATACATGAAAAGGGCCTGGGCATCTGGTAAAGTTAGAGGTGCACCAACAGTAATTTTTCTAGGTCACACCAAGAGTACGCTTTTGAAGCATATCTCCTACTTGTTCCTGTGCACTTTTTACACAACAGAGTGGTCTCAGAGTACATGAACCACCTTCCTTTTGGGTAATACTGCAGATTATGGATAAAAGTACAGAAGAGATGCTCCAAGGGTACAACTATTATGTTCTAACTGCTAACAGGCAGTCAGTCCCTAGGACCACACTAGAGGTAGCCTAGAGTACAAATCCCTAAGAAAATGTATTGTGCCAAATCCTGAGTGTCAGCTCTTTTGCTTTCCAGAACTACTACTAATGCAGTGTGCTACTTGTTAATGTAGATACAGCCTTAGAGTGGTCCAAACCACATCTTTTTCTTTGTAATTACCAGAGACATCACAAAAGTCCAGATGGCTTCTTGGGGGGGGGGGGGGGAGGGGTTCACTATTGCAAGATATCAGAATAGCCACTTTACCATGGAAGAAAAGTAAAACATTTCATTCAGTATGCATCATTTCTTGTTTTAAAAGTATGCTTCAAGATGCTGTGCAGCAATAGTTTCAGGTATTTTATATCTGAACTGCTTTTATGTTATTCCTATACCTCTCATATGGTCTTTCTCTGTTACTGCATTGTCACAGAATCAATATAGTGGAAAATGTATATATAAAACTGATGCACTCTTCCCTTCAGCATATAGTACATTCCTATATTTGCTGAGACACTTAAGGTTAATTGTTGGTTGCAACAGACTGTTACTGAGCCGCCCTGTTAAACATCTGCCATGCAGTGTTACTCAGTTTGTTTGAAGAGCTAGAAGAACAACTCCATTTATAATGGCATCAGTGATTTCAGTGGGGCCAAAATTTTACTGGGACTTTACTGTAAAGCAAGACCAAGAAGGTTCATTATTAAATATATACCTGTTGGGTACAGGTATTTAATTATAGATTTATAGTTACTTACCTGTTCATACAAACTATTTACACAATGGTGTATCTTTGATAATAATAGCACAGTAATCATATAATGAAAACATTATTAGATAGATGTTGCTTAATACAAACAGCTCACAGAATCACAGAATGGTTGAGGTTGGAAGGGACCTCTGGAGAGCATCTAGTCCAACCCCCCTGCTCAAGCAGGGTCACCTAGAGCACATTGCCTAGGATTGTGTCCAGACACCTTCTGAGTATCTCCAAGGAAGGAGACTCCACAAACTCTCTGGGCAACCTGTGCTAGGACTCAGTTGCCCCCTAGAGTAAAAAAATTTTTCCTTGTGTTCAGATTGGAACTGCCTGGGTTTCAGTTTGTGCCTTTTGCCTCTTGTCATGTCCCTGGGCACCACTGGAAATAGGCTGGCTCCATCCTCTTGCCACCCTCCCTTCAGATATTCATAAACATTGATAAGATCCCACATCAGTCTTCTGCAGGCTGAACAGTCCCAGCTTTCTCAGCCTTTCCTCTTATGAGAGATGATCCAGTTCCCTAATCATCTTAGTAGCTCTTTGCTGGACTCGCTCCAGCAGCTCCACATCTCTCTTGTACTGGGGAGCCCAGAACTGGACACAGCAGCTGTGGCCTCACCAGGGCTGAGCAGAGGGGGAGGCTCACCTCCCTCGACCTGCTGGCAATGCTCTGCCTGATGCAGCCCGGGACCCCATTGGCCTCCTTGGCCACAAAGGCACATTGCTGGCTCATAGCTCAACTAAAGACCTTCTATTGTGAAACATCAGTTTGAGCCACTTTCCCATTTTGAGTACTGGAAAACTCAAACCGGCTTATTACAAATGGTTCACCCCCCCCCCTCCACCCTGAAAAAGACCCCTCAGGCAAGGTAGGCTGTCTATGGGCAATATTTCTTTTTTATAATTTCTTTACAATTTTAGAGATTTGACTCCAGGCTTTTCAATGCACTGCTTTCTCACTGAAAATTGTTGGTTTGTTCTACAAATACAGAGGATAATAAACTTCAAAATTAGTACTAATTATTCCATCAGCATCACTATGCCATTTTGGTTTACTCTTAAGTACAGGAAGCAGTTTACATTAAAGCCATTTCACAAAATGAGATTGAGTAGGTAAGCATTGAACAATGATTTCAAAGATGTTTTTACAACAATGTTTTATTCTATTAAATATGAAAGAGCATACAGATGGGTGTTATTTCGAGGACAAATTACACAAGGATTACACATTCTGTCAGAAGAGCACAATAATGAAACATCTTTACATTTCAAACTGTTGTTAGCTCTTAACAAATAAGTCAATTTCTTTTGCAAACAAGTAACACGAATGCTATTGAACTTTTGCAAATTCCCACATAAAACATCATGCTTAGTAGGAGAGTTTAAATGTTGTAAAGGTGAAATCAGAATTAGATTTTTAAATAACAAGATGACAGAGTGTTACTGCTTAATCAAGATAAATGACACTGAAATAGGATCTGACACAAAATTGGTCATCCATTAAAAATAATTCTCTTCAGACACTACATTTGAATCTGCTTTCTTTACTTGCAGAAACAATCACTGTGATTATGTGCATGAGTAATGAGCAGAACTGGCCTTAAATATTTATAAATGTAACAGTCAAATTTTTGAAGTACTGGTTTTCTAGTTCAGTAATCTTTCCACAGAAAACATGAATCTATTTGCTTATGTTCCAAAAGGCAGAAATTCAGCTCTTTTGTAGCAGGCCAGTCAAGCCTAAGCATGATTTTCATGACTTTTATGGTTATTTCTGCAGGGGGTTACTGCATCCTACATGTGCATTTGGGGTAGTCACTGAAGTACCGGACAGAGTTGCCACTGGCTTGTGAGAGCAGTATTAGTCTGTGGAACTCCTAATACATTGGCTTTTTAAACTTGAGGAAAACAGGAATGTACTTTTATTATAATGAAAGCTCTCAGCTGGACATTCAGAAGACTGTTCAGATAAAATATTAAGCATGGAAATTTAAGCATGTAGTTTGGGTTGTGTTCCTAGGGATTAACTGAGGTGTTTTATCTTAATATATTAATACCAACATCAACAGAGTGAAACACAGACAAGCTAATGTTACTGCAGTGTATAGTTTAATTTTCAAAAAGAGCAACAAAAACACAATTTCTAAGAATCATAATTTTTTGCAACTAATGACTTTATTTTTGTTTTTAAAATCACAGAAGTGGGGTAGATGTTTTTGATAGCTTTCATAACATTTTGCAAAAATACAGCTTGATCCTGCAAACACTAGAATATACAAGCAGTTCCAGAGACCCAAGCAGAAAGACCTCCAAGCATTCTCATATGGCAAAGAGCTGCAGGATTGTCTTTGCTTTTTTTTTTTTTTTTTTTTTTCTCCTCCTCTCAAAGAATGCTCAATAAAAGTGCAATATAGTGAAGTAAATAGGCTGATAATTGGATGAAAATTTTTCTGATATTTTGTATTTGTGCCTTTGGTAGGGTAGGCATTCTGGTTTGAGCAGAATCACACTGTGTTAGAAGAGATGGGCAAGGGACACCCACATCTTTTCCAAGAGTGGAAATGCCCCAAAGCGGTCCTATTGTATCATCCCATCTACAGCTAAAATGTTGTGCTGCCCAGAGTTTCACACTATTATTTCTGTTTTGTCAAAAGCAGACCTTTGTTTTGCTTTTCATTTCCACTCAGATATTTTCTCCCTCTTAGTTTCCAGGCACTCTTTCTTTTCCCACCCAGCCCCTTTTCTTCCTGAGGTGTCACACATTTATCTTAGGCTTTGGAAGCTGAGAAGTCAGAGGTATCTTTTTATACTAAAGGGCTGCATTTGTATCTTACAATGTTATCTCCTGCTATACTATTAAAGTTACAAGATAGATCTTCTAACCTGATGCCTTTCCCATAGAAATAAAAGACCATTCAGCCATTAATATATGACATTTGCTCTAAGTGTATTTACCTTCCTCAAGTCCTCTTTTCCAAAGAAATTTTGAGGAAAATTAAAAAAATAAAACCAAAACAAACCTTCAACTATTAAACGTTCCTTGAAGTAAACAATTTCACAGTAAAACAAAGAAAAATATATATAGAAAATAGCACTTTCTCAAAATTAAAACTTATATACACCAGGAAAAAGGTGAGATTTTTCCTCATTCTTTTATCAATTCTACTTGTCTGTAGATACACAACATTATCACTAAGAGTTATGAAAAGGAAAAACAAGTCTATTGTGTTGTTTTTAATGCTCTTGAGAGATCAAGGAAATTCACCAACTTTATTATTATTATTATTTTGAATTAAGGTAGCAAAAGACTGCATAAACTTAACATATTCCCTCAGTTTTGAATATCCAAGGCCTAGATCCTTCAGTGGACTCTAAACAAGCCATGCCACCACAACTGTAATCACCTTTGGGTATTAATTAAGTTTTCCATGGACGGGATTCAACCAGGAACTCACTGGGCTTTCTGATTTTTTGATTTGTTTTACAATTCTTAATGAAGTAAACTGTTTTAAAATTTATCACAAATTTTGTGCTATTCTTTAGCAAGAGTAAACTTCAGCTGCAGCTGTAACGCACATACATGCATAGCTAAATTTATGTAGCTAAGTTTTAACATACTAGAACAGAAATGTTTAAAGCATGAAAATTATATCTGGATTTTCATTCTCTTATCATGAAAAGATGACAATAAATTTTATTTAATTTTACATCTTAGACTCAAATTAAAAAAAAAGACTGTCCTGGACTATGTATGATTAACTCTTTTTTTTTCCTGTGGAGTGGAAAATTGCCTCTCAGAACTGTTATAAATCTTTGGATGGCTAGTGAGTGCTGATGAACTATTTTCAGCATTCCTACCTGTCAATCAGAATCTTTGATGAAATTAATATTCTACATTGCATCATCTTTTTTAAATCTCAGGGAAAAAATGAACATTGATTTCTTTTAGTTTTAAATTCTCACGGGCAAAACTAGGATGGACTTGTGACATTTTGGGATCACATATATGTTTAGTGACCACAGTAGCAGCAGTTTGGATGGTGTCAGATAAAGGACCAGAGATTTAGCATGGAGCATGTGGGCTTTCTTTCTATTTGCAAATAGCCTTTTTTTTTTAATCTACAGATTCATGCCCTCTCTGACTGCTGGGTAATGTCAAACTTGGTATGGAAGAAGGAATGCTATGTCAACAGTTTGTATTTTTATCTTTTTATTTTTTTCCTCCCTTAACAGAGGTCTAATTCATGGCAACTTCCATAAGAAAGGATAATTGGACTGAGGTGCTTATGTCTAAGTATAACTATTTTAAAGAGAAATATTATCTTTTGTTCACAACTAGTAAGTATTCTAGGGATTAGTCCTAAGGAAGTCAACAACATATGACAAATTGCTATCTTCTACAAATTACTATCTTACTAACAATTTCACTCCAGAACTATGCTGAATCATTGTAATTTTTGACAAGGTAGTTTAGACTGTCTTTAAGAATTTGCTTTCATGTGAGAAGGAGCGTTAAATTTGTAAACTTTGAACTTAACTATTGCAAAACAATGCCTGACAGGTGCAAACCCATGCACAAAATGTTATCATTAAATACTCAGATGATATATCCAACTCAAATATTTCCAGCCTAGGTTTTTAAGGTCATTTAAATGCCAAAACGTGCAGACAGACATTTTAAAAATCACCCCAAAATATTTAAGTGCCTAATTACAATTGACTGAAAAAAAGCCGAAACTTTTTGGTAATCCACTAGCTGCCTATCGATATCTTTAGGCTTTTAAGGGAACTTAAAAGCTGGCGCTTAGTATAGTAACAAGGAATTTTCACAAGTTTAGCTACCCATAGACAAACACCACATTTGTGCCATGCAAAGGATCTTTTTTAAAACACTTATTCAGCAATATTTTTCCACAGTTTAAATCATACAGAGGCCAGAACTATCTCTTCCTTTTCTGTGAGAAAAGAAGATCTAGAAATGTTTGCTGGAGCGGTGGGAGGTAAGGGAGCAGTAGCTCACACTGGCCTCCTGGGTTTCTCAATGGAAGAGGATGAGTTGGCCCAAAGCTACCACACAGCATGGTTGCATCATGCTGTTGCATGTATAAATGGTATATAGCATTGTTAAATTTTAATAACAGACATTCAACAATAGGGACGGTTTAGAGAATGGCCTTTCACTTTAATTAAATTTGTAAAATGGCTTCACATTTCTGGGATCAACTTTTTAGATGGAGACGAATGTTCCAGAAAGAGATTAGAGTACCAATGAATGGTCCCTCAACTAGGAAACTAAGCAGCAGAAAAGCTACCATTTTGATACCTAATTAAAATGGTCAATTGTGCAGGGTTTTGGGGTTTTTTTGGGTTTTTTTTTTTTTTTTTTTTTTGTGCTGGCTTTTAAATACTAAAATATTGCAACATTTTGAGTCATTTAAAGATGTGTTCAGTGTAACATGATTTACATCTTCCAATACAAAATTGGAACATTTACTTTAAAATAAGCCACCTGGCTTGTTTTGGAAGTGGTAAGTTAAACATAATAGCCAGGAAGATCACTTTTAACTTTGCATTAAATAGCAATAACCTTCTTACAAACATAAGGTTGTGATTTCCATAATGTTTATGTTCCATAATGTTTCAATGCCTCACTAGTCATTGAAATGCGTCAACTTAGAAGCATACTTCAAAGTATGCTTTGATTATATATTGATCTACATTAAATATAGGGTACATAAGAAAAATCTTACCAGTTTTTTTTTTACAGGGTACCCAACGAAAATCTGTACAAAATATAATTACCCATTCTTTAATGCAATAGACACAGATGCCACTCTTTTATAAATGTACCCTTATATTCACTTGCCAATAAAAGAGTAAACAAATCAACTTTTTAAACCATTTTTTTTTATAAATTATTCAGAGTATTTTTACTGACACTCTCCAACAATATATAAAAATAATACTACAAGAGTACCAATCAGTCTGACCTACCCCTCATTTCACAGAAAAGTAGAGGTTATGGAAGGATCTTCTTACAATCAGTCGTCACTGTAAATGTCTCCTGCAAACGGTAGGTGTACATGGCTGCCCGTGACATTGGGGAGTCGCGAGAGATCAGGCAGGTTCTGGATGCGTGACCTGAGCTCTTTCCGGACTTGGGACACTCTGGCTAGCTTGCGCTTGTATTCCTGTAACATAGAAGTGTTCAACATGAGATTCGTCTTCTAATACCATCCCTAGCATTTACTGTACTCTACATTTTCTAGATAATGCATTCCTTAAGCAAGTTAGTTGACTAAATATTAATAGGTGAGGATCCAGACAATGAGATATTTGAGAGACAGAATCATCAGCTGTAGGATTTGCTCAGCATTTGACTTCAGAACCGTATCTATGGGGGTTTTCCTTGCTTCTGAGGTGGAAATAGATAAATGCTAAACAAGGGAAAAAATCCCAGTTGACACATGTACATACATTTCTGCATCAGACTAATAACATGGGATTACTCTTAGAAACTGCGTTAAGGGTATTAAATATATGCATGTCGCTCTCATTCACAGAATACCTGAAGATAAATTTACTAATGTCAGAAATATTACTTTCAGTTTGTAATAGTGAAAGAATCAAAAACACCAAATACCTCCCAACCAGGTCTGTTGATCGGCCCCACGAAGCTGATGAATCATAAGTATTTGGTATTAATTTACGGAATAAGAATCCTATTGCATCAGTACATTTATGGATTTAACCCTGCATTCTCGCAAACTTTTTGAATAATGGATTTAGCGCTTCACACTATACTGCAATACACATCAAACCACTCATAATTAATACATTTAATGATTATGAGGTACTTTTCACATTAAACCTAACAGTATACAAGATAAAATATTCAACACTGTAAACCAGTGCACCATAATACAGTTAGTGCTCACCTATTAAAAATACTAGATGTAATGAAGAAACCAGCTTGCATAAAATGAAGACAGAGTTAATCACAAATGTAGGAAGATTAGTCTACAATTTACAAGAATATTTACATTTTAAAAACTTGGAAACACATTTCTTTAGGGACAGTAAGTATTAACAGGCAAAGCAGTGCTCATGAAAGTAACCTGTATTTCACATCAAGTGCAGATGCTTTCTAGTGGGGCTGCAAGTTTTGCTGCAGTGAGGGAATAGATTAACTATTTCCCGTCATTTCCATCCACAAACTGGAAAATCTACTCATGGCTAACCAAGACCTGCTGATTACAACCACTTCAAAATAAGAATGAAAAGAGTTTTAAATTAAATCCTATAGAAGTGCCAAACAAATACTGGCAGTTGCCAGTGAGTATAGAAACACTATGTGAATGTCCAGAGGTGACAACAATCATTCTATTTACGAGTGAAAATAATTGTAAACATTTTTCTATATTGTTAAAAGCATAGAGTAAGAAGGAAGGCCAATGAAAAGACCTTTTGGTAACAGAACTCAAACGTTAAATAGCTGAGGCATGATTCAAATAGTTGGACAAGGTCCAATACCCATAAACACAAAGTCTGCTATCTTAAGTGGCAGAGCGGGCTTCTTACCAAGGGCAATAAGAGATAATCAGGAACCAACAGAAATCTCAAATTCTTAATAAGAAGGTAAAACACAGATAAAAAGAATTTAAATCTCTATATAGTAAAAGAGGAAAAAAGTGTCCCTGAATTATGATCGTCTGTTCCTCAAGATCATTTACATTTAAAATTTGAATATTCTATACAGTTCTGAGTCTTACGAGGAATCAAGCACAGTGAAAATAATACAGATTCATAGTTAGCAGCCACACTAATCACCAACTATTTAAGCATTGGTGATTGTACACAGGACAAAACAGTATTCCTTTTATGATACAGATGAACAAAAAAAGTCTTATAATTGAAAGTCCATTTTTGCTAGGAAAACAAGTATTTGGTCACATTTGCCCAAATTAGTGTTACTTGTGCAGGTGATATGAGGAGGTGACTGTGGAAATGAAAGACTGTATCCTGACCAGTTTACAGTAACGCTGAAAGGCTACAAATACTTTACATTATGGCAGTATCCAGAGTCCTCAGCGAGCTGATTCTGTGCAAGAGCCACGGTCCTTTGCTTCTGTCAGAGTCTAAAAATTTGACAGTAGAACACTTTCTGTGTTCAGCCTTTTCCACTATTCGTTTTAGTCCAGCTTGCAGGAACATATTCCTGACTATTTCAGGGAATAGATCTTAAACTCACAGGAAAAGACAGGTTTCATTGTTCAGTAAGACAAACAATTTGTCAATATATACAACACTATTTTACAACACAGCTGGCTGGAGATTGAGCACTGGGCTACCCAGAATTACAGCAAGCTTGAAGCTAAGAGATTTGACCTCCGTTGTGAAAGACATATTGCTGTACAGAAGGCGGCAAGTGGAACTGCAAGCTGAATCAAAATGCTCAATAGGCTCAAAATTAGTAAAACAAAAACCAACCCCCACACACATTTTAAAATCATTCCAGCAGTTACTTCTTGAAAACGGTGTCTAAAACTGCTGAATTCTGACCAAGCTTAATTGTGCCTTAAATTAGATTACCAGTGGCTTGACTTCATCAAGATTCCCTTTTAGGGAATTTCCATAGTAACATCACATTTCTGAAATCCAACACTTCCCACAAAAATTTCACCTGGGCCTTGTTGCCTAGTGAATATCAGCTTGATCAATATTACTGAGAGTAGGCTCCTTTTTCTGAATAAGGAGAATGCTCTCATAAATTTGGTCTTCCATAGACAGCCTGCTTCCACAGCCAACACCTCTAGCATAATTCACACTCTCAGGGATTCAAAAGTCAATTAGCATTCCTTGGGCGTTATCAGAAACAGAGCCCTTTGGGAAAGTTCAGTCAAGGTTTTAGCATTACTACAAAATGACAGCGTATCAAAAATGACGTAAGGTTTTATAATTCATTATAAATGCATTACTGCATTCCTCAATGCACTAAAAGCTACCGAATGCAATATTAATACAATTTTGGTAGTCCAAAGCTTCTGTCAGATCTGTGACTACAGACTAGATTTCCATGACAATCCTCCCCCATAAGTAGTATTATTGTTGACCTGATCTGGAGCAGCTAACTTTCCATGACACTCCCCAAACCATCCTACAAATCACTGAAGATGGCCAGTTTTCATGACTGGTGAGCAATTTCAAAGGAGGGCTAATTTTCAAAGTGCAGCCATTTTGCAGTTTTGAGATACCTTCACAGGGGCTGTTTTTCCACAGCATTAACACTATGCAAAATCACTACTCACTTCTGAAAGGTTTTTGCTTATGTACCTGTAGGGCTGCTAAAATAACTTTGATCACCTAAGCAATCCTAGACTGTTGGAAGACAAGTATCAAATATGCAGCATAAACAATGCTAGTTACATGTTTATTCTTTCATCATAATAGCATGCACACATCTATACATCCTTTTACTCTGTACATGTACTGACAGCACAACTTAAAAATTAGAGCAAGAGATTGGGAATGGGAATTTTAAACTTTATTTCTCATATTGTTACTCAGTCAGAAACACTAAATACTATACAGCTAATTGACACTTTATTCACTTTGTTGACATGCTTAACTACAGAAATCCTTATAGAGAACTTCAATTTCCTTTTCATTATACTGATTTTAACATATACTTCAAATTACATCTGTGTAAACAAGGCAAAAATCAAGCTATTTACTTCACACAGGACAGGCAAAAGCATGATGTTTCCTTTTGTCACACTAAGCAGAATTTGCATTGCTTGCTACCTACAGAGAGTCTTACTCTTGGGATAAATGCACAACTTGATGTATGGAGTTAAAGTCTTTTCAATTTCTTCAGTGGTCTAAGATAACACTACTTTCAAGCAATAATTTTTGGTTCTTCCAGTCATAAAGTAGGTTTATGAGATAATCAAAACATTTCATTTTGCTAATTAGAATGCCACTAGTTACTCAAGTTTCTATTATTTTGACAGCGTAAAATAGGGAGTTTTTGTGAAAGTAATGCCAGCAATGTATTCCTTCCACTTCCACACATAGACCAAAAGTATTTCTCAGTCAAGTAAGTGCCAGACAAAAGAGCCAAATAATTCATGATGAGACACTACAAGACACTACATCAAGAACAATAAAAATACAGGCAGGTTCTGCACTATGTAGCATAAAATATTTCCCTTCCAACTGAAATAGTTTGAAATAGATCTTAATATAGAGTTTCTGCAATTATCTCACACATACGCTATAGCTAAAACAACTTGGACCTTAATGGACACTCTTTCTCCTTTACAGCATTAAGATTACTTTGAACCCTCATCTGATCCAGAAGGATACAACATGCCCCAAAATACTGTGCGGCAGAAAATATACAGTACAGGGAAAATGCATGTGTGTCTGATTCCAAAGCAAGAATAAAATATTCACAGAAACACAAAAATATTTAATCTGGACCCTTGTTAGCTTTAGAGAGAAAGGTGAGGTGAAAATCAATATTCCCAATACACGAAAGCAAAAAAAAAAAAAAAAAGAAAAAAGAAAAAAAAAAAGAAAAAAAAGAGGGTGCTCAGGGCATGTGGGTATGCAAGCATCCGCAGCTTCTTGGCACATCAGGTTTAAAACTGAGGTCTCTGACTTTCTAGATCAGTTCCAACCTTCTGACATCAGGTGCAGAAATAGGTGTCCCAGGTGTCCCAGCAGAGAGGCTTCTCATCTGCTGCGTGCAACAGCACAGAAACTACTGGAAATCTTGAAAGCTTCAGATGAAGGCAAGCAGCATGTGAAATGGTTTCTAGATTTTCAAGTTCCCAAACATGACATTTATTTAGACTTCACCTTATTAAAACCTAACACATCACCCTTTCTGGGTACTTTCCTGCAAGAAAGACTGACACCTAGACACCTAGACGAGCAAAACCCTGAAGTAGCTTAGCATCTAAGACACTAAACAGAGTCTAAATACATCTATATGCATCACGCACACAAACACACAGGCTAGAAAATCAAGGACAGTTATGACAGGCTTAGGAAAGATCTGACTTGGATAGCTTAGTTTTGTCTGTTTAGCTGAAAACATACTTTTGGAAAAAAGCTTCAGCTTTCCAGTACATAAGCATCTATCACTTTTCCATTAGGCCTTACTACATTTGGTGAAAAACAGATAGTGCTGAAATAATGAGGAGCTATTCTGTTTATTCCTTATTGTTCTATGCATTGCCCCCCACACTGTTTATAGTAACATTTTATTCAAATTCTGCTCTGTAAAAAGATTTACTGATATCCTCATGGGTTTTTTAAAGGCATATTTCACCATTACAAAACAAATTATTCTTCAGAAAACATCTTTGAGCTGAGGGAGAGATCAAAATCAAAAGCATCCATTAGTTTTGAGGATCTGGCTTTCCTTAGTTATAAAATTATAAGGAACTTAATACTTCCAAGCAAATTTTTTTAATTAAGTTAAAATATAGACTCCTCCACACATCAGTAAGCGAAGCATGAGGAAGCAATGAACTCAGAAGCCTGCAACCCACATAACGAACTGATGACCACCTGGGGAAACTTTGATTAAGTGACTTTGTCTAATATCAACTGGCATGCAGTAGTATTGACAGAAACACACTGTGCATCTTCAGACTGTAAATTCCTGAGTGCACTGGCAGTAAATAGGAACAAAGTATTTTAGCAGGGCATTTCCTAGGTATTTTATGACATTAGAAGGCTGAGTACCAGAAATGTGAAGTCCTTCACAGTGGTCACAAACTGTTCTTCCCATTCCTTGAAAATACAATGTCTTTGCCCAGCCTCCTGCAGCCTAAACTTGGGTCTCAAACCTCACTTGCCTTAGTCTTGACTCCTGGTCTCTGGTCTCCATTCCTCAAATACCCTTCCTAGACCCAAGCTCTTCACCCACAGCAAGGCTGCGGAACACCTCTCAGACTCCCTGTTGTGTCTGTGTTTGCATCCAGTACACACACTCACAAGTACTTTTTGCCCAGCTAAACCAATTTCCTTCCTTTCTGGCTCTGTATCTGAATTCCTCCCTCTCCATTCTTGATCTCCACTTACCACTTTGTCTATAGTTTTGCCTGCATCTGGTTTCAGTTCCACCTACTTCTCCCCAGTCCTTTACTCAGCCACTCCCTGTTCATTGCCTGTACAATATCTCCATGAGATTTCTCTCTTACCTCGTACCTGTTTTTGGTTCCAGTCTCTTTGTCCAAAGGAATTCCAGTTTCTCCATTTCAATCCTGCATGACGTCACCCTCTTCAGGCCTGTCAGTTCCTTTCTTCCTACTTCCTCAGCCAGCTGATCTCTTTTGCTCCCATGCCCAGGCTCTATCCCCTATTCCACTCTTTATCTACTTCAATACCTAGTCTCCTAGATTCCTTCTCAATCTCTGCAGCCCCCAGTTCTAAACACTACAGGCACTTTTCCAAGTTCTGCATTCACACCAGTCAGCTTCCACCTCCCCATTACTTAGACTCATGAGGACTACGGACAACACATGAACTTCATTTCAGATGCTTGGCCCACAGTCGGCATAGAGTATAGCTGTCTTCTTAAGCCTGAGCTGGAGTAATCTCTAGCAGAGAAACTCTTCACAGAAGTTAGTATCATCTCACAAGTCTCCAGTGAGGATATTCAAAGTGAGATTTTTCCAAAGGCTTGCAGTTTCATTAAATGCAGGTTGATTTTTGCTTGTATGCCAAAATGCATGCCCCTGACAAAAAGAAGGGCTTCTCCATTCCATAATCCATTGAGAAGGAACATGAATTATGTCATCTCAAAGAAAAGGTCATTTCTGAAGACTGTTTTATGACAAACTTGTTCTTAGCATCATTCTTGGAGATGAACTGTTAGCCAAAAATTTTCTCTGCACAGAAAGTTGGTCAATGCTTGGGAAAGTTAAAGCAAAGAAAACAGGGACTTACAAGCTTAAGTACAAGCAGTGTTACTAGGCTCACTTCATTTGTATTTACCTCCACTCAATCATAAAAGGGTCACAATGATGTATATTAATTTATAAAATACATTACTATGTAAAGACATTGCTTTAATTAGAGACTCTCTTATGGGACAATGACTTAAAACATTATGACAGATATGATCAGCAGCTCCAATGAAAGATACCTGTATGGGACAATGACTTAAAACATTATGGCAGATATGATCAGCAGCTCCAATGAAAGATGCCTGTTTGAGGCATCTCATAAATTTTGTCTCCTTTCTTGTATTTTTATTATCTGTTACAGGATTTTTATCTGGTTGGAAATTTAACCATTACAATAAACTCAAAGCTGCACATTTCCAGGAGATGCTTTAATTACACTGAATTCTTAAATCTCATTTCTTGGCTGATGGAAGGAAATTCTGAAGAACTTCTGATGACAAGGAATCAGGCATTTCAGAATAAATTCTTAGCAACTACACTCAAACAAACATTCAAGTTGATGCGCTATACAGTAAGACACACAAGGGCTAAAAGAGAACAGTTCTGGAAGTAAGAAAATAAAGGTGAAATGCTCCCAGCTTAGAGACAGCTTTTTAAAGTTTCACCTATTCACAAATGATCTAAAAGAAATCCAAATTCTGAAAGCTATCAGGGATCAACTTTGAAGGAATCGGATTGGTAAAGTTTGGTTGTCCATTAGAAAAAATAGGTCTTTAGCAATGCATGTAAGAACAGTTGTGTAAAGTCTTCAGGCTCAAATATTTACTGCACCTAATGGCTGAATTCTGAAAGTTATACTTTTCTGACACAGGTTCCTCATTTCACGCAACCCTTGTCTGCAGGTCATTACAAACGTCTCAATTCCAAGTACAGATTCCGTATGTGCAACTCATCTTTTCAAAGCCAATGCTGTGTCTAAGTGCAAAAATGTGGACTTTTGTACGTTCATTATTTAACAAACACACATACAAAAGTATGAAAATCCTATAAAGCCAGGACTACCTGTAACTATTTTGAAGATGAAGGTGGAGCCTGAGAATGAAAGCAACACTTCAGGTCACCAGGTAGGGGATTTATCTATAGCTAGCCAAGAGACAAAGGTTTCAGGTTCTGCTTTCTTTTAATCTCAAAAAGACATCTATATAAAGTATGAGACCTGCTTTTATAGTAACAAGGTTAAGCACTAGCAGCAGTCTAATGGCAGCAGCACAGAGCTTAAAGCAGGCTAATGTATACACCTTCTACAATCATGGTGTGGACACGCTCACTGTTAACCTATAAGCAAGAAAGGAAAAAAATGAACAGTGTTTGATTGACCTGAAGTTCGGATATTATATTAATCTTACT
Organism: Dromaius novaehollandiae; assembly: GCF_036370855.1. NCBI lineage: Eukaryota > Metazoa > Chordata > Aves > Casuariiformes > Dromaiidae > Dromaius > Dromaius novaehollandiae. The sequence continues at coordinate 67,929,893 of NC_088099.1, read as the reverse complement.
TGAAATAAGTTAAGTAAAACAAGTGGAGGATCTTGATATCCTGCTACAGACACACCCAATGCTGTTGGCCTTGTTTATTTAAGTAATTTATCAACGCAGGCCACTCAAGACTACAGGTTTTGTTAACAAGCTCTTCAAACTATTTTTTTTTATTTCCTTCTTGTTATTCTTCCAATTCATAAAGGATTCCTATAAAACTTGAAGAAACTGATGCAATGAACAACCACCACACAACTTCAGAAAAACCTCTTACACAAAGGATACAAGGCTATTTCTTAAAGAGATTTTAAAGGGAGTTTCTCAAAATAAGCCAATAAATGCCAGGGAGTCATACAATGTGTGTATACTCTAATGAATTTTACTAGCTAGACACTTTCATATTACACTTGTCAAATCATTCTCACAATTTCACTAGGTGGGTTGATATATCCATTTTATAGATAAGGATTCTAAAGAAGAGGATTTTGCTACAACTCGAAGATGAGCATCCACAGGCCTCATTTACTTTAATGGTAGTTCTGAGTGCTCAGCATCTCTCAAAAATTGAAATAATTGTTTATGTGACTAATGAGACTACTTGACTGCGTAAGACATGCTGTTGATATGCTGTGTAATAATTTTGTTTTTTCCCTCCTTTCAGGAGTGTGAAATAGATGCTTCAAATGCAGCGTTCAGTGATGGGCATGGGAGTACGGGAAAGGTAAGGCTAGAAAGGGAGAACTGCACAGCACCAGTAGATATTCTGACCCCTCCTCTTCTTGAATCTCCCCTTGTATGTCCTGTGGGAATACTCCCATGAAAGCTTTCCAGCACATGAGGTGAGCAAACAATCACACCTCTTCTACAGCCAACAAGAAAGGAGCAGAATCTTAGTTTCCTGACAGTGCACATAGATACAAATTCCACCATGTAAAAAAATCAAATGCCTACTCTCAAGCCTTAGTTTAAATTAAATTTAAAAATTTAAGGGGGCAAAAATTAAAATATTATGATGAGAATTTTGTCCATAAGGGAGGTGATACCAAGTGAGAGCAGACACAGACTACAAGAAAGAATCACGATTTAAGTGTCTCTTCTCAAACAACCAATTTCAGGTAGTAAATTTGGTATACCAACCCTTTTTAACATTATTAACCCAACTCTGAATTGCTCAAAGGGCTAGTTTTATTTTTATAATAAAAAGCGTGTAAAAAGTGGTTGCTAGGAAAGAAATTACGAGCAACCAGAGAAAAAAGGTCTAGAGAGAAAGGAGAACTTAGAATAGGTAAATAATATTAAAAAGAATATGGAAAGATATTTACAGTGTTTTCCTTTTTCCTGAAGTTTTCTTCCCCATTATGAGCTATTTTCATTCAAAAATCCTAAGGCTTGCAATAACCCCATTAATGCACATCCTTCTGTGATTTACTGATAAAATAAAACATATCGGAGGTTAGCAATCATTTTAAAAATGTCTCAGCTTTTAAAAACATCTTTCATCCATTCAAGCCACCTGTGTTTCATTAAAAAGGTCTCTTAAATGATTATACTTGTTCATGTAACAGCTCTAAGAATTCTTGTGGTTTCTTTGTTTTGTAGGTCTGGATTTACATTCAGTTTTAGATGAAGTGACCTTTGAAGATCAGGTCACTGCGGTTAACATAGTAAGTTAAATGTTGTTAAAGTTATTTATTATTATGATATTTATACCTAAAATCAGAGTAGTTCAATAGACATTTTCAAAGGAAAAATTCAAATAATGGGGAAAAAAATCCTTAGTTCTTTATTTCAGAGCTTTCTGATAAATCACTCTAATGACTGTAATTTGTGAATTTTCAGTGGGTAGCAATAAAACACCTGAACTGTGTTACTCTTTGTATGATTCTATTTTTTCAACGCCTCAGAAACCCAAAAGAACTAGTTTAAGAAATTCAGTGAAGGAACTGATGACAAAGTAGTACATTGCCTGAAATCTCTGGTTTTCCATGTGCTTCCTGCATGTCAGTGTACCAGTCAGGTACATTTTCACCAGGTACGTTACCTTGGCGGCTTTTGTGTGACAGACATGCCAAATTTCCCTCTTATCCACATAAAATGCACTCACACAAACATGAACTGAAACTAGGGAGATGGCACTCTTGCTGCAGAGAAGGGTGCACACCACAGTCAAATTGAATACATGGCTGTAGGGCAATTTAAGAATTTCTAAACTACTTGTCCATTTCTTCTCTACTTGTTCAGTGGTCCATTAAGACTGGACTGTCCATAAGCTCACACATCCAGATCTCACATAAACATTAATTTTGAAAGAAAAAAATAACTAAACTAAGACTAACATCTGGTGACTGGCGTTTCCATCAAGGCAAACAAAACCAGCAGGTCTGAACCTCTGGATGAAGTTCAGGCAAATGCTAAAATAGTTAGCTTCTCTGCCAGTAAGCTGCTTTGGAAGGCTTCAGGGCACAGAAAAACAGCCTGTCAGTACATTTTTTAAGATTTGCAGTTTGCTGGACACAATCAGTTGCGGGGAGGAGAGAAAGTGTTTATAAAGAAGCAACAAAAACATGCTCCGGGTATGTGTTACCAGCCTGCTCTGAGGTGAAGAGCTGGAGTACTAAGCATGGGTATGCCATTTTCCTTTCATTCTGCAGTGCAACTGCTGTGCAAAAGGGCAATATTTCCCCCCTGTGGAAAAGGAAATAAATGATAACAAGCAGCACTAAATCCAAAACCTAACTGTGATTTATGTAAACCCCTTGCATGAAAAATTAAGATGCAGTCTGAAAGAGTGACTGAAAAAGTGTCATCGCCAGGCATTCAAATTTTTTGAAAGGGCTCATCTTATAAAGCAAAGGGTAATTTCTCTACCGGCATCCAACAAACCCATCCAAGCGAAAAAAATCAAGCTGGTCAGGCACCACAAGCTGAAAGGGCTTAGCAGGCGAAATGAGGCCCTCAGTGACACACTGGCAGCTCTAGCATATACTTGATATTCAAGAGTTTAGCAAGGGGGGCTTGAACTGGAACAAGAAAATAACTCTTGTCGACAGCACACAGAGAACCCTACTGTCCCCCCCTTTCGCAGCTAAAAAGAATGAACTGTGAAGACATGCTTTTGTCACTACTTAGGGAAAGTGACTTGCTCTGACCTACGTTAGCAAGAGTCAAGACAACAGGCCCAACTAAAAAAAAATCCATCCCCACAGTCACTAATATGTATGTGGAAAATCTGCAACAATGCTGGCCATATTTCATTACCTTTGCAAACAAACTGAACTTTGGAGGAGGAAGGATGATCATGCAGTATGTCAAAAACAGTATGATATAGCATAAAATCATGCTATATGCTGAAATATTGAAAGAGAAAATATTGCGAAACACAAATGTGCCATAAAAAAAGCACGACATGCTTAATCAAGCAAATAAACCTGTAAGCAACAGCATAAGAAAAAACTTTTCGCCATTAAACATTTTGCAGACTGAATAGAATGTCTCCCCCGTGGAAATAGTTTTAATGCAATTTTAGACATCACTTAATCATCAGAATGGTAAGGTATCCATTCCACCCATTGTAGTATTGAGATTGTGCCTGCTGTCCTTCAAAACAGTTTGTTTTTTGCACTTACGTTTTTCATCGATAGCTTTTTTTATTTTTTTATTTTTTTTTAAACACACTGGAGCTCTAAATTTAATATTTTCAGTCAACTTTCTCTTGCTGATAACTGGGCACTGGCTTATACATAGAAAATTTTTGTTCTAAACCTTAAATCATAATACAATTACAATTTTTCAAATTAAAAAATACATATTTAAATGCTAAACCGTTATCAGTCTCATCAAATGATGCAAACCTGGAGTTTGTGTTCAGCATTTGGTAACTGAAGATAGCTAAGACCCAGATTATATATCTCAAACAGTACTTTAATCTTTATTAAATTTACTTTATTAAGGGTAGCTTCTGTAATTTATCTTGCTCTTGTAGTTATTATTACCTAACTTGATGTTAGTTATTCAGATACGGAGAAGACAATGAATACTTACAGGTTACTCCAAAATTGAAGTTCAAGTGATCAAGACTGTTCTACAGCCCATATATGAAAAATTCCTCAGAAGCTTAAGAATTGTGGCCTACTATTGAATAGAAGCATAAAACCTACACGTGCTACTGAGCGTGCACAATTTCTCAGTGTATTTTGCATGAAGAGAACATTAATTCTCCACCAATTACAGTGGCCATTTTCCAACATGGCTTCAAGGAGTTTGGACTAGGATATTTGCTAAGTTGTACACACGTAAGTAGAATGCAGAGGACAGAAAGGGAACAAATTGAGATGTTCCTAGTCAGCACAGCGACAGGTAGCTTCTTTGTCTTGAACCTTATGATTTATTTGAAAGTCTTCTACTAGTAGTCATTTTATGCTCTGCACACATATTAAAAAAATTTTTTTTTCCAACTCTCTGGCTTGAAAGCAGTTGCAGGATCCTTTAGAATCCAATCCTACTGATCAGCCAAATAAAAAAGCAGCATTTCTCTAGGACTCAATATTTAGCGCTAAGTGTAACAACTCTGCTAGAGTGTGGGATTGCAAGTAACAGAAGATCCTCTTTGTTTCACAAAACTGGCCTGGATTCTTCTCTCAGCATAAGGCAGGGGACACTAGTCAGACAGGAAAACAAAACAAAACAAAAAACAAAACAACAAATACATTGATTCAAAGTGCTTCTTTCTTTGCAGGACTGCTGAAAACAATGGGTACAAACTAGCTGCAGAAGAAACGAGTCTGTTATGTTTTCAACAGCATAGCGCTTTCTCTCATAGGCACTGTAACAAGAGAATTCATTGAGAATCCACATAAACGATAGATGAGAAGCGAGCCAGGAAACCAAAGGAGTAGTGGTTTAAAGATTACTCTCTGGAGGATAATTTCGCAGATTAAACTTCTTGCGGCCATCCATGTTCTAAGGTAGCACTATGGCACAGGAAGAAATCCAGAAAATGAGGAAATACTAGTTCTTGAGGGGAATATGTCATCTGAAAAAGAAACAGGCATGCATTGGACAAAACTGTACTTGAACTTAGCTAGTCTCGGATGGCAGAGCATGGCCAGATGGTGTAACTCCCCAGAAACAAATCAGTGTTCGTACTGAGCATACTTTCTATTTTGGGTATGTACCCATAATTCTACCTGTGCTTTAATCCACAACCTCTCTGCCTTGGGATAAAAGGCTTTGAGATAACATTGGTTGGGAAGAATACCTGGTTTCCTCCACACTTATGAATATTATGAACAGGGACTTTCCACTCCTGTATCTTCAGATAATGCCACAGCTAACTGCAGTAAGTGGGTTATGGCTAGAAGAGCAAATTAATAGGTATAAACATAGACAGAAGTTAATTTGCTCCACAGAGACTGTATCTAATATTGTTCTATGGCAAATGATGGATTTCTCTGCTGGAAAGGCACTCAACTAACTACATAACCTGTGAAAGTGAGCACAAGAAATGCCTGGCTTTCAAGATGGCATGCTAAATTGTTTTGCTAAGCAGTCAGTGTATGTAATACTAATGACAGTGTTACACCTTCCAGACGTAAACTTTTTAAAACCAAAGGTTGGTTAATGTATCACAGGTTAAGAAAAGCATTGTTTTCCTAGGGCAAAACATGAGAAAGGGGAGAACATGTCTTACTGACACCCATGCAGTATCTGTTGGTTATTATGGAATCACAGGAGTGAAAGACTGAAAAGATGTGGCTGGAACCTAACCATCAAATACCAGTTTAACTTAAGGCTAAGATTTTTCTGGATATCAAATGATCTTCAGGATCTGGGAGGCCAAGTACTCCAGAATAAAGTTGGCACTTTGGTAGAGCTCACTCAATCATCTATCAACTATACTGACCTTACAGAGAAGCCACCACCTTCTGACCATGGCTCACTTTGGCTGATGGATGTCAAGTAGCTCCATCACTACCAACAGGGGAGATTTTACAATGCTCCTGAAATACCTCTGGAATTTAACCAAGCTTCACCCTGATGCTCTGAATACTTAGGCAATGAAAAGCACCAGTTTCAGCTTCTCTGTTGAGTCTTGATGCATATGATAGTAACCAATAACCAAGTAGAGAGGGGAAAGAAAGGACATCCTATAAAAATACAACATTAATGTCATCTTAGTGACCATCGTACAATGAAAGTGCAGAAGTGACACAGCAGAAGAAAAGACAAATAAAGCAAAGGCACAGATTACAAACAATACATTAGGATGTGATGCAGGAAACAGAATTGATTTCCTATGGCTTGCTCTTGCAGAATCATTCCTTCTACTCTGAGTGTTATTAGCAGCATAGGACAAAGTACACAAAAACTTCACGTGCTTGAAATATTACAGAAGTGTAAAACAGGGACAGTTCTACTGTCTGATCAGTCTTCTGCCTTCTACAGTCTTCATATTTAGAAGGCCTCACCTTTCTTGACATCAGGCCAACTCTAAGGCTCTTTTTAAAGATGTTATAAGTAGCTCAACCCTCCACATAAGATCCAATAAATAGTTTACAGACAGAACGTTGAAACAAACAAATTGTTATCCCTCTATCTCCTTTGCTGTCTGATGACAGAAATATTTGTGCCAAAGCAAAATAAACCTATGTGCTACTGACTTAAAAGAAACAAAGAATGAAAAAATGTAACTGGGAATGGAAAAGGATAATGAGACATCTGAAGAACAAGCAAAAAGGAAGTATCTACCTAAGATTGCAGTCAGATGTTAATCTCGCTTCTCCAACCTTCTTCACATTGCTCTATTGCTATTTTTGACGTCATTTATGTCCTATTTTCAGAAGTGACTCTAAACAGAGTACTTGAACAGTGAAACTCAAAGCTCAAATGTGTATTACCTATTTTCAGTTGTTTGCCTTTGAAAACCTAAGTCTCTCTCTGTAACGTAGTAACTACATGTTTCCAACCCCCAAACTCCGCATGCAGCAGAGCTTTAAGACTAGTTCATGTGCTCCTTGCAAAACAGCTTCCGCATCCAGTTTACAGAGTCTCAGAGATGGAGCAGCACACAGAAGTCTTCTTTGGAGGTATGGGGAGGGGGGGGAAAAAAAAAAAAAAAAAAAAGCAGAGGGAAACCCTTAATTTGCAGGCAGAGTGAAAGCTTATTTTTACAGTCACTTCTATGCATCACTCAACACAGGCCTACATTTAAATCAAAAGACTCACAGAAGAGCTTCAAATACTTTGAGCCTTGTGCTAAATTACAAAATATCAATTTATATTCCAGCACACAGATGCACTTATACTTTAACTTCTATGATTTATTTTAAAAGCATGTGGCATTCTTCCCACTTCTCAGCTCCCTCCCTCCCCCACACATACAAATGTTTTATACCCAGTGACAGACAAACCCAGCTATGGAGAGAGAACTGGTCATTTTTGGCTGGGAAACTAGTCTTCAATTCATGGAACTAAAGCTGGGGCCAGTTACGCTGTTAACAGTAATTTATCTCCTCCGAGTCCTCATCTTGTCCACTAACAAAAAGGTGAGACATATTTGACTCAGTCTTCACCAAATTTTCTGCCTAATAAATCACAATACGTTCCTCTTCTGCCTATGCCCCTCAAAACATCATTTCGATTAGCTTAAAAAGAGTTTTTTGTTTGGTAATGTAACAGTGTGAAAAATAAGTCATTAAAATTCTTTTTTGACACTTACACAATATATTCTAAACAATCCCACTTAAATACGTACCACCTCATTTCAAATACTGAATCTCTTTATCCTTTTTAAAATATAAAAAAAGATTGTAACAGCAGATTCTTCATTTTCTTGATAGCACAGTTCTCAAATCAAGCAGACTAGTCAGTTTTTAAAATCAATTTAAATCCGTAACATCCTTCTGAATTACCAAAGCACTAAGAATTTAGAACCTGCTATGAGGTCAATTTCACAGATGATGAAAATTAAATAGAAAGGTGCTTTTGTGAACAAACCCAAGGATTTCATCCCATAATGAAAACAAGGAAGATGATAATGCAGCTAGCAACATGGAGAGAAGTGCCTAAAAATACTGGCTCTTCAGACTAGTGATTTTAGAGATATATCCATATTAATTCTATTATTGCATACAAATACTTCCACCCTCAATAGCACTATTTATCCAAGATGAGGAGCACAGCAGTAAAAAGGTGTTCAACGAGTGGTAATGCTATTTGATTTCTATAAATAACTAAACCTCCCACCTCCATCCCACAGTAAATCACAGTCTGTCTTCCATCCCTCCTGTCCTCAACACCACCCCTTGATGTCTTCTACATCCCCCAAGGCTTATTTCAGTGAAGCACAGCAGCAGTTATGGCTGGTTCCAAGCTGCACAAACTGAATGGGTAGCAGACTAAGGGGAACAAAGCTACTGAAGCTTTCCTTTAGGTTTCTCTTATATCCATGTTTTCAGAAAACTAGTTTTTCGCAAACTTCTAAGGAACTAGACTATTAAGATCACCTCCCTGACAAATAAGAAAAGAACTGATAGGCAGCACAACTGCATTAGTCTAGTCTCCTGAGAAACCAGATCAAACAATGCCTATAAGCCTTCTATGATAGCAATCTACTCTCCTCTCCCTCCAATCATGGCCCAGCACTAGGTGAGAAACATTAGAAAAATGCTTGACACTCTCTAAGCAGCAATTAATCAAATCAACTTAATATGCTTTTTAATCTTGGAGATACATCTTCATAATATATTAATGGAACAAAATTTTAGGATGACATACAGTTAATTTACAGAATTTACACATGCCATCCTGATTTGTTTCTCTGTTTTCTCTCTGTATTCTGTTTCTTGTTTCCTTTTAGTCCACAGTAGCAAACTTCAACAACTTCAAAGTAGACTAATCCAGGATTCTTTTACTTTTACCAGAGCTGAAAAACATCTCAACTGTTTCAGCCTGAATGTAGAAGTAAATCTACTCTGGCCCTTGTTTTTTTGTCTAGAATTAAATCCAAGGGAACATGTAAGTACAATCTTGCACCATTTATCAGCTGAAGGTCAGCAGACCTATGGCAAAGAACTATTTCCATAGCCATGGGGCTAAAGAGCTACTTCTCAGTGAGTACAGCAGATGAGGCATATACTTATTCTTTCCTGATCTGCTACCAATGTAGCTCTTCTTATTACTCTTTCCACTAACCCCCCAAATATGCATAATGCATACAACTTTAAGAGACCATCAATAAACAGTGCTGGTTTTTACATTGTCCTCAACCACATTTCGATTTGTATCTTCCAATTTGTTTCTCCTCCTAGGTATCTGTACCATGCCCCTCTCAATCAGGGAAATCCAGCTAGGAAGAAAATCATTCAGATTCTAAGACAACTCATTTTGGGAGAAGGTGCCAGGACAATAATAGTTTATATAGCATACACACACACATATATGATCAGGAATCTCAGCTTCCAATAACAAGCAAAGCAAGAACACGCACTTCTACCAGGTTTCTGTAGCATTACATAACGCTCTGCATTCTCTTCTTCCCATTCTCCCCCTGTATTTCATTTCAGGGCACACAAGTTGTATGCGTATTTCAGTATGGAGGTAAGTCTTCCAGATTTACTTTTCTAGGGAGAAGGACTATCATTATCCTTGGAGATTGATCTTCAGAATCAGGTCAGTCTTAATTAAGCTGAAGTTGCTACTGAGGAGCTGAAAGGAAACATTCTTCAAAATTCTGTATTGCACTTGCATGCTTTAACAGAAATATATGCCAGTTCTTAAGAGCTGGACTTTTCAGCAACAGCGCAGCCAAGAGAAGCATTATTTTCCATAACAGCTTACACATTCTCTCAGCTGGGGTTCTTGACCTGCTACTGCATGAACTGGCCCATCCAATCAGTACTATTTTTTGAGTTCTTTAAGAAACAATAAGCTCTAGTTGGTTTTAAAATATGCTCCCACCCCCTTTAAGTAAAAATTCCCAAGGTAAATATACTGACTTAAACATTGGAATAAGCATGATGTTTCAATCTGTAAAATTCAGTTGGAATCCTACAAACAGTATTTCTGCCCTCTACACTTACACCTTAGTTGAGGAGATACATAAGATACTAAGACATCTGCCATTTAGACAATTAGAAAAGGTCTCTTAATAAAAGCTCATTGGAAAATTATTGGTCAAATAAAAAAAGACTCCATTGCCATGTGTTAAACTCTACCCATTGGTTAATGTATTTCTACCTACTTGTACCTTTATTAGCAGCTGCATATAGAGAATTTTTAATTATTAACAGAAAAGTTTAAGGTGCCCTTCACATCATCAGTAGCTGTTTCAAAGGAGCATACATACCATAAAAGATGTATAAGACTCAACAAACCCTGCAACTAGTTCACTAATAACATTGAGATCATCATGAACTAGAACTAGGGAAAGAAAGCAGCTTTGGTGCCTGATTGAAGATACTCAAGTACAAGTTCAAAATAACTTCACAACAGAATTTTTAAAAAAAGAAATTATCTTTATCTAGGATATGCAATATTTAAATGGACTCTTCAGTATTATTTATTTTCAGTGAGATCTTACCCATAACTGATGGCTTACTGACAGATGAATTTCAATTCAAGTTCTTTAAAAAAAAAAAAATACGGAAACAGCACTGTCCTTGTTTACCACAGTGTTACAGTATTCTAAGAAAGAGTATTTCACTCCTAAAATGATTTTATTAAAATATAAAGAGGCTTTTCTCTTAAAGTCATCACTTGACTACTAATTAGTTTGTGTCAGCCAACTTTACCTTCCCCATGCTGACATTAAAATATGACAGATAAAAGGGTAGTTTGATTTCATTAACTGACTCTGAAAACATGTCACCTCAACCCATTACAGAAACAAGCAAATTATTTTCCTATACATATGTGAGGACACAAGTAGATAAGAGCATTCTTCCCAGTGTCTACAGTAACTACATTGTACGCAAGTTTTCTGTGGTAGACTGTCTCCATGCTGTGCACAAGCTCTTTAAAAGGCATTATCTTTTTGTCCACAGATGCATGAGTATTACCAAGTTCTGTGTCAGTTTTTATGCAAGTTGCTTTTTTTTGCCTAACACTACACTGGTTTTAAGTGTAAGCATCTAAAGGTTGCAGCTGAGATGGAACAAAATCTGCTTTGTGTTTTTCAGCAAGTCTGAGAGAAAAAAAGCTGAGGTTTTAACCTTTTCTCTTCTTCTGTCACTGAGATCTGTAGATATCTCTAGAAGCACTTCTGGTCAAACTTTCCAAAACCAACCAGTCAGACCATTATCAGAGATGAAGTGGAAAAAAAACTAATTATATGTATACATCAGAGTAAAGATAAACTTGTGTGGTGCTTTTCAACTTCATGTAGAAAGCTGTTAAACCTCCACAGTTTTGTTTTAAAGTTTCTAGATCCTAGTGATGGCAGAAAATTTATGCAAGTGTAACACAACTACCCTCAAATACACACTAGCTTATCTTCCCATTAAATGAAAGTACCAGAAGCCATTTGCTAGAGGCATGAGTTTTCTATTCAGTTTATTTGTTTATACAAATTATCTCAAGTTGTGAAGCAGAATTTTGCAAAAGCTTCCTTCCCTTTCTCCTCTCCATCCACAATGTTTTCTTTTTTGGTGAAGCGAGTTTTGCAAACATTTTCTTTGCAGCCCACAAACTGACTGAGAAAGGATAACGTTTAGTCCACATAGTTACATTTTACAATATATTTTCCCCAACCAGCTACCTGTTACCATGCTGTAGTCTTATGTTTCTCTTTAGAGTTTACAGGTGCTTCAATGAATTACACAAACATCAATTCCAAAAGTAAGCTTCAGGTGGGGAAGGGAAAAAAGCAGGGTTTACAGTTCTGCTGACTTTATTTGCAGTAAAGTTCAAAAAGATGTTCCTAAAATTTATCAGGTCTAGTGATACAAACATCACAAATAAAAGTCTGCTTTACTTGGCAGCATTATTACTGTGGAGAATTAAGGCTTGTAAAAAAGGAATAGGCTTAATTAAAAAAAATAACTACACTGGTTCCATTGACATATATAGGTGCTTAGGCTTCAACACTTCTTAAACCACTACTCCCCCCCGCCCCCCCCCCCCCAAGCAAATGCCTGATCAAAGCAAAGGGAACATCTGCTGAAGAAAGCACATTTTAAGTCACTTGCCAGTCTACAGCTATCCCTTAAAAAAACTTTAGTTCTAGATGGAGCATATCCCACTGATCATTCTGCTTTTGATTTCCCATCCTAAGATCTTCATTAGCACACAAGAGGAATCCCATTACATACCTGCAAAAACTTGTTCTTCAGAAGATGATGGAAATAGATCCATTTAATTTGGTTAGCAGTATCAAGTTTGGGCTTGCTACAGCCAGGAACATTCTGCCTAAAGGTCTCATTATCTAGGTAAGACTTGCTGTTATTAAGGCCAATATCCTCACTGTGTATTTTTACAATAAGGAATTCAAAAAGTACCTCAGCATTAGATGGGAAGTACCTAGTCTTTTTTTTTTCTCCCCTCCTTTTCTTTAATAAAAGTAACTGGTAAGCTGCAGAGTGAAGCCTGAGAAAACCCCACCCTCCATAAATAAGGGTGAAATTGGTAAAAAGTTTTAGGAAAACAACATTGTACAATGTTTTATTTTATTTCAGAAGTAGAGCATCTTCAGTGTGACAATGCTTTAGAACATGACCTGAAGCAAAAAGTTGTCCTTGTAAAACAAGGTACAACCTACAAGATCTGCTACAAAAGCCAGGACTTATACTCAAATCTTAACACTGATAATTTCACTGAGGCAGTGAAAGCTTCAAGTATTTCTTGTTTCTCTGAATGGCCACACAGAACTGATATCTAATACTTTTTCAGCTACTAATTATGAAATTATCTACAGCCTGTACCATAATATCTGAGATCACAGTTGTTAGTCACAACATTAAAAAGGATATTTATTGGTCCTGCTCAAGTCCAGAGAGGTTATAAGCTTGCTATGAGGAACAGGGCAATGAAGTATTACTCTCATAAAACAAGTATGGCACTGAGCAACAAAATGCACTGACATCTGGACCTTGCTTTGCTGTATATGACATAAGGACTGCTATTCTCCACTCCAGTAAATCACTTCTACAAAGCTTAACCTTTGCAACAGTATTCCTTGCCACTTTCTGGTACAGAAATAGAAGGTTCATTGAAGCAAGAGAACAACTACATTTAAGACAGGTTAGCAATCTGTGAGCACGTTTAGGAAGCCTATTTCTATTGCAGGTAAGATGCAATCTGTCTCAATCTCCCATTTCAAATGCCCCCTCACATTCTTTAACTTCTAATCTAGTAAATCTTAAAAAGGGACAAGTCTTGCAGTTGAATGCTGAATTCTCCCCAATCACCTCTGGTCTACCACCAGGTCTACTGAAGTTAAGTTTCTTTTTCAACATCAAGGACTATATTCAGTAAAAGACTTGCACCAACTCAACTTTAAGACGACTGAGCCTCAAGTCACATACACTACATGCAAAGTGAAACATCTTAAAATGGTCATTCAAAACAAAAGCTGGTGAGCAGGGGCTTAGAACTAGCCAACAGGAAACTCCAAGCACAAGGGTCTATTTCAAATCCTATTTCCTACAGGGTATAGTAGGGAGAAATAGAATGAAGTGAACCCATCTATTAGAGATCTTTAGTTTACAGGCCTCTCCTGACGGTTAGAAGCTACATACATTTCTCTGAAAAACAGTGAAGGTTACTTGAAATAGGCCTGCAATAGGAAGGGTGGGGAAAAAAGTGCCAGTGAAGGCCTTCCCCTCCTTTATTGCAAGTTAGAGTTAAAGTAGAGAAAACAGGAGACCCAAGGTCATGGGGTCACCCAGGCTCTGAGATGGATGCAAACACCTTTCAGAAGAAGTCACACCCTACTCTGAACTGGAAGTATGTACAATCCAGCTTCAGCTCCTGGAGCTACAATCCTGAATAGAAATGAACGCAGTAATTTACAATGGCAAAGAGACTATAACATAAAACAATTGTTGGTATCACTATTTACAGGGAGATTTTTGCTGCCCAGAGTTTATCACAAGATTTTGAATACTCAGTCCTACAAAGCATGGATGCACCTTATTTCCCACTTCCTGATGATATTTCTCAACTATTTTGTAAATCATTGTACTGGTAGCAGCAGTTGCAGTAGAGTTCAGTCCTAATTCAAGATTAACTTGAGTTACTGTGGGTTCACCACATTTAGGGAGGTGTAGATCACCTAGAATGCTATGAAGCGAACGCCAAACAAAAAGCAGCACAGGATTCAGGCTACTGATGAATCTTCAACTTTGTCTAGTGCAAGACAAAAAACTTCACTGGCTCAGCTGCAAAATTACGAACCCTGATCTATTTCAATCGGACTAGAGAAGAAATGCATGACTGAATATATCACCAAGTTCACTTGGCACTGAAAGAAAAAAGTCCCAAGACATACAAAGGCACTAGGCACGTTTAAGGGGTCTAAACAAACAGGAATGAAAACGCTACACCCTGTGATAACACTAAGGGCATGGAAGGACACTGTTAAACAGTGTCAATCCAGGCTTGTATTGAGAAACAAAACTTGAATGCAAGAGGCCTGTTGTGATATACCATCACCATCTGTAAATACTTAGCTTAATACTTTTGGTTGCATTTGAAACCCTTGATAGAGCGCTGATGCTCCCCCACCCAAACCCTACCCTCTTATCTCCAGAGCTACAGACTAGGATGATTAACTGCCTATTTACCCAAAAAATCCAATGATGAAACTAAACCATTTAGGAAGACAAGTCAAGTTTATAGCTCAATTGTGAAATATTACTGCTAAAAATACATTGAACATATGTTCTCTTGACATACTAAGAAACCAGAGTGATAAACAGATGCACTAGTGTAAAGATATGAATATTGTTTGCACAGCTGTATAAAATAATGAATGTAAGAAAATAGCAACATCAATAGAAGTCTCTTAATTAAATGGAAGCTGCTAAAATACAGCAGGTCTTCCAGAATAGCACTTCCTTCATAAAAATTTGGATTTAGTGACAGGAATCTTCTCAAATTTAAGGTGTTAAGTAGATGCAAGTACTGTGTAAAAGAGACTGGATCATCCAGGATACACTACACTTATTAGTATAGCAATGCCATGGGTTTTTTTTAATAACATTAAAGATGAACAGAGGCTGCCTGCAAGTGTTATTTACAAGTCTGGACAAGGGATCATATGTGACCTTTTCCCAAAAATAATTCATGTAAAATTTTGTACTTCCACAGCCTTTATTTGAAATTAAAGAGTCTATTGCATAACCAATGAGATTGTGAAAGAGGCAAAAGCAAATCAAACCAAAAACAGTAAACCAAGTACTCCTCTCATTCATGTCACGCCTATAATTAAAGGCATATTAATTCTAGAGTATGTATCTACAGGATGGTGTTTATTGCAGGAGATGAGAGCACATGGCTAATTTGTGTATAGCTTATTCTCTGTTCTTGCACAACATAAATTGCTCTATTTGCCAGCCTTGATTAAGAACAAGAGATTAACCAACTTTTCTGTTTAAAAACTGGGGATGGAAGGAGGCAGAGGGGGAACAGTGAGGCAAAGCAGCAGAAAACAGGAAGCGATATTGGTCTTCAAAGTTCTGCAAAAATGCTTCCTACAATATCATTCTGCAACAAGTATTTGTTTTCTCTAACTGACAGAATGACATCTACTTGTAAATCCTATACAAGTTTCCAGATAAAACTGAAGTACATGCAGCTTTTAGCATTTACTTATTTAACACTTAGGAAAGTGAAGGAAAAATGCTATTTAGGAAGAGAAGTTTTGTTTTGTTTTTTTTTTTTAAGGACCATAGGAGCAATTATAAAATGCATCTGCTGTTACCTACATAAAATGTAAAACAGACATAAATTGATAAAGTGTAAGTTCCTTATTGTGCTTGTGAAGGACAAGTTCTACATCCATCACTTCATTTCTGATATTCATGCAAACTCAGTAAGTAGAGTATAAGCTAAAAAGTTAAAGTCAGAGAAAGTGTTGCTTTCACAGTTTTTTTTCCTTTTGGTAACAGCAACTTCAGTGAAAGTGACACCCAACCTTTTGCAATCGGAACCTCAAATAATTTAACTAAAAGGACCTATGAATTTTACCAAACAAAAGCTTCTGTGTCCAAGAAAAAGGAGTGACACTGGATAAACATTTATCCATCTTGGGCATAAACTCAGTATTGTTTGTGAGAATATAAATGAAAATAGCACAGGTTTGGTATGAGTAGTTACAGAATTTCTCCTCTTCAGTTTTCAAAAACAACAGACAATACAGGATTTGGATTTTGAAATTTATTTTTAGCAGGATGTGTGTACTAATGGAGGGTGACATCATTAGAAGATACGTCCATGTCCACCACCTGCAATAGAAGCTAGACAGACATTAAAGAAAACATAGTTTAAGAGTCAAAGATGACACTACTTACCCAGGGCAGACATATGACAATCACCTAATAAGCAGTATGGTTAGCTTTTTGTGCAGACATGATACCCCATGTTATTTATCTGTGGTCAAAATTTTCTGTCAAGATTTAATGCCAATGCATACACTACCCTGACTTATGGGAATCATGAAATTCTGTTTAGATATAAACATAATACCTCTTATTTTAAAAAGTATTCATGCAAAAACAAGGTACTCAGAGAAAGTTACTTACCTGTAAATTCTCTTCAGAAGATCTGCAAATTTATGTCTAAAGCTCCAAGTTTAAAGTCAGCAAGAATTCTCTAGGAGTTCAAATTCTAATACTGTTAAACCAGGTCAACAGCAGGTTATACTTCAAGATTCCACTAATACAACCACTCTCTTGTTAACATACATGGGTCTGATAAAGCAATCACATAGCATATCAACAGTATGGTGATAGATGGATGATACAAATTCAGAAAGAAATGAAGACTTGATACGTTACAACCTAGAGACACTGTTACATGCAAAAAAGTCAATAGTCACAACTCTCTATCAAAGGAAACCAGCTTGTCTAGAACCAATGAATTTTACCAGAAGTTAAGCTTGAGACACAAAACCTAGGAACAGCAAGTTCAAGAAATACATTCTCAAAGAATTAGGTGAGAGGCCCTTTTCCAGTGCTATTTCAAATGAGAAGCCAAAAAGCAATGCTGAATCTGAGGTATGGTGTTCTCCAAGTCTGTAGAAACCAAGTCCTTGCTTCAGAAAACAAAGGATTAGATGCGCATTTGACTACAGGTAATTGGTGTTTGCCTCAGAAGATAGCCATTCCTTAAAAATACAGAACAAATTCTGTCAGCTAACCCTACAGATAGTATCAGAAAGGCATCCTGATCTTACATTTCAAAACTTCAAGCTCAGGAACTGGAGGCTGATAAACAGTCTGGAAGTGGCTACAGGTTTGTAAGCATAAGAAAAAATTCACCTAAACACAAGTTTAGAAGCTTGATTTTAGGTTCTTGTTCTTTATAATCTCTTGGCTCACAGCTCTATTAGAACCTTGAGTCCACACCTCCTTGGCTTATAGGTCTTTATTAGTAACTTGCATTTATACCACATTAAGCAGCCTAAAAAAATTCTTGCAGTCTACCTCAATATTCTAGGACTTCATTTGTTTAAACCAGACTGCTACCATTACTGAAGATGACAGCACTTATTTTGTAAAGAATGAGACATCTAAAACCAATCCAAAACTGGAAGTGAGCTGTATTAGAATAAGATTCTTGAATAGTTAATAATTCAGTAAAGCAACCCAGTTATAAGGACCATGACAGCCTGGGAATTAGCAATTCCTTTCTCTTACTGAAAACTCTGGTCTACTAATAAAGAGAAATTAAACTGTTTTGTTTCTTAAGTCAAAAAAGAAGTGTAATCTATTCACAGCTGCAATCTGCTTATAATTTCTGATGCATCAAACTCTTTGGCTTCATGAAGGTGTAAGTCTGTCTGAAGGAATAAGTGACTACATTTTGATCAATTCACTATCCCAATGGTCTACTAAACAGGTTGTAACTGCAGATAACGATCTACACAGAAATGCAAGCATCTCAAGACAATCACTCCCATACCAATACTGTGGGAACCTCTGTCCTTCAAACACATCACAGGCTCATACACATAGGGAAGGCACAGCAGGTGACTAGAAGCTTAAAGCTTCTGCATTCATCTTTCAAGTTATATTGTGTCATTGGATCAGTTACTTCTGCAATCATCACTACACTGTGCAATATCTTAACTGAAGTTGGCAGGATCCTTCCCTCAGATGAACATAAATACAAACTTTGCAGGAAGAATGTTCATCCATCACTTTTTTGCAAGGCACAGAGCAAAGGAAGCAAGTCAAGAAATAAGAGTATTCCAGGAATGATGCAATTGAGCTGACTGATCTCTTCAGATACATCGTGAACAGTACTTTCCTGCACCAAGAAACTAAAAAACCTGAATGCAAGGTATGAAGTTATAAAAGGGCAAAGAAACAGGACTGAAGTTTTCATGACAGGCCCGTGCAACCTGAAAAGGAATTCGTTTGTGCACTATGCAAGAATGCTGCATGCGCATGCTGCAGTTAGTCCACTGCAACTGTACAGCTACCTTCCCTTGCAAGAAGATGCAGCTTCATTTCTCTTCCTGCAATACCCAAGATAGTGCTGGTACTCATGTCTCAAAGCTGAGACAAGGGACTTGGCAAGCAACACATGAAATTAAGGACCTATTTAGGATAAGTGAAACATTCACCTGGAAGCTTGACAGTATTATGAGGTAGGAAAGGAAAACAGATGACTAACAGTAGCAAAGAATGGAGTAACTCTGTGGATCAGTCACACTGAACTGTTCATCCCGCATCCCCCTCGTTAATGATTTGCCCTATCCTACAGGTCTCAGTGCCAAAAACACTGCTAACCAGCCATGTTAGAGGCTGAAGCACCTAAACTTTATATTTTATTAGGTTTAATAGGAGCTTGAATCAGGTTAAAAGTTATGCTGAAACTAGTTATTAAATTCTTAAAGTGGCTTCAAAAACCCAGGTCTTCACCAGCAATGAGAGCCCTCTTCACAAAAAAGGATACTATTAAACCATATAGAACATAATTAAGACATCAATGAATAAATGAGCAGAAAATTTTGCTGCATGGAGAATTAAGTTTGTACCATTCACAGTAAGACTTTCTAAGTGCACTGGTCGAATTAAGTCTCTCTATATAACAAAGACTGAACATGTGAAAAAAAGACAAATACTGAAATGACGACAACTGTAATACTACCTAATGTTGAGCTGGTTTAATAGTTACAGAATACCAAAACCACAGAATTCCTGTTAATAATGTGCTGGACCTAAGAGTGGTGAGCAAAGATCTAAGAGTGGTGATTAAATATTTACCTTTGGAGACAAAGTTTGTTTAAGCAAACTAAAAACATTCACAAGATCAAGCTTTAGTGAAGAATGGACTAAAACAAAATGTTACGCACTTCCAGCTTATGTTCTTTCTCTGCAAGGAATTCTTTTTGACATCGCAGAAAGTCTGATAACATTCGAGTTAGCTGTTTTCTATCATCTATTTCAGCTGCCAACCTGCCATTGTAATCCGCCAGCAACATACATGCATCATCTACCATTTTGGAAAGTTGTTCTCCAGATTCCTTATCTAAAAGGCAAGCAGAGAGAAACAGATAAAGCAAGATTCCATTATATGTTTCTGTGTTCTCACACCAGCATTTCAGTTATCGGATCCCCAAACCTCACCTGTTATTCTGTCTAAGAGCGACACATCCTGGACCTCTACAGGCAAAGAAGCTATCCTCTGATGAACTGCTGCATCCCCAGAGGCAGCATTTTCTAGTTCTTGTAATGCTCTAATAAGATCTGTTGTCTGAAAAAAGCATGCAAGATTGAGAGCTAGTTTATATAAATAAAACCTAATACAAAACAATACTTCATAGAAAGCTTATGGAATACAATTTGATGGTTTTTAAAAATTATTTACAGTATCAGCATTATAACATTGTCTTCTCTTAGACTGAAAAAAATATAAAATCAAGCCATTAATTCTCAGGAAACATGGCAGTCTTCTTAGTTTTAAAGGTCATCTTCCTAAAACATTTACATTTAAATTCTCGCCCCAGGACTAGTTATTAACCTTGCAGTTTTGACACTACTGATTATTCTATAGTACCTTTCATTTTACTATACATTTTAAATATAATTATTTAACTTTCTTGTAGCTTTGCCCCTGAGCTCCAACCTGCAACAAAGTATTTCAAAATGAAGTTTCAGGAGGCAAAGTGAACAGATTTTGTTCAAAACACTTTAGTGGATTACACCTTGCAAAGGCATATTAGATAGTGAGAATTTTTTATATATACTTTTTAACTACACACTGTTCCAAAGCCCACAGTTCCCTTACACTGCCCAAACATCACTGTAATGTTAAGCTGCCTTTTCACAGAAGAACAAAGATTCCCAGCATGAGGTACCTGCAGGAAACAAAATGATGTAACCAGTAGGATCCATCTCACCTTGCAATAAGAAGGTTGTTGGGATAGGTAAAAGCATAGCAGTTTCTCCTTATGAAGCTAATATAGGTCATAAAGTACAACTAAGCACAGCACTGGGGAAATTTTGCATCCTGTCAGGGAATATTAGAATCACCTGGACCCAAGATTGGAGTTCTAGTCACCCTCACCACAATTTTCCGCATGTTGAGCACTGATCCAGCCCATAAGAAACCTCTCATTAGAAAGGAAGGGGGGAAAAAAAGCAAAGAGTATTCAAAAATAAGAGCAATTTAAAAATTGTATAACAAACTATATGCCATTACAGAATTTTATAAACACACTTTTACCTGTGGAGGATCAGTGGGAGAACTTCGAGGTGAACAGTTATTTTCATCAACTTTTATCTGCTCGTAAGTACGCTTCCTGAGCTTTCTGTCTCCATCTAAATTGAAAGAAACTGAGGAGTCAAGGAAATAACATTTCAAACAAGAGATTGAATCTTCATGCACACACAAAATACTTACATAAAGCTTGCCTAAGTTGCTCTAATACATCATTTTCATAAACAGACCTTTCTTCCCAGATAGAGAGTACTCTGCCAAGGTGTTTCTTACAACTCTCATCAGACTCACTGTTACAAGGAAGAAAAGCAACATCAGTACTACGTCAAAGTGCAACACGATCATAACTGCAACACTGATTACCCTTCACACAAAGATCTGAGCATGCTTTACCAATATCAAAGGATCAAAAGTTCAGTAGCCTCACAAAATAACAAAACTGCATTTTACAGAAAAGTAAACAAAGACCAGTCCAAGATGTCCCAGCAAATATATCAAAAAAGACCCCAATGCCCAATCCCTCTACTTGTTTGTTCAACTTTTAAATCAGTCTGTACCCCTATTATGCAAGTACTGTAAATAGATTTGCCTTAATACAAGGCTTTAAAGCTGTAAAGCAGTATTTAAAAATAACTCTTTTGAGACTCTAGCATTCTACTCCTGCAATGAGATGGATGGCTCCTAGGGGGGGGAAAAATCATGCAGTACCTGTAATGAGAAATACCAAATTGCAGCTCATTAATGTAGACTGAAAAAAGGTTATGATTTAAGGCACAGCTAACTGCTTTCTAAGACAAACAGGAATGAATGCAGACAAATTTATTATATATCTTCATCTAACAGCACTAAAACTACTCAAGATCAAAAGAACTCTGTACTCGAAGTCTTGTTAATTTATTCAGAATTGGCGTGAGTACTAGCTGGGCCAGAAGAGATGAATTGAGGACTTCTCTAAAGAGTTTTTTTTTTTCCCCCCTTCAAATACAGTATGAAGGATACTGCACATTGCAGAGTTTACTGTACCTTGAAACATGCTTAAAAGCCTCCACTATTACTGGAGCAAAATCTTTTGTAAATTCTGGTCCTTTCCTTTTGCTGTTCTGTATGACATCATTGGCCAAGTACAGGAATGTCAGCTTCCTATTTGGTTTTGCTAATAAAAAGAAAGTGATAAAAAAATCCAGAATAATTAGAAGTTTATTCCTCCAATAAACGCCTAGTTTTTTCTTACACTAAATACAAAGACCAGATTAAACGCATCTTTCTTTATCTCATGAATGCTTACAACATTTCACTTTAATTCTGTGTGTATATGTGTATTTTATAGCTATATTTATATATATATATGCACATGTATATAAACCACACACCCCATTTGCAAAGAGTTCAGCCACACTGTCTTTTCTCTTTTCTGTTGCAACTCTTGGCTCAGATTCTTCCACTTTCATATGACCCAAGTTTCTTCCACCACCAAAAGTGAACAGAAGAAAACAAAACATTCTACCTGCCAAAGTGTTCTTCAGCCTCTAACTATTTTCATGTGTTTTCCAGAGCCTGATTTGATTTGTCTATTGGCAGCCTTCATGGATTTCTTCCAAGTACCTCTGGTTCCCTTTCAACCTGCATAAAGTTCTTACACCTAAAGTCCTCTGACAAGGAGTTTTACACGTCCACTACCACTCATGTGAGGAAACGCCTCCTTTTGATTTGAATTTCACTTTCCTAGCATTACATAACCACCTCTCATTCTTGTACTTGAGAAGACTGAACAGTCAAACTCTACTCAGTCCCTGCTACTCACCTGCAGACATCTAAGATACTCCTTTGCCTTGCCTCCTAATCACCAAAACATTTATGTGCCTGAAGCTATAACTTCGAGGCAACGTTTTCAACACAAGCTTCCAACTTTACATTACTTTCAAAAACGTATTCCTTGTTCCTTAATTCTCCCTACTCATTTATTTTGATTTTACCACACTTCATCTAATCTTCATTAGTCAACAGGTTTCTCAGAGCTGCAACTCTTACTGTATCAAATATAATTTTGTATTATCAGAAGAATCCTCAAATTCTGTTACCCCCCCCCACACACACACACACAATCTCAGTACATACACTCACTTTACAAAAAAGTTTCTCTTGAGACAAAAGATTTATTTTCTGCCCTTTCAAGGAAAGCAACACTGTGCTAAAGCCAATCTAGCACTTTCTTTTAAACTTCAGTTCAGTTCTTAACATGATTTAATTTCATTAATTTCCTCTTCAACCTCTCAAACATGAAACAGAACCATCCTCACGAAAACAAAACTTCAGTGTTAAGATGCTTTGACCCCAGGGAAAGGTTTCTGAGTATAAGTTTTGCACTACAGAAAGATGACTCAAATTTCTGCTTGGAATATTAAATGCCCATTCTCTTGGACAGACACACCCAAGAAGTTCAGAGGTCTAGATTAAGTGAAAAGATAATATATTAATAGCAAAAATATATGAATCTGTTAGAATAAAGATGAACAAGCAGCAAAATAGAACTAGATTGGAACTGCTGCACAAAGTGTATCTAATAAAGTTTCACTCCAATCAGTCAAGACACTACATGAACAAACCCAAGAAGTTGATTTATTCAGGTCAAAATCTGACCTGATCATCTGGCTTAGTTATGTTTCAACATCCTGAAATTAGGAACTGTATAAACTAAAAATAAAATGTAGATTTTATGCATGCCACACAATTTCTGTATTAAAGAGTGACTGAAAACATGGCAACATCCATATGTTCCAGGTAATTCAGAGTTCTAATACACAGAAGGCCTTGAATTTAGGACCCCTGTGGGATCTTAGAAAGCACAGATTGTTTCATGCCTGTACCAAAACTAAGCAACTATTACTAAAGCCACCCTCCACCCTTTTCCCCTCAAATTTCTTAAAGGAATCCAGAGTTAGGGCTCCAAACCTAATCAGGCACATGGTTCTCCATACTACATCCTGTGGATCGCATGCATCTTAGGTTCTCATTCGTTCATTTCACACAAAAAAAGGTTTTAGTCCTCAATAATGACAGGCCTTAACTTTCTTGCTGCCAGCAAGTAACCAAATCACCTGATACCAGAAACACAGCAGATGTATATGCTGTCATGGAGTCAGGTGATGTTAGTTTTCATAAAGCCTACTCTGTCTCTCACTCTGGTAGACAGATCAATAACATGTTTGGAGAAGGGATGCTAAAACCCAGAAAATTACTTTCAAGCTTGTTTAATGTTATCTTTTTAGCTTCCTTCTACTACTCAATGAAAACAAAGGTACATTTAACAGAAAGAGGGGAAAAAACATCACCGTTAAACTACCGAAGGCTTTAGTCTGAAATTTAACTAATATTCTATCCCCCAAGTTCACAGAAAATTGTGAACCAGAATTTCATTTCTTCTGCTGTAGGAATGTTTTGCACAAAATTCCAAAGCTAAAAATTATGCCTACTCTCAAAGTGTTTTTTCGCTTCACATATCTTCAGGAGTTACATACTGGTTACTATAGTTCTGCCTTGCATGCAAGGCTTCAGTGCTAAAGAATCTTCAGCAACTGAGATTGACAACTGACTTGAAAAACCCCAAACAATTTGTTGCTATTAGGTCTGCAAATTAACTACTGAAGCTTGAAATACAAAATTAAATCCCAGACCAGATCTGTTCTGAAATTTGTTTAAAGCATCTCTCTTCAGCAGTGGTGACATTAATCAGCTCTGGGCTTTGATATACCTCAGAACACTGAGATGGATCAAACAATAAAACTATTTAAACAACAGAAAAGTGTCCTCGGTGTTTGGCAAGGGTATTAAAGAAAAGCTGTTACTATCAAATGAAAGAAAACAGGTATGATCTTCAGTTAAGGAAGGATCTGAAAGGCACACACCACCAGTGTACAGTGTTAGGAGTGAGCCCATAGTATCATTGCTACACTAGCTCAGCAGCTGCACACACAAACCTCAGAATGGATCCACGTTGAACAGACTCATGCTTTCAGAAGTCTGGTGCAGTGTTCACAACATTCTTCTGCTTGTTTCAGTTAGATTTCCCATTTACCCAATTCCACAGTCAAAGCTCCCAGAAGCACTGGATTCTGAAATATTTTAAAAGGTTGATTGTGCTGACTGAGATAAGAATCATTTTAAGCAGATTCCTCTTAAAAGCATCCATAATGACATTAACTGCTTAATAGCATCCACAAGGACACTGTTTTTGGCATCTGCCAACTGAAAACAAAAGTATTCAAAAAAAACCAATCTGACATTTAAATGACAAGAACTACTCTGCAGGTATTCATGGTATTTCACCTGCCACTAGTGTAAATCAGGTATCTACCACAGAGACTTAGCTTGTTCATTATCAAGTTTTAGCTTTTGGCAATCTATACCTTTCAGGAACATGTATTTGGTAATCTGGCAGGAGCACTCTCGATTTTCTGAGCCCAACACAGATAACCTACCACTGCATGTAGGAGCCCTGTTCGTGAGAACTGTAACTCCCAAGAACCACCACTTTAAGGCAAGCAAGTCCGGGAAGCGCTTCACCAGGTAAGGCAGTAAGCATGTCATTTTCACTGATGTTAACTCTGGCAGTCAAAGCCAGCATAATCACCCATATTTGTCTTCTTCAGGTTTAGCCATTTACAAAGCTTTACTGCCTGGCGTTAGAAACTGAGCTCCCACTAGAATTGCTAGAAACACATCTATGCTGTTCAACATCTCTTCCCTAGGGAACAGAGAGATTTGCTATCCTAGACATAACAGGAGAAAACTACAATAAAAAAACATACAAGCACAAGGGATTTCATTTGCATCCCACTGCAAGTGAATAGACTGCTGACCCAACTGAAAACATAACTCAGGTTTTAGCCATCTATAGGCCAGCTCTGCTATGCCAAATGACCTTGAAAGAAAATATAATGAGCTTTAGAGAAAATGGGTATCAATAAATTAAAAACCCTCATCAGTGAACAGCACTAAGCAGCAAAATGCCAGCAGAGACAACTTCTTACTAGGTTTCAGGGCAAACCCT
Organism: Dromaius novaehollandiae; assembly: GCF_036370855.1. Lineage (NCBI taxonomy): Eukaryota > Metazoa > Chordata > Aves > Casuariiformes > Dromaiidae > Dromaius > Dromaius novaehollandiae. The sequence continues at coordinate 67,903,981 of NC_088099.1, read as the reverse complement.
CCCAGTATTTTCTAGATTACCTTTTACTGAAGTGCTCTAATTTGGACTCAGTTTTGGCTCAATTATTTTAGAGTATGTTAGCCTACATACATGCAACAGTATACAGGTAACAGCACTTCATCCCTAAACCCCTGCAACACTTCCTGTGTCATAACATGTTCCACAACTTTGCATAAGCAGTTGCATATCATCTTTGTATACACCTGGCAAGCTTTCAAACTTTCCATTACACAAGACCCAACTCATCTTTTCTAAGTCAAGCAGCACTGAAATTTGACTTGCAAGATCACTGACCCCTCACACTGAGAACAAACTGAGTTTTTATACAATTTAAGTGCAGCATTTCTGGATACATGACTGAAACGTACATCTTAAAGAAAAACTTTCCTCATCTGGCCTGGTAGAATGCAAGAAGGATACCAATCAACAAAAACAGGCTTAAGTTTAGTGATTGTTCCTGTCTTCTGTATTCAGAACCAGAATGACAAGAGCCAGACAGGTACTGGTACCAGGACATGAACAGCACAACCATAAAAGCATACTGATTCATACACCTTGCACTCTTTCAACACTAATAGCAAAGCACTGCACAAGGTTGGATTACATATCCAAATGCAACTATTTCAAGTGAAAGCATCCTATAAATGCCAATCTGTTGCTCATGATAACACATCACTTTGTAAACCATGTATTTTAAATGTTTTTTTCAAAATTCAGTTCAACAGCTAACATTTACCTTTTTACCGCCTAAGTTTTGTCTGCTTGTTTTTGATTTCTGAACCTTTTTCCATACAAAAGCAGCTTCACAAAGATAAGCAGGAAGTATCACAAGCATCTTCATCTTAAGTATTTTATTGACCTTCTCAAGAAGATCTGCTAACCAGTGAAATCAGTAAGCCATAATTTTGTTTCTTTTGAGTAAAAGATTAACAAAACCCATTTATTCTCTCAAGTCTAGCACATTAACCAATGGCACTATGCCAGCACTAAGTCAAATAACCTTATGATCACTAAAAGATTCCTTTTCATGGCAGAAAAAACCACACACCTAGTGCTCCAAGGCTGCTGACTGAATATCAGAGTATTTCAGGTGTAGCACAACTTTTGAATGTGGTCTCAATCTCATTAGGCCTACTCAATTTGCCTATTAAGATTCTCTAACTTCCATTTCTTGGTAGTGTTGAACAGCTGTTAAAACATCCCCAATCTTTTATTTCAGAAAAATATATTGCATCAATGTCAACAGCCAAAATGAGTGCGGACCTAAACACTAGCATATGTCCAAGCAGCAGAAGTTGAGGACAAACAGAAAAAACGTAAGAAATAAGAATTTTTGCCTATACCACTGAATCACTTCAGCACTGAAAAAATCAGACATAGCAACCTGGAAAAGCAGGTAAAATGGCAGAGTCAAGTGCTAAAAATACATCCTTCTATACCAGTGCAGATGTACTCACACAATTATGGCTGTCTTAGAAGCAGATATACAATGGCTCTGCTAACCTGGTTAAACTTCGGAGGAAAGAATCAGTGACACTGAGGTTGACAAAGACTACTGCCAAAATAAAGAGATCAGGTCATTAAGGGGGTTTCAGCGTCAGTTTTGGAGACTAATCTATGAGGTGCTGAAGGACAGATCAGACACAAATCTGAAATTAAGCTCAAAGATACCACATGACAATTGTTAAGAAGTCAGTAGGATATAAATATCAGCAACCAGTGACATAACCAGACCTGAAAAAACTAACAAAAAAGCTCACAGGAAAGGAAGATAATATATGCAACTAACTGGAGCTCAAAACAAAAAGCCCTTTACACTACTGTCTTCAGAAGTTAAACACTTGGTGAAACTTCTGCAACTTAAAATTCAAAGAACAGAAGGTATCCTACCAAACTATTTTGTAATGAACATATTTAATGCAGTACAGTTAGGATCACATGGTGCATACTGAACAAGCACTCACCCCAGAAGCTTTAGAGAACTGAAGTTTTCACCTAAAGACTACGGTTGCAAAGAATTCTGAAACCATGGAGCAAGAAACAGATTCAAGAGAATATACCTGATTTGCAAGTACCAAAAGAATAGTCAGCCTCCATCTCAGAAGAGACTCTGAAAGAGGGATGGATCCCTATGGGTTTTTTTCCCCACAGGCACTCAGTGGCTGCAGGCTCACACAAAATTGCATGTGTAATGAAATATTTTGTTAGAATAACCCCTGTAAGACAACCCCTTTATGCACATGCAGCATTAAATGGTTTTGAGAAGGGACGCACCGGTTGCAATTTGGGAATGATTGATGTATTCCCATTATACTTGATTAACTACTACTACTTAATTGCTTAGTAGTGGTAAGTTTATTTGGCAAGTAACTAATTTTGAGTGCTGCATTTCATACATCTGAAATCTAGCTGAAGCAGGATCATTTTCCCCAATGCACACTTAAACCTTTACAAATTCTCCCTAACCTCCACTCAAAAGGCCTCTGTAAAATAACTTAGAGTATGTGTCAATATCATCACAGAAGTACTTCGAAGCTAAAGTTGCCACATCTTAAGTGCCAAAGGAAAAAACCCACACTTTTCTAGAATAAAAATCCAAACCGTATGACATGTTCTAGTATCAGTAGTGCATTTACTATAAATGAAGTATTGAAAGAGTTGCCTCCCCACCATTTATTCCATAAATCAACTGTGAAATTCAGAAGCATGCAGTCCTGTGATCAACTTAAGCCACTGTTAACGAAGACTACTGCCTAAAGGGGTGATACTGTGCTGTTTTCTTTACGCTAGCACCAGCTTTGTATCAGGAAACTCATGGAGTTAACAGCTAATTATTGCTTTTGTTAGATTTGCAGCTGCAGCACTCCACAAGATAATGTCAGCAAAAGCAGCCATGGAAATATTTAACCAACAGCAGAGGGGAGAAGCAGCTCTTCTGCTGACAGTATAGGCCTCTGCTTATACTTCGAAGCAGGAGAAATCTTTATTTTTTGTTTTGTTACAGTTGTCATTTAAAGTTAAAGGCATTCTGAAAGATCACTGAACAAAAGATCAATGAACTACAGGATCAATTCTCCATTAATCACAACAATAGATACTTCATAAGCAAATATTCCAGGTCAATTACAAAAAAAACATGCCTCTACACTCAGTCTCTTGAAGCATACAGCATGCAACTCCTTACCATAATTTCTTTTACAGACAGTAATTTGATGAAGACATTCTTTTTTAACATACTGTTGTGAGGGTTACTAAGAGCCATTTGACAATCCAGAGTAATCAGTACTTTTGCTAAGCTGTTAATTCTAGAATGTTATACTAGCTTTCCTCCAACTTTTGACAGTTGCTAAGAATGACCCTATGGATGCTAAATGACAGTATTTTAAAGAACTTCAAACCAAAGTTAAAGCAATATTAGGAAAAACATTCATGTATATGCCTTCAGTAACCACAGTTGCATGAACTCTTTCAATAAACTATTAGCAACACTAGAATTCAGCAAGACAAATCCAATGTTACATAACTCCTGACAGTTATGGCAAAGACATGAAAGTTTTGCCCCTTCTAAGTTTACATTTAAGTACAAGAATGCACCAAGTGAATCAATGAAAGCTCAGCTATGGAACAATCATAGATTAAGGTATAAAGAGCTGATGATTTGTAAAGATGCTCCAAATATGAGGCCTGAACACTGCCAATAATCCAATGAAACAGAAGTAGACTAAAATTTTAGGTTGCCCAACAAGCTACATGCACATTTGAAGTGCTGCCTGTTCACCTCTACTCCAGCATGATATAGGGACATTAACTATTCCAGATGGGAAAGAATCAGAAACAAACCTTTAGGAGAAAAAGAAAAGTGATCTTAACCCTGTTTCATAAATATCTAAAGTCACCTTAAGAAGAGTCCATGCAACCTGATCTAAACACAAAAAGGGTCTTTCATCAGAAGTGAAAGCATTCAGAAAAATTTAGTCTCACAATGCATTGTGTTCAACTCAGTCAGCTATGCAATGTTTTAGCCAAATCTTCCACAAGCCTGAAAGAGGTAGGGCAGAAAGAAGGTTTGGAGAAGGGGAGCAACAACAAAAAGGTGATACAATCAAAGGATATAAAATCTACAAAGGCAAGGTTCAATTTTCAGTTCCAGGACAGTACTGCCTCATTGAAAGCTGAGGGAAAGCAAAGCACAACCATCAGTTCTTGATAAAGGCTTTATCCTTGCCTCCCAATGCCCCCTCCAAACATTCAGCCCATGTTTCTAACATTCCATTTCTCCAATTATTCAAACAGCACAACAGGAAAACTATGCTAACGCTGAAGTCCTAAGAACCGAATGTTGATGTTCTTTATCATGAACTGGTACCATTGGTATGATCAACTGGTATGTTAATCAAGACAACCAAATTACTAGCTGAGCACCAATCATTGAGAACACTGAAAATTTGAAGTTGTTTATTTAGAAGACCCAGGAACATGAACTGTTTCATATGTAGATGGAAGACCCATTCATTTGCTGTCAGAACAAGGAAAAAAAAATCCTGCAACAACCATATCATAAAATATTTTTATTTAGTCTTATGAAGCAAACCATGAAAACAGATTCAAATAATTCAATTTATGTATTAAAATATTCTATCATGTATTGTTCCTTTTTCCGAAGGGAAAAAACCCTCAGACTTTAAAGTTCCAAAGATAGTATTTCATACAAATATATTTTAAATAAAAATACAGTATTCATATGAATATCTACAGAGTTTGAGAACCTGCTTCCATAGAATACTATAAAGTTCGGTACTGTTTCATATTCAAGATTTTTGTTCTATGGTGGTTCAATGAAACTATGCCCTCTAACCAAGAAGTAATTATGATCCAGCCCTACACTCTCTTAGCATACCAATATACACACCATTTCTGCAGGTCAAATTCTCCTCTTATTTGCTTGAAACTAAGGGAGTGGTTTCTCTTTCAGGGATTCTTTAACAACTTAGCTCCATTTTTTCCTCTCCACTTGAAAACCTAGTCCTCTACTTCTGCCATTAAAGACTCAAGTATTATTGGGGGTAGAAAGGTAACTACTGGAAGGCTGTAACATCTTCTAGACCATGCTAGAGCTTTAGGAAGTGGGGTTTTAGGGTTTTTTTTGGTTGGTTTGTTTTAAGATGAGCCAACTTAAGATCCAGTTACTTTCCAGGAAGGTCAAGTAAAGTTTCACATGCCATCTCTGCCTTTCACTCCCTAAACCACTTGCTAGAGTTGCAAGTTCTTTCTTGTTAAAAGGAAAGCCATACAGAAATCTAAGTCTGTATGTTCAACAATATCAAATAATGAATACACCTAAAGAAACAAACTCATCTGTATTATGCTATCATCAGTATTAGCCCACTTGCAAGAACAGGAAGTAAAAAAAAACACTTTGGACATATTATTCACTAATCCCCTGAAGTATTCCCATCTTCAGCTGCTCCACGAGAATAACTGCTGGTGTAAGTGGGCAAAGCCACCATGTCAGCCAACACAGACCGTTTCAGAGCTAACATCATTGCAGATAACCGTTTACATGCCTTATCTCTCGTTAAGTTGCAAGTACTTTAACTACCATTATTATAACAAGAAGCCCTATACCCCGTGCTCGCCGCCTTCTTTCCCTTCTTTTGCCCTCTCCTTTCTGACGCTGAGAAGAAGGACAAGTTAACAGGAAAAGCAGCATCCTCAGAAGCATCTCTGGGAGGGAGGAAGCAGGAATAAAGAGGGGAGCCAGAGCAGGGGAGAGAGAAGAGGGAGGAGAAACACCTCCCAACCCCACAGCCATCAAGAAACCGGGGTCTGTTACTTGTCCTGGTGGCTCCGCTCTCCCTAGGCACCGCGGTCGACCCGCCCCCCTTCCCCGCCTCGGCAGACCACGCAGGCCTCCCCAGGCAGGCACACCCCGAGGGCGGCCCCTCACCCGCAGCCCGGCCGGGCGCCACCTCCGCCACCGTCCCCGGTAAAAGCCCCATCCAGCACCCGCAGGCGGGAAGGGGCCCCGCGGCGGCGGCAGCCTCACCTTTGCGCAGCTCCCGCTCCCACACACTGACGATAAGCGCCGAGTGCTTGCGGTGGTGGATGAGCCAGAGGCTCAGCGTCTGCACGCTCTGCTGAGAATTGCTGAGCTCCGACAGCTTCCGCTCCAGCGCCGCCTCCGAGAAGGCCGACATGCCGGGCCGCCGCTCGGCCGCGACCCTGCCGCCCCCGCTGCCCGGCCGCGCTCAGGCCCCGCCGCTCCGCCCCAGCGGGGGAGGAGCCCGCCGCTCCCCGGCCCGGCCCTTTCCTTCCCGCCTCGCCGGCCGCCACTTTCGCGCGCCCCGGCAGTCCGCCGCGAACAAAATGGCGGCGGCGGCCGCCGACCCTCCCGGAGGCCTGCCGGGCTCCGCCCCTCCTCCTCCGCGCCTCACTTCCGGCGGAGGGGAGGCGGGGGGAAGGGGGCTTATGCCGGTTCCCGCCTTTTGTGCGCGCGCCGCCCTCACGCGTGCCCCAACCGCCCGACCGTTAGGGAACGGGGGCGGGGGCAGTTGGCCTCAGCGGGTGTCAGCTGCCAGACCAAGGAGCGTTGCGGCTCGCTTATGTCTTTCCTTCAGTCTTTTGTCCCGATCAAACTCTTTCTAAAAAACCCTTTCTTTCGCTCTCTTTTTCTTAGTGATGGATTGTGTGCTGGAGTATTTCCTCCTACTTGTTTCAGACCTGTTCCATTAAAGCTTTGATGGATGCCCCTTAGTTCTGCTTTTGTGGCAATAGTGAATAAAAGTTGCTCCCTGCTCCCGTGTGTTTTGTGGTGGTTATTGTTTTAGAGACTTAATATTGTATCACCTTCAGTATTTTTTTTCTCACTCTAAAGAATCCAAATCTATTTAGTACGTGCCTGTGTGAAAGATAGTCTCTACTGCTGAGCATGTGTGGCTTTTCTAGTCTTCTAAAACTGCCTCACATCACATCTTATTTAGACATTACTGAGTAACTGACGTTTTCAGAGAACTATGAACTTCAGCTCCTACAAATTTCTCTGGAGCCCTATTTCTGGGTAGTTAATCATAACTTCAGACAATGTCTTTCACAGATACTGTTTTAATATTTCTATAAAATTATATACATATCAGAAAAATATACTTTACTTTGGGGCATCCTGACAATGTTTTAAGTATTCACTCTTAAGACAGAGTATTCCTGTAGTCATGTGCGCATCCAGTTGCTTCTTACCAAACAGCAACAAGCTAATTGAGAAAAAAATCTGTAATTTTTGTTTTTAAAAACTCTAAATTTCATTTTCCCTATTTCATGTCTGACATTCAGAGAAGATGGCCCAGGTGATAATCGTGAGAGCACTCTTTTCAGGGAATTTTCCTAATGCTGCTTCTTAGAGAAATCCGATACATTTCAAAAACATAAGACCTTGGGGGTGTTATGTGTTTTCATGTGAATTCTATTCACAAAATTGGCATGGATGATTTTGGATGATTCCTGGCAGAAGAATTTAAGTGAAGAGCTGCACAAATCTTTGAGAAATCTCATTTTCTATAAATTCACTGCATTTTGGTAATCATGAATGAAAGAGGATTTGTAGTACCTTGCTATTTTTGCTAGGTACAGCAGAGGACGCTATTGGCATTATATAGAACTGGCCACTGAAGTAAAATTAAGATAGAGCTAACACAGATGCAAGCATTAGAAAAATTAAATATGAATAGTAATTTAGAAATTAACATTCAAATAATATTTTCTGGAGGTGCACAATCTGAAGTTAATAGTGGAAACTTTTGTGGGCAACTATGGAAAAAGAAATAGATTTCTCTCACAATATTGGATAAAAAAGGATCTGGCAACCAACTGGGCAAAATTTAGAAGTTAAAGCAGGGAAGATAAGAAAAAAAACAGGAAGCAGGTAGAAAATTTTGGTAATGATTACAGTAATGCTTATTAGTGCATCCCAGACTCTCAAAACATTTTATAAACAAGGATAAATCCTCTGAGATAGGTATTTGTTTATTCTGCAAATAAATATATTTGAACGCTGAGAGACTAAGTGATTATTACATGTTGTATGGGAAAGTGCGGAAGAATGTCGAGGAGATAGACGATGGAAGCTAGCCAGACCATTCCGTGGGAAAAGGAGCATCAACAGGGCATGTGGACCCATAGTCACATAGTTGAGCCTGTGCCAGGGTGGCACTGCACCTGGGCTTTGAATCGAGAATAACAATGAGCTCAACATGCTTACTGCGCATGTGTATAGGACATAAAAACTTCATCTAGTGCCCCCCCCCCCACGGTGTTCCTCACCCTGGACCAACACTCAGCGGTGCCAGGGATCCCCCGCTCCATTATTGCCTCAATCGGGAAAACGCCGGGGAACCCCCGTTCAGACGCAGAGGTAATAAATGCTGCATATCGACCATCGTATGCCTTGTGTTTGTGTATGCGTCCCTGCTGGGAGTCCAGGCGGTGCCCCCGCCTCACCCTTACACTTGGCGTAGTCGGCAGGATACACAAACGACAATGCCGTGGCTGAGGAGAGCGAAGGGGGAGGGCGAGAGTCAAGAAGGGACTGCTTGTCTACGGCTGCCAGGATGGCCCCAGACTGAGCCATGGGGGCCGGCAGCTGCATTGTTTGCCACGCTGGCGGTCCCCGAGGACTGGCCAGAGTTGGCACAGGGGGAAAGTGTTACCCCAAAGGCAGTTGAATCCACTTTACAGGTTATGCCCTTCCACGACGCTTTGGGAGCAGCTCAGAAGCTAGCCGGACGATTAGGGTGGGCACTGCTGACAGGCATTCGAGCCTCAGATAACAAGGTATCATCTTTGCAGCAACGAGTAAAGGATCTGGAGAAGGAGAGTGGAGATTTACGTGATGCGAAGGCGGTAGCACAGGAGTTGATTATGACCCAAACTGAAAAGAGTCAGGAATTAACCCATAGGGTAGAGCGATTAGCTTTGTGGATGGCTAAGAAGCGCTGCGGGCATTATGGGAAGGTGCCCACTACTCTTCTCAGGTGCGGGCAATTATAACTTGACCCTCCTGAGACCCAGAGGAGTGGGATGGCAATACTTGGAGTACTTCATCTGGCTCGGAGGTTGAATTTGCAGTAGAAGTAGAACTGACTACTCCCCAGGTCTGACCTCTTGTGCAGTTGAAGGGGGAGAGACAAATAAATAGGGATACTGTACAGTAGTCAAGGATTTATAGGCCAAAAGAGTTATGTGAGTTTTTAACTACTTTCCAGCAGCAGCCCCGGGGAGTCTTTATTAGCCTGGTTAGTGAGAGCATGGGATGCAGAGGCTGGATCGCTTACTCTCATAAGAGCGGAGCTGAATTTAATGAGCCCCTTATCAACTGATGCTCAAATACAGTATTATCTTACCCAATTAACTTCTGCACAGGATGGGGCAGGAAATGTTACTGTAGCTCCAACATTATATCAATGGTTGTGTGCCGCTGTGGTAGGTGCTTACCCGTCCACAGGTGAGTTAGCCGCTACAGTGGGGGCTTTGGTAAATAACATACGGAATTTTGCACTTGTTGGTAAACTGGATACTAAGCAAGTGAGAGCAGTTCGGAATTCCAAGGCAAGAAGATTGGCAGGGACTACTAAATTGAGTGGAAAGCTAACAAGGTGACAGATATGGACTGATTTGCTGCAGGTAGGGGTATTACATGAAGAGATAAATGGTCTTTCTACTGCTGACTTATTTAAGCAGCAGTTACCTGCTAATCAGCAATATCAGACACAGCCTACTGCTCCAGCCACAGCGCGGAAATTGCCAGCCAAAAGACAATGAGGGGGAGGCGGGTCCCTTGCAATATGAGCATCCGTTGCGGCTTGGCATCTGGGGGACTGACGCCCTTATGTACCCCTGCAAATTCACTGGTGCTCTGGAGGAGAAATTGCTGTGCTTGCGTTAGTAGATACTGGGGCAGATGTTACCGTACTACATAGTGCGGTAGCTCTGGGGAGGCCACTATCCTTATATGTGGGTTGGAAGGATCAGCCACCCCAGCGGTACAGGCAGTAGTTACATTAACAATCGGCCAAAAAAAAAAAATAAATTACCCTGGTTTTATTAGCACGGATTCGTGAGTACCTCTTGGGGATTGACGTGTTATTGGGCCGAGATATTCAGACCCTACAGGAGCAGGAGTAGGCTGTAAACCATGAGAAGGTACAGAGGCCGGACATCAGTGTGCAATTCTTAGGGACAGTCTGGAGGTGGCAGACGAAAGTTATCCCTGAGAAAGTGTGCAATACTATTCAACAGTACCCTGTTGCCACTGCTGTAAAAGAACTACAAGCTTTTGGGGGCCTTTTGGGGTTCTGGCAGACCTTTATACCCCACATGCAACCTTGTTAGGCAAAGTACGTTTTGAGCAAATGCCTCTATTGTCTGAGCCAGAGGGGTTCCCCCCCCTCGCTCCCCCAATAGACCCATTACCTGTCCAAGAGGCCCCTCCTTTTGGGACGTTATCTCCTGAGTGAGGACAAGCCAAACCAACCCAAGCAATCCCTGCTCGGATATCTGTAATGGAAGGGGGGGGATTGCCCCCCGCGTACTCGCCTCTGGGGAGGTAGAATTCTATACACCTGAGCAACTTATGATTACTGAATGAAGAGTTATAAGCTTACCTTTAAGACTTGACTGCCCTTCACAGTGTGTATGGCTATTCACACCTTTGATACCTGTTAAAATAGCCCCACTCTTTTTGACCTCTTCTCAAGATTTATCTTTCCAGGTATCTGTATCCATGCCAGTGAATGTCTCACAGGGAGCACCAATACTGTGAGGAATTCTGATCCACAGTGCCGGAGTGCCTCAAGTTCAGCACACACCCTCAATACACTCTTTAGCCAGTGTGTGGGTACTAACTCCTCAAAAGAAAAAACAGCCTGGCACTATTTTAGCAGATGGTCCAGGAGCCACTGCTCTTGTTCTTCCTGATGGTGATTTCATGCCTTTCTATCTTCCCATCAACAGGTTACCACGCCGGCATCTGTAAGTTGCCGTTGGAATGTTGCCTCTTGTGACCACAACAGATGACCTTGAACTACAAGACCATCCAGCTTCCCATGTAAATACATGGATTTGACTCGCATAAAGATCAGCTAACCTCTCTGCTTTCCGTATTGCAGGCAGAAGATCAGTGGATGATGTCTTAACTACGTTACATAGGTGTACCAGCTCCACTCGTGGTATTACAGTTATACTTAAAAAAAAAAAAAAGAAAAGAAAAAGAAAAAAGAGAGAGAGATTTCCGTTACTCCCATGAATTTATATGATTTGAGTAGTTTCCCAAAAGCTGACACCTTGGGCTTACTCTTCTCATATAGCTAACATATCTAAAGCAGATACTTGCTTTCGCTTTGTAAATGCTGCCTCTGTTCTGCAGAATGTAACTGATATGCAGCTAATTTGTAATGACACTATGGATATTACCTATGCATCTGCTCAGCCCATACTACCGTTAGGGTGGTTCCTTCTGTGTGGTACTACAGCATATACATACGTGCCGGCCAGCGCCACAGGTGGCCTATGCATTGTCGGTTGTGCTACTTTAAGCATTCCTCCCTTTACAACAGAGCGGTGGAGGATCCTGTGACATATCCTAAGACGCTGCTTGTAACCGCCATATAAGTTTATTTTCTCATGCAGAAGCTCTAGGCCTATCGTTGAGCCTACTTGGGATCCCAGGGGTGGTGGCACATAATTGTAAACAGCTAGAGCATGTTACCTGTGCTTGGCTCAAAGCTTAAATTGGACATCTGGAGCCATTGCCTCTTCAAATAGGGAATTGGGAGCAGTGTAGCAAGGAACACTGCAAAACCACCTAGGGATCGACCGCCTCCTACTGCGAGATAACCACAGACATCATGACTTCGCCAAGACGTGCTGTTTCAACATCACCGATGAATCGGCATCTATTGAGAATATCAGCCACCTCATACAAGGAGGACTCTTGTTTATCTCTTGCTTTGTATTATGTTATGTTTTGATTTCATTACTTTGTAAACTCCTTTGCCATCATACCCCATGCCCTTCTGAGGATTGGGACAGCCTGTAACTAGCTTTCCATCGCGGGGGTGGAGTGTATGAGAAAGTGCGGAAGAATGTCGAGGAGATAGACGATGGAAGCTAGCCAGACCATTCCGTGGGAAAAGGAGCATCAGCAGGGCATGTGGACCCATAGTCACGTAGTTGAGCCTGTGCCAGGGTGGCACTGCACCTGGGCTTTGAATCGAGAATAACAATGAGCTCAACATGCTTACTGCGCATGTGTATAGGACATAAAAACTTCATCTAGTGCCCCCCCCCCCCACGGTGTTCCTCACCCTGGACCAACACTCAGCGGTGCCAGGGATCCCCCGCTCCATTATTGCCTCAATCGGGAAAACGCCGGGGAACCTCTGTTCAGACGCAGAGGTAATAAATGCTGCATATCGACCATCGTATGCCTTGTGTTTGTGTATGCGTCCCTGCTGGGAGTCCAGGTGGTGCCCCCGCCTCACCCTTACACATGTTATACAGGAAAACTGGGATTTCACTCCCCTCATAAATGTTTATAGCACATTTTAAATTTTTAATTGTAAATGTTTACATCAATAACCTAATTCTAAAAACTATGCTCATCCAGTCAGGGAATGGAAGTTTTCTATGAGACTTATTCAAAGTCAGCTGAATCTCAAACAACAAGTAGTCACAATGGGATATTCATTTGCTGTGGAGTTTGAAAATCTCAGCTTCAATTCAGAGAACAATTGGTGAATTATTCACAGAATCACAGATTAGCTGGCATTGGAAGAGGTCTCTGGAGATCATCTGGTCCAACCTCCCTTCTCAAGCAGGGTCAGCTAGAGCAGGTTGCCCAGGACTGTGTCCAGTTGGGTTTTGGATATCTGCAAGGATGGAGACTACAACCTCTGTGAGCAACCTGTTCCAATGTTCAACTACCCTCACAGTAAAAATATTTCTCCTTATGTTCAGACAGAACTTCCTGTGTTTCAGTGTGTTCCCATTGCCTCTTGTCCTGTCACGGGGCACCACTGAGAAGTGTCTGGCCCTGTCCTCTTTACACCCTCCCATCAGATATTATAAACAGTTATAAGATCATCTTGAGCTTTGGCTAAACAGTCCCAGCTCTTTCACTTGCTTTTAAAAAATTCACCCAGCTCTGCAGGGGCAGAGTAAACAGATGTCAGGTTTTCTTCCACCCATTCCAGTGTTCAAACCATAATATCATCTTTCCTCTAATTTCCTAAAAGCAAAATTATGCCCTGCTGCCCTTCTGTCTGATTCTGCGCTTCTGTCTGATCACCATGGGTTAGTGATACTCCACTGTGTTCTCCAGTACCCAGAGAATTGGGCCCATGCAAGTTCTAAGACAATGAGTGTGAATAAACTGCTGAGTTGATGTTAATGTAGAACATGGGCCCAGGAAGCTCTAGGTAGTTCAAAAATGTAATTACATCTCGGACTGCACTAGAAGTCACCAAAAGGCTGTACAGCATCTGCACACTTTATGTCTGTGTTCTGGTAGCACATTTTATGCTTTTCCTTTCCTCTCACCTAAGGACATCCACATAAAATCTTTCTTAAATGGGGAATTTCACCCTAGTGACTAGAAGCTTTAAGTTGTCTTACCTTGAGGAAATCCTAGGAAGTGTTTTAGCACTAGAAGGGCCGATCTGTCTCCAAGGTAACAGTGCTTATGGTGCATTGTGGAAAAGACGAAAGAACATGCATGTCCAGCAAAGGCATGAAAAATGGACAAACAGAAAAAAAAGCCCCTAATGATTCCTGTCTGAGAGATGGTAATTCATCTGGGTAATTTTTTGATAAAGCTCAATTTTTACTGGCAATCAAGGGGGCACATCTCAGGCAAAAATTAAAATTTTGAATTAGTGCTAAGGCCTGTAGGCAGAGAATAAAAGAAAGCTTAAGTGAAAGGAAGAAGTCCACTGAAGTCACTTACACAAGCTGCGTACTGGAGCCAAAAACCTAGGGGTGAATAATGGCTCTTTTATATGAATTCCTACCACTAAGCACTTCACCTTTAAATGTAATTCATTAAAGGCAGAAATGATTTGCTACTTACGAGATTAATAACAACCACTTACTGAGCTATGTATATATGATCCAGCAAGGGGCTCTCAAATCTATTGCAGAAAGATAGATTGCACAGTCTGGAAAATTCTCACTAGCATTTAGTCCTTTCCATGATTTCTTTGGCCCTCTGTGGTGGAGATGTAAGGATGTTTTTTTAAATCCTTCCCTTTTTCAGGCATTCAGCCAGAGTAGCTATGTACATCCAGCTTCTTCATCACTACACTTTGAAGTAAAGTCATACTATGTAAACATATACTATGATTAATATATGGATGCAATCAAATCCCAGTTTTCCTTAGTAGAGGTAGTGCTGTAACTAGGCAAGAAAGCATTCCAGGGTATGTATTAACTCAGGTGTGCAGAAGGACATGAAACATTAATCTGAGTAATTTTAAACATCTGAGCAATATATTAATGGGTCATTAATACGTGCCCTGGAGTGTGTATAGCTCTTAGTCCTAGCATAAAAGTAATAAAGCACATTCCTAACAATAAATAATGTTATCTTTGCAATGAAAAGGAAAACTGAAATGGATTGATGTACTATGTGGAGAACCTTCTCTGAAATTTTGGTAAATGCCAATTTAAACTTGACTTTAAATCAAAGTAAATGCACTGATTCACGTTTGTGATCCAACAGAGGACACTGCATCCTGGAGACTATTCAGCTCTAGGAAGGAGGTGCTGTATTTTTTTATTGTATACTTGTCTCACTCTTTTGGAGGTGATGGCTACCAGGATACTGTGCTGTACTGACATGAGCATAGCCAGAAGATTGAGGGAAGTGCTTATTCACCTTTACTCAGCATTCATTAAACCACATCGGGAACACTGCATCCAGTTTTTGTCTCCTCTAGTACAGGAAAAATGTTTGTAGACTTAAGCAAGTCCAGCAGAAGGCCACCAAGATGGTCAGGGAGTTGGATCGCATGACCTGTGAAGAGAGAGTGAGGGAACTGGGCTTGTTTAGCTTGGAGAAATGAAGGCTTCGAGAAGACTTGATGGCACCTTTTCAACAGCTACGAGGATGTAGCTGAGAAAATGAAGCCAGGCTATTTACGGTTGTATATGATGAGAGGATGACAGACAATGGTCATAAAATAAACAGGGTTCCAACTTGATGTAAAGAAAAACTTTTTCACCACAGGGGAAGTCAGGCAGTGGAACAAGTTTCGCAGAAAGGCTGTGCAGTCTCCATCCTTGGAGATTTTCAAGATTTGACTCTATAAAGCCCTGGGCAGCCTTGTCTGACCTCATAGGTGATCCTGCTTTGAGCAGGGGATTGGACTAGAGACCTCTGAAGGTCCCTCCCAGACTGAATCATTCTGTGCTTCTCTTGATGGAGTAGTGCTCTGTGCTGTGTCTGTATACTATTCACATTTGCTTGGCCAGATAATACGAGTTCGAGTACAAATCCATGCTGCAGGGGTGGGTTATTATGGCTTGTGCCAGTTGCATCCACACGGCACAATAGGTTCTCCAGCTCTGCAGCATTACTCTCCTGTCACACAGAGCACCTCAGATGAATTTGCACACCACTGTGATCTTTCACTACTCACTGTAAATGAGAGTTGTGTCTGTCTTACCTGGTTCCACAGCATGCAGCTTGCTGATAAGGCCAATGATGATTTGAACAATAGGTAGGAGGCCCACCTGAGAACCAGCTGCATCCTCTGTAATAGATAAAGCTGTATCAGCTGGCAAAGAGCTAACCAGTTTTTCCAGTCTCCACTCTTCCAACCGAGGAGAGAAGACAGACAAGCAGCATCTGGTCTTCCACACAGGAAACAACCAATGATGATACAGAAATTTAGGAGGAGGGGGACGTTTGTAACAAACCTTGCTGTGAGCTGGCAGCCATATAGCAGGAATCGTGAGGACCCACATTCTAATGTCTAAGAAGGTATTTGTGGCTTTCTGGAGTTGCTTAACCATAAACTCCTACTGATCAATGAGCAGGCAGAGTGGGGTGGAAAAGTTGGCTATTAGGATCATTATTGCACAGGTGTGTAGAACCATCAGTCATATCTTCTACATGCGAGTCATCAGTTATGTTGTCAAAAACATCAGTGACTTCAGTAGCCACAGCTTCCCCAAATGTATGGGTTTTTATAGGTACAATCCATATATTTTCTGATGCTCATTAGCTCTCCTCTGTCCTTCACACTTAGAGCATACTTGAGTATGGCCAGAACAGTAAGTGCCTGTTTCAAAGGTATGTTTATTTGCTGGTCCCAAAAATGCATGAGCCCGCTTTTTGAGTGAAGGACAATAAATGAAGAGCAGGTATGTAAAAAGGAAGCTGGTGGAGATGATAGGGGTTCTTACATTGCTCTTGCGACATCTTCAGGAGCATGACTTACAAACGCAGTAGTTTTGCCAATAGTTGTTAGTGGCATGGTGTTCTGTATTTGTTTTGTGTGTCATTTTGTCACATCTGACTCAAAATGAGAGATGCTGGTGGACAGTCATGTGCAGGAGTTGGCTATGAACGCCATGGAAAGTCTGTGTTTCTTGAGACCTCTGGTATCTATAAAGTGGTGACCACACTTGCTGTCATTGTCTGGCAGTGGTCAAGGCCATGATATGCTTTGTCACTGGGTGACTCTCCCATCCTGTCATGACTGCCCACAGCTGCTGCCCGGTCACAATACATGTTCCTCATGTCTAATGCAGTGGGATTCTTACATTTCTTGGGAAATGGTGGGCAAGAGGCAGGAACATTTGGACCAGGGGAAAGATGGGAGGGTGCTGTAGCAGTTCTGGGAGACTGTGGTTGCCCAAGGGCATTGTGGCCTGAAATAGTCCCTCTTTTGGCAGCCAGGACCTGTATGCTGTGTCATATCTTCACCTGTGACTTTTCATCCTTGACCAATAGACTTTCCAAACCAAAACACTTGCCAGATATTTGCTTTTGTCCCATAAAAGAAAATCTGACTGGTCCTGAACAATCCTCTGGGGCCAAGAGTGGGCCACTTTCATTGCTTTTGTTTTAACCTAAGAGAAGGTTCATTCCTTGCTGTCCTTACATTTTAAGCCAAGTAATGAGGCCTGGATCTGAAGCTCTCCTTGGTGTTACCCGGCTCTGTGGGGAGTCACAAATTGTCAGTCTGGACAGCCAGTATAGTGGTATAAGGGTTAACAAAGAAATAAAAATTACTATTTGACAGCTCATTTTGCAGGGCAACACTGAGGGCAGGTCAGCACTAGGGCCAGCGTGAGGGAATGGAGACGCAAGGCCTACTCAAAGGTTTTTGGAGTACTATAAGCAAGGCAGCTCAAGCCAGGCCTGGCTCAGTTACATCTGTATTGCCTGTGAGAGCAGGACATGCATGTGAGTCAGCTGCTTCCACCCAAGTCTGAGATTACCCACCTGAGGAGCCAACTAGTAGCACCCTGAAGGTCATCTGAGTGCACATCAATGTGCATGGACAATCAGGGAATCAGGCTTTAATGAGAAGTGAATGATTTAGCCTGACAGCGCAGACACAGCCGTAGGAACATTTCTGAGGTGTTGATATAATGTCAGTGCCTCCTACTTGGCAGAACACGTTCCAAAGTTCTGTGTACTTCATGGAGCAGAGGATTAATGCACCTATTTTTATTGTCAAGATGTATGCTTTCTGTGTTACACTATCAAGAACCTGCAAATTACTGAATCTGTATCTTAGCACAAACAATCTAATGCACTTTATGTTGCAGTGCTAATGTAGGTAACAGTATTTTTCTTGGCAACTAGGTGTCACTGGTGGTTTAGAAATGGCAGGTACAGTTTCATTCCTACATTTTGCTACAACTAACTCATTTATGGCCTGTCAACCTCTCCCTGTACACCTCTGAAGAGAGTGTGGAGCTGCCCTTTCTGTAGCTGAAGACTGAAATTGAAGGCTGAAATTAGATTCTCCTTTAGCTTTCTCTTCAAGCTAAACAAACCCAGTTCCCTCGCCTCTCTTTCTACATTCCCTTAACCATCTTGCTGTCCCATCACAAGACTTTCCCTGTTGCTGTGTGTACTGAGGAGCTCAAAGCCAGACACAGTCCTCTAGGCATGGTCTCACAAATGCCAAGCAGAGGGCAAGCATCACTTCCTTTGACTTGCTTGTAGTGCAGAAATACTGCCTAGTATGGGGTTGTCCCCCATTGTCATGTGGGCACACTGTAAATGTCAGTTCCACTTTCTGCCATCAGGACCCCCAAGTCCTTTTCTGCAGAGCTGCTCCTCAGCCAGTCTGTCTCCAGCCTGTATGGATGCATTGGCTTATTCCACGACAGGTTCAGGGCTCTGCGTTTTTCTCTCCTGAATTTCATGAGGTTTTTGGCAGCCTGTTTCTCCAGCCTGTTGATGCCCACCTGAATGACTGCCCTGCCTTCCAATTTATTGATTGCCCCCCCATCTCCTACTATGTGGTGTCATCTGCAAACTTGCTGAGGGTGCATTCTGTCTGCTCCCCCCGGTCATTAGTAGACATTAACCAGTATTGGCCCCTGGGGAACACTCCTATTAACTGTCTGTCAGCTGGACTTTGTACTGCTGACCACAAACCTTGGTTTCTGGTAGTCCAACTGTTCTCCTACCACCTAGTAGTCTGTGTGTCTGGTCTAGTCTTGCCCAGTTCTTACAAAAATACTGTGGGTGACTCTGCTGCAGGCCCTCATGTGCCTGGATATGGTTTACGGGAGGATTTGCTCCATAATCTTCTTGAGACTGAAGTTAGGCTAGCTGGCAGGTAGGTAGCTCCCTGGATGCCCCCTCCTTGCTGATCTGAAGGGTTCTCAAATTCTATCATCTCATGGTCATCACAGTCGAGATTGTCATCAGCTATCACATCTTTGACCAGTACTTCCTTATTCTTGAGTAATGAAGCCAGCAGAGTACCTCCCATGGTTGGCCCATCCAGCACTTGTGTTAAAGAATTGTATCCAGACTCCAAAGATTTCCTGGGTTCTTGCGCCCTGCTGTGTTGTCCTTTCAGTAGATACCAGCAATAATAGCACTATATGATGCTGAAGTTCCCAAACATCATATAATAGGTTCTTATTTTCAAGACATGTATCAAAGTTCACTTAAAAGTTAGAATGCTGTGGAGGAAATCCAAGACCTGCACAGTGCTTTTAAGCAAGGAACTTGTCATTATGTACTGAAATTCCTTCAGTGTGTTTCACAGTATAGGTGGAAGGTCATTTTTTAACGTTCATCAAAGAAAATGTAAAGATTCAAAGTGTGCATAGCTTAGTGACATGGATTGCAGTGATAGGACACATACATCCTCATTTTTTTTTGCAAGGCAGAAATCTGCTGTTGTGAAGTGGCTGGAGTATGGTGTACCTCAGAATTTGTTCTGCTCTCACTTGGCTATAGCAATATCACTCCCACTGCTGTCCTGGCAGCGAATGGCAGAAAGAGTGTGTCGCTAGGGGAATCTTGTATCAGTGATAGAAATTTCAGTAGTTCCTCATGTTTTTGACTTGCATGGAGCCATGTTTCTGATCATCAACAGTTCAGAACTGATTTCCAGACATTCCTTCATCTCTCCTTAGGGCTTAGGTACAAGAGAATAAAAAGATTTTAAAGCATATTTTAATAATATGGAAGCAGTTCTTCATTATATTGTTCTTGGTTACTGTTTGATATTTTGAATCAGATGTAGTTAGTTGTGATCAAAGTCATTCTTGCTTCATGAATAATGAATGAAATAATCCATCTATCTGACCCAAGAATCACTCAAAGCATTTTAAGGAAGAAGGATGATCAGCCAGGTGTTTGACCACAAATAGTTAAGATTTTCTGCAGAAGTAGCATAAATACATATTCTAATAAAATGAAACAAAACTTCAGAGGCATATTGTTTACAAAACATGACAATTGGTCACATAAAGTAGATAATTTATCTATCGGTGTTAACATAGACCTCAGTTTGCTTGTACTCAACAGACTGTCTTTTCAGTATCTCTTTCAACCCTGGATATTCTAAATAGCTCAAGAAAGTCATCTGGGCATTATGAATGTGAAATGGTGTCAGAAGGACCTGGCAGGATAGGGAGGTATTGATTGCCAGAACTGCCTGTGTTGCTTCTTTAATAAAGAATGAACTTCAGCAGCTTTGAACTGCATCAGTTCCATTGGTCTCATAAGGCACAAGGACTATGCCAACAGCCTTCATATGATATCATCAAGAAATTTGGCTCACCTCAAGCAGTCATTGTTTGCTTCCAGTTACTGTGTGATTTGTACTGAAAATGACCAGAAATATCCCTCTCAGTGGCTGCAAGCCTATTTTTTGAAATCTGAAGCTTTTCATGTGTACTGAGGATAACCACACACCATAGACAATTGTTCTGAGTTGACATCTCCTGCGTCCATATGGTTGGCACCTCATTTTACTGCATAATATCCCTCAAAATCCAATGCACGACTGCCCAAGGTCCTCGTTTAATGCGTCTGTCTTTGCTATCTGCCATCATGACATTTACTCCTTACCATTCTCTGTGTGTCAATTGTACACTTGCATAGCTGCAAGAATGGAGCTCAGAAGGGTTGCTGAAAGTTCTTAAGGGTCATCTCCCATTCAGCATGAAAAATCCAAAAGCAGATGTTAACCTCTCTGCCCTCAGTTTTTGACCTTTTCCCTTACAGCTGAAAATTTACCAGCCTCAGACCAGTTTGCTGCTTGGAGTAGCAATCATTCAGGCACCAAGGTATGACTTCCAGGTCTATTTACACTATAATATGTAGGAATTAAATTAAAAACATGGAAGTGCTGGAAATTTTATAGGTCTCCATGATATTCAGATGCATATGCAAACACTTTAAGTCTTAGTATACTTTGCGGGTTGGTAAACCCTCAGGTTTAGCATCAAGAAGCCACCAGGCCTGTGGAAGAATGAGGAAGGTTTGGATTGTAAGTAAAATTTTAATCTATTCTCTGCATGGCAAGGCCTGACTGAGCTCTGGGTTCCTTCTCATTCTCTCAAGGCCTTTTTGGTCTTTTCTTTCTTTCTTTTTTTTTCCCCAGCAGGCAAATATATGCTTTAACTTAACATTTCTGGGCCTTTGTAGTTCTGACTCCTTCAGAAATAATCTTAAGATCTTTCAAAATGGAAAAGAAGTATCTGAGATGGGTTTATTAGGCAGAAAAAAGCACTACCATCTGAGTTTATTGTATACAGCAGAGATGATTTGCATCTTTTTTATGTTGGTTTCAGTCAAAGGACAGCATCAACTACCTCAGTAAAAGACCTCCAGCATATAGCATGCCTACGTAAGTTTTCAGAGTTCACAAGCTTATATGGCCCATGTGTCTCATGCTGATGTCAGTATAAAGTTGATCCCTGGCAAGTGTACATCTTAAAAGCCTGTCCTTGCCCACTAGATGTAAGATAAAATGGAATTCAACCTTCATTGCTAGAGTTGTCCCTACATTCAAGATTTTTCTGATCTGGATAGGGATAGGCATGTGGTGCTGTATACAATGCAGAGACCTCCACATTGAAGTACACTTAGGTCCTGCTTTTGCTTCTGTTGAAGCCAGTACCTTCTGAGGATGTAGGAACAAGCTTTTCATATGAGGCCTTGTAGATCTGAAGATTGTCTTTTCTATTTTGCATAATCCAAAAAATACTTTCCAGAGGATCAGTTACACAGAACCAACAGTCACTGATCTTTTGTATTTACATTTGGTCTCGATTACAAACTAATATACTGTCAGCTTAAAACGTAGCTATATACTATATTTCTATACTACTGTATATAGATATTGTCACAGAATCATTGCTAGCAATATGCTATTTCTGATTTGATGTAGAAAGTCCACTTAGCTTCATATTCTCTGTAGAACTTATATGATACAGTTCTAAAAGACATAGGGAATAGTAGTCAGCGTGCCGCTAATTGTATTACTGCCATAGAATGGATTTTAACCATTAACTTTGAAATTAAAAGTGACATAAAGCTAGCTGCTAATGAGCGGATTTCTGAAAAAAATGGAGCATGAAACAAATGAAAAAGTTGCACAGAAGTCAGAGTTGGTATCATCTTAAAAGTGAAAAGAGAGAGAATTGCAAGCCAGGCAAACCAAAGTTATATCTTGCAATTGTTTTCCCAGCTGATAAGAATAAAATCTGCTTTCCTATTAGGCTTTCAACAGTCCCCAGAAAAAAATCTTCCCATTTCTACTGTTAATTGATTAATGAGTGCTTTTGGGGATGGGGTGGCAAATGAGAGATTCTGATGGCACATCTCTGATAAATGCTTTGTGCAGCCAGATGCTAATGAGGTCGAATCTCTGATTGCAGCTCTGAGTTATCATTTGAAAAGTAAGATGTGTCTGTGGAATTTTGTTTTCATTAGGGAGTGCTGGATGGAAAGTCCATCTCTACAGTGAGACTGGTTGCTATTTCACTATGTTCTGCCAACACTGTTTTATAGATGGTAAATTCTGCCTTTTTATCAATTATTTACCTTTTTTCACGAATAAAAAAAATCGGTCTTTCCTGGGCTGTAAATGTGTTTCTATATCATTAGAGGAAAAACAGCATAAAAGAAAAAGGCAGCTGCTTTATTCTGTCACAAAAGAATAAAAGAAACCAAACAGCCTGAGATGAAATCAATCTCAAACCGTAACTACCTTCATCAGTAAATTCCCGACTGTATCACAGCCTTCTGTCACAAAGCTTAGGTAGATCTTGCAGCGTGCCTGGAAAGTCAGTCCTGAATGCCAGTTCAATCCAAGACGAAAGCAGGTGCCAAAACAAAGCATCCACTTCAGAAAAGCAGAGAAGCAAGCAGCTCCTGCTGACTGTAGTGAAAGAGACCACCTTTGCTGCCTGCGGCTAGCTGTAGGTGCAGCCTCACCGGGGTTACAGCCTTCCCAATAATAACATCCGCTGAGAGAAGCATTAGGTCACATGGTCCAGTAGAGCTGTATGGTCATTTTGTTCCTCCTTCTCATTGCAGCTATATGCAGCCCTAGTGGCAGAATGACATGGGGTCACTTGTGTGAGCAGACCTCAGAGACTCCGTTGATTGGTGTGTCTTGTGCATTGCAATGCAAAATTATGCTGTAGGAAAGGGAAGGGCTACTCTAGAGAAAAGCTCTGTGGGCAAAGCACTGGAACAGGGACCCCCAACACAATCTTTGGACAAAGAAAACCAAGAGCTATCAAGCGAACTGCTTCTGAAGGCAGTAGATTCAAAAGGGATGTTTTTCTTTATTTTTCACAGAGAATGTAAGAGCTGAAGATATGCAATGAATAACTATTCAGTTAAAAATCTAAGTTATGCTTCTGACTAACTATTCTATGTCTAGATTGTTTCCAAAATATTTTAGGGCTTTCTGTGTTAAACTTTTTCACTGGAATTGTGCTTGTTGTGGTCAGAACTCTAAGAGCTAGACTAGTGAAATGCAAAAATGGCTCCCAATCCAAGGCTGAGTGGTGCACAGTGATGTATCTTTCAAAAAGGAACCACCCAAATACCTAGAAATCACAGCAAGATAGCTATTGGGGCAAAGAACATGGCAGAAAAGAATGACAAAGTTCTTTTTCTGCTATGAACATCAACTGTCAACTGGCTTGGTGGCATATGACTGCAAAAGATCAGGAAAGATGCAAGATTTGTTGATGTTTATGTATTTTGGGAAGGGTGAAAGTAAATGTAACACCAAGCATTTATATGCTTTTTCCTAACACTGGGGCAGCAAAGTAGACCTTGACTCAATGCTGTAGCATGGTTGTCCTGATTTGATACCAGGGGAGTAGGTCTACTGGCTAGGGATCAGGAGAGCACCTCAGGTTCTGTCCTGCCACTTCTAGCATTACCCTTCCCTCTTGCTCCAGATGAAAACTTTGCTATTGCCAGAGTCAATTTTTCACTGGCTGGAAGATGGCCTCCTTAGACAGGACAAATCTGAAGTTCACATTTCTTTCACTTCTCTCCTCCTCAAGCTATTCAGGTTGCACAGTTGGCTACAACATGATATTTAGTCTTTGTTCCAAGCCAATCCTTCTCTTCCACTGCTTCAGCAGCCATTTTGCTCGAAGTTACTTGTTCCTTTCCCCAGAGCAAGTGTCACTGTTCAGTTCACTCTGTTTTGGATAAAAGGCTTACCAGGAATTTTAATAGAAAATGATTTTTAGAAAAACAGATACATGCCATGTGCCAAGAAAACAATTAATGAATCATTGTTAGATTGCAGCTGAATTTGATGCTGTGAACATGGAATGCGTTTTCTTTTGCATGTCTGTAGAACATTATCACTCTGTTTCTGGTTTCCAGGGCCTTATTCTTGTCATGTTCCTCCTCTGCCTCTTCTAAACATTGTTTACTAACAATTAGCTATATTGTGAGAGGTTTAAAGGCCTCAACTGAGATCAGGTCTCTGTCAAGCTGCACAGACTGCTATCATCTTCTTTTTTGACCATCTCTGTCTGTCCTCTTTTTCTCTGTCAGCATCTGACTGGGTCATGATTTAGGCCTCTCTCTTCCTGCTACAGTTAGGATTGTCCACTATGACTTTTCCCTGCCATCAGTGCTAGTCCTTTTTCTTCTTCACTGTAAATTTTTTTCAAGTTTCTAAAAAGAAACCATCCTATTTCCTTATTTTATGGTAGCTTTTGCTTGGTTATAAATTTTTATAAATTTTTCAGATTGTCAAAAAACAAAAAACAAACATGGAAAAAAGGACAAGAAAGATTCTTTTCTCTAAGGGCAGTAGCAAAAAGGAAAAATGAGGGAAGAAAGAAAAATAAATCTACCTTCAAAAGTCAATCTTAAGAAATATCTTCAACAACAGATTAACATACAATGATGTAGAAAAATGTATAATGAAACAGAAATGTATAAAAACACTTTTAGAAAAGTTATATTCTAGCAACAAATAGAAAAATATATTTTCTTTATTAAAATCTGGGTTACAAATACCACTTCCGTGAAAAAATATTTCCTTCTTTTGTCTGAAGATATATCCTTGCATTTGATGGATTTTTTTCTTCCTTGAATTTTTCTTATGGCTTTCTAAATCCCATTTTACTTTGAGCTGCACAATTACCAATGGGTTCCACAGTTTTAGACTGTGAAAAAGTGCTTCCTTTTGTTTGTTTTTAAGCTGCTGATAACTTCAGTTAATGCCCCCTATTTCTTGTATTGTAGGAAACCATAAATAATCATTTCCTACTCATTTTCACAGTTTCCATTGCCACTTACAGACTTCTGTCATTACCGGTCTGTCATCTCTTTTCCAGATTGGCAAATCCTGGTCTATATATGTCTGGTACAGCAGTTTTCATCATGAAAACTAAAATGATATTAAACTTTTGTAACCTAAGTAACTCACACTGCACCTGTAAGCCTAATTCCAAACTCATTTACACTTGAGACCCTAAGTTATTTAAAAGTCACTCCCTTTAACAACAGAAATTATTTAACTGGTCAGAATATGATCTCCTCTGTTTAAATAATTGCTAATGCCAACATTGTTCAAGCCTTGTTGCTCATTCTCAAACAATAACATCAGCTGAGCTGCTCGCACTTGCTTCTGTGTTGCTACTGCTAGTGCTTGAGGTTGGTGCGAGATACACCAGAAGATACCTACCAGCTTGAAACCTGAAGACGTAGCGTGTGCTCTACTGTTATTACAGACAAATAAATTTGAAAGATTATTCTATCCTCAACCCTAAGACTTTGCATATCTTAGTGGCGAAGCTGTGTGACACAAAGAGCTTTTGTCTGATTATCATCACTAAGGATGCCATTTTACTGTTGGTAAACAAATTCTATATTGGCTTTCAGTTGAATATGTGTCGTTCAGTAACAATGTGTTGAGTATTCATTCTCTTAAATATCTATAGCTGATTTTTTTTCTCTAGGAAAGCAACAAAGGAAAAACACATTTGTAAATGAACAAGGAAAAAAAGAACATACATTCTTTTAAAATTGTGGCTGCTTTAAATTTAATAATGTGTTTTGACTGGGAGAGTGAAATCTCTTTCTCTCTCATTCACAGGGCACAATACTCTTATCTGTGCTGTTGCAGTTAAAATACTCTATTATTTGCCTATGTGCAATTTCCATTCAATGTAAAATTGATCTCAGTGACACTACATGGAAGTGAAAGAGAGATATCTTTTTTTTTTTTTGAAATTTTCTATCCTGTGTGCTATTTCCAATCAGCACATCCCCAAATCCCATCTTTGTTAATGCCAAATGTATGCACAGAGTAATTGCAAGAGGTCTGCTACTGAACCAGACAGACTCTGCTCATATATGAATTTGCCTTCACCTATACAGAAGAAGATTGAGTGTCATACCTGCTAAGATTACTTAGTTGAATTTTACAACTGATCTCATGCTGATTTTTCAGCAAGAAAAGCTGGATTTAGCCCACTGTATTTTTAATATACAAGGAAAAACATATTTTCCCACTCCCTAATAGTTTTATTTTTTAGGTAAGAAAACACAACCAAAAAAGAATTAATTTCAATGAGTCTGAAAGAGCAGTTGCTTTTAGCTCTACTTTGCAGCCAATGTTTCTTTAATGTTTAAAAGATTTTTTAAAATTCCTTTTCATTCCATATATCACATTATCTGCATACAAGGATTAAAGATACGTGGTAAATTTCATACAACAGGATTTTATCATGAATGCAGTTACAGATATGGTCAATGTCGGATTATAAGCTACCTCTTTTGGTGCAGTAGGTAGAGATCAAGCAGAAATCCCATCCTAAGAAACCAATGATAGATTTATTTGGTATTTAAGAAATTTGAAAAGACAAAAATATAGAATTTGTTTGGTATGTCAGTAGTTGCCACCCTTTAACAAAACTGATGTGGTACTTGTCTGCAGATGAAAAGGGCTGAAAACAGCAATAGTGATAAATAAGCTAATCTTTATGTGAATATGGCAAGTTATCCCAGATGGATACAAATTAAGGGCAAATAGGCAAGAACATCTTTAAATCCTAAGATGACACAGATAAGGGATCCCAAGTTAACTGTTTTCCTAACGCCTCAGGCATTAACCACAGCAACATGAGATGTTTGAGACCTAAACTTTGGTTTAGAGCACAACACAAACAGGGAATTACAGACACTTGCCACATATCCCAGGCGAGATTCAGAGATCCACACAGGAAGACTTGTAAAGCTAGCTGAATAGAATTAGTATTTAAATTCATAGATTGTATAGTATAAAATATCTGTTTTATTTTTTTGTTCTTCATTTGT
Source organism: Dromaius novaehollandiae (assembly GCF_036370855.1). NCBI lineage: Eukaryota > Metazoa > Chordata > Aves > Casuariiformes > Dromaiidae > Dromaius > Dromaius novaehollandiae. The sequence continues at coordinate 67,876,632 of NC_088099.1, read as the reverse complement.
GTGTTCTTTTTAAAAAGAGAAGGAATGGGTTGTGGAAGCTCTTTGGATCAGGGGAAGTTGGCTGCTACCTTTTTGTGCAGCTAAGTTTGTTCATAGAGAGGCATGCCTAGATAAGGCAGTGTAGGGCAGGCAAAGAAAGGAAGGGAGCAGGGAGACGGACGCCTGCCCCTGCTGCAGGATGTGCAAGTCTTCTGGGGTGAACAGGAGGTAGATATGCCTCAGAAGTGATGCAGTAAGGGAGGCTTTGCAGAGTTTGTTGCAACCAAGACCGCAATGATATCTTCCCCACCATTCAAGGACGCAAGTGAGCAGAGGAAGAGTTGGTTATACACTGTATTTATTTCTGTTCTCTCTGAGCTGGTCACTTTGAGTTTTCTGTTTTATAAAATTTAAGTAATTTGGCTGATACACTAATATCCTCGCTTTTTTGAAATTAAAAGCTTTCTTGGTTTTCTTTTAGGAGTTCACCGTAAGGAGAAGGTCTGAGAGATTGTCACTAGAGAATATGAGGGGGAAGACAGGAATCCACAGCAATAGGGCAGCAGCATTCAGTGACGTACAATCTAAAAGTTATTTACTAAGCAGGATGGGTATACTGGGTGGATAGCAATTTCTATCCTAAGTTTTCTGTTGTACATAACACACATTCTGCACAGACATACACCAGTCATGGCCATTGCTTCTCCATTCGTGTTGTGACTAGCACCCTAGACTCAGGGAAACATGACACTCAGTCCAAGCTGTCAATGTGCCCTAGCCCTGTCTGGTGATCTGATGGTAGAACCACACCTAGTGGTTCTCCCTCAGACTCTGTCTGCTGTTCAGTATTGGATGTCTGTGGCTGTGTTTCCTGTCCCCTCCCAAGCCTCCCAGGAGCTCATTTTCACTATTTACTGCTTTCAAACTTACATGGTTGGCATAAGCCACCAATGGCCTCGGTCGCTTAGCTTCAGGCCAGTCTTTGATTTTCTTCATATCTAAAGCCAATTAGTAGACACTACTGGCTTGCTGTCACTTTCTGGCTTCCCTCTCAAAATTTCTTATAAGGATGTAAAGTTGTGAACAGTTCGGCTGTGCTTCTTTGGCTCTTCCCCACACATACGTAAGCCAGTAGAGAGGGCAGACGTAGTTCAGGTCTCATTTAGCAGTGCTTTCAGGTAGGCCCTCCCCCATGACACCTGTCTATTCTTCTTTGTTTTTTTCAAAGCAAACCACAACCATGTGATCAGTTAGAGCTGGGCAGATACAGTCTAGGCCTCGTTTTATGTGAGCAGTGCTGTTGGATAGATTTCACCCTGTGACACAGATTCACCTCAATGCACTGACTGAATCAGGGACTTGTTACATGTTGCCTTTAACATCCTCAGTTCTGCACTGTGTTAATACTCCTCGTTAGCTGTTATGTTCAGCTAGGTAAAGAAGATGCATCAGCATGTTCCTGAAAAACACTCTGGCACGAGCCAGAAGGAACTAGCTGACATATACTAAGTAAGTCTCATTGTCACAAAATGTTGTTAAATATATGCTCAGAGACTCAAGCAGTCTGTCAGGTTCGTGGGCTTTGACTGATTTCGAAACCAACACATTGATTAGAACTTTGCAAAGTAATTTGCAAAAGAGATTATTCAAACAGGAATGTGTCAAAATTACTGAGATATGTAATGCTTTTTGTATAGTATACCATTTAAAATAAACATGCTTTCAGCTTATCTGCCTTCCAATAGCTCTAGAGTATTATAATTATTCTTGGATGGTTTAGTGCAGGAATTTGGCCCATAAACCAAGACAGGACATTTTAAATAACAACTTTTCTGTTTAAAAGAATCACATTATTTTCATGCCTTGGCATACTTTCTCACACTGTGACTGAGCCAGATATTTCCAGTATAAAGGTCCAACTGATGAGCTGACGGAATATTATCATGTCTTATTGGAGTCACACATGGCTTGCTATTACAGCTTTGTATCAACAGGAATCCAAATACTACAAGTGTTAGAAATAAGTTTGTTATTTATAAGAAAGAAAGAAGATGACAGACAATGTTATTTGCACTAAGAGCCAGACTCAGTTTGTTTTGATTCCTAAACTGTTCTTGCCACATTTTTCCATGGATTTTTGTGTTGCACACTGTAATCAATTTTTTTTTTTTTTTTTTTTTTTTTTTTGCTGAGAATTCCTAACAGGAAGAGTGATAAATAACTGCTAATATATTATAATCATTCAGTTATATGAGTTTTCAGTTTGTCCCTGTGGGATACTGCCTGATGACCTTTCTGAAATGGCAGAACTCCAAAATCCTTTTGGCAATAAAAATGCATGATTGGAGGCATTCCTGCCATCACATATACATGTAGCTTTCTGAAATCTAGCTTGATTTAATCACAGTGTTCATTCATCTAGAAAAACCTGGGTGTAACGGATGCAGTCCACACACACATGTTCTTTGGACTTTAATGGCAAAGTTAATAGGACCTTTCATTCTTCATCCGTTTCTCTGATTGTGGACCAATTCACAGTCATGCACAGTTATATTTCTGCCTAACTTTAATACAGTGAGACTCCCTGATTCCAAGTGCAATTTGGAGTGAAATTCTTTTTTGCATTGGAGCACATGATAAAACTTTCACTGATTTCTGTAAGGTTCATGGACTTCACCTGTGTTTATTTTATTAAGCTTGAACTGTATAATTCTTATCTGGTTCGAAAGTGCAAACACTAAAACACACAATTCTACTATCAGGTTGGGCAGATTTTTACTTGCATAGGGACTATTCAGCTTCTTGCTGTACCTCTGTTATTTAAGCTGAGACTAGCTAAGACACGTCCAAGCTCTTGAATGCCACTGGCAAGCTCCACAAAATATATTGTACCAATTTCCAGACAACTGCCCCAGCATCCTATTAACTTCTCTGCACATAATAAGGTATAAATCATAGTATGATTCATACAAATTTGCTAACTATTAAACATTAGTACAGTGGTTGACATGAGCTGTGTCCAGAATTGAATGTTTAGTCCTGAGTTGGTTCAAATCATGGAAAAATAATTTTGCAATGTATTGCCATTCTGAAGTTTCTTTGATACTGAAGGCTTAAGAGTAGAGGGTTTAGTTTTTCCATCCACATGTTTGTGACCTTTTAAAGAAGAATATTCAAATACTGATTTTTCCTGGTTTCTAATTTTTTCCATCAAGTGTAAAAAAATGAACAAAGTTCAAGGTTTATTTAGGTTGGTTTTTTTTTACCAACTACTTTTCTTCTTTGCTATTCTACAACTATTTAAACTTGCTCCAGTTCTGAAACAGTTATCAGACCTGCACCTACAAACTTTTCCAAAGGTATGGAAGTGCTGAAAAATTCACACTGCAGCAATGAAATGTGTATAAAAACTGAAGGAAACGGAGGGAAGATAGTAGGCACCAATCTACTGAACAAAGAGGCAAAAAGGGTGGTGGGGAGGAGGAATTTGACATTAAAATTAACTGTATTTCTGTGAAAGCACGGAAAACATGGGGAAAAATTGAGAAGTAAATTTTTCATCAAAAAAGATTTTGGAATGAAAAATTTGATAGCTTTGCTTGAGGCCAATGGTGATGGCTCATTCTCATTAGAGTTACTAAACCCAGCCCAAGCTATCCATCACCTAGTTATCTTAGCTAATTTGCATAAAATAAATTCAGTTGTAATAGTTTAGGCTTGGGGTAAGGTCTTTTCTACTAAAACAAGATAAAAATTGGCACCTACTGAAAGCTACAAAGTCCAGAAATTACCAATCCGTTAGCAAACAGAGGACACCTGAGCATACCAGCTCTCTGTTTCTCCACGATGCCTTATCCTCTTGGGCCAGAGATGGAGCTAGGAGTGTGGTCCTCACCTGCCTCCTAAATGCACCTCTTACTGTACTTCGATTGTCACAGGGAAGGTTTGAAAACACAGAGGGTGTGATTCAACATTTAGTGAGTGTGCTGTGAGTCAGGGAATTTACCATCTCATTTGGCTTCTGTTATCGTTATAAATTGACACCTCTATATCTTGGTCTCCCTCATAAAAAGAGTTCAACCACACTTACCTGTTTTTGTAAAGTTAAAAAAAAAAAAAACAGAAGATGCAAAATTATATTCTTATTATTTTACTGATAAAAATATGTCATTAATAATAACAATTTTCAAATAGTCTATTCAAATTATTCAATTCATCTATTTCAAATTATTCAAATAATAGTCTATGCATTCCTAGTCAGATTGCATTAGAAGGATTAGGCAATGCAATATATATATTACTTATTCCTCACACTTCTGTGTATCACCCCTTTCCAGGTGTGCCGTGCTGTAATTTTTTCCAGACCCACTTGGATACAGTGAAGACGTTCAGCTTCTCACTGCTGCTTTAGAACATCATTGTGGAAATGAGTTGTTTACCATTTAGACTGTGGTATAGAAGAATGATTTATGATATTCACTCAGCAGCAGTGAAGCTAGTACAGAGTGATGTGTAAGCTGTTGTGCCAAACTGAATAAACCTATTAACTCAGGATAATACTCTAGTCACTGAGTTGCTTAAGGATACATTTATAATAGAAACTGTCCCAGATGTCTGCATTCTGAAAATTATGCTCAAATATCAGATTTAAGACGTTTCATATTTTTATGAAAGGATAAAAGAAGGCAACTGGTGAATGTAGTGGCTTAAACTCATAATTTGGCAAGATACTTGAATGTATGCCCAGCATAAGCATAACTAGCTATGTTAAAATCAATGAGTCTTAGGGATCATTGCAGAGTTGCTCTAACTCTTGAACAGCATAGATGCATCTTATGACAATGGCATCAGAATTCAGAAAGAAGCTGGGATGTGAACAAATAATTTCATAGTACAAGCCTGCAGTAACAGTACCCACTACTCAGAATGAAATACCACTGAAAAGTAAATAAGCTGTCACAGCCCAAACAAATCCTGCACTAAATAAAAAAAATTATTTTCTCAGCTGCTTTCAAGACTATAATGTGAGAGATTAATTTGTTTCTATTAGACACTAATGAGAGTCTTGCATTACAAACATGAATACTATATGATAGAATATTGATGAGTCTTAGTTAGGCTATTTAAGAGCTTGTAAAGGAAAGAACAGAATCAGAGATTATTATGGTTGTTGGCTAAATTCTACACCCTCCTTTCATAATAAGGCTCCTATGAAGTTTCTTTAAGTCAGGATCTAAACTCCTTCCCCAACTTTTAAAAACGGTTTTATAGGTGGATGGTCCTACTCCCCCTAAATTAGCAGTAAAATTCTAACTTATTGCAGTCTAAACAGGAACAGGTCCTAAAATGGCTGCTTCTGAAATGTTTAAGTGAAGAGTTCAGTTATATATCTGTTTTTTTCAGAGATGGTCTTGAGTCATAGCATTTTGATTCTCTTCAGCTGACCCCAGAAGCCAGCTGTCCACATGAAATTGCTGTTGTAAAGCAGTGTTACCAACCAAAAAGGGCATTAGAAGGGCTTTCAAATGAACAAAGAAAGGAGCAAAAGGTAAAATCAGATATCAGTCCTGGAGAAATAAAACTCACAACAATATCTGGATTCTGCATCTGCCTAGCATATGTAATTTCTGGCAATGAGTAACTACTGATGGAGAAGTAAATAAAGAAGGATGACAAAAGAATCAAGTTCAACACCACGGCTGTAAAAATCAGGCAGGGCCAAGTTAATAGTGAAACAACATCTGTGGGCAAAGACTGTTACAATTTTTTTGACTCTTCCTGTTTTTAAAAAAAGATTCAGTCCTGTCCCGCACATGCTACAGACAGGGAAATACTGATATGTCATAGTTCAAAAGAAAAATCATATTTTGGCCTACCAAAGCTAGTTTATAGGATAGATACAGACATATCAGAATAGGACAGATAACCTCTTCTTTGACTGCTTAGGAAGTTGACATTTTAGCTTGTTCTTTTCATTCTGCACAAAGAAAAAATGCTCTCTAGACTATAAGGTATATGGAAGCCAGATACTGCTTGGCAACTGTTTATATTTAACATGAAATGCAGTTCTCTTTTGTGGGTGGATCATAAACATTCAGTTCAAGAAGAAATGAAGTAGAGATGCTGTCCTCATGATTTATCTTTTTATGAAATTCTTTTTAGGTTCATTGTACCTCAAAGGTATTTTTCAGAGTATTTCTTCTATTCTTTCAAGACCTAGAGACAACATTGTAGGATACTGCAGAACAGTCACATGGTATTCTTTATATGATAGAGGTTCATTTTGGCCCTTTAATACAAAGTCTCATGTCAGGAAAAGGAGGGATTGGTTCATCCCAGTGGAATAGTATCTGATACCAGGCCCAGTCCTAACTCTTAGACCACAGAAACAGTGCTCCATTCTTTTCCAGGACACTTCCCAAGATGAAGTCCTTCCTCAGTGAAAACCAAATGAAAAGGGTGTATTAGTCCAGAATATAATGACCTCTTTTTTCTTCTTTGTGGGAATAAACTCCAGAAAGTGGGTTTGGCACACAGTTTTTTTTCTGTATGTCACAAGCCAAATGGCTGATGGCTTTATAATTCCAGGGGAACACATCTACCGTGGAAAGTGGTGGCCATACAAGGACCGACAGTACCTTGAGCATCTACATCTCACCTGACAGAAGGCTTTAAGTATTTAGGACAGACATGTTAAATGGGAGTCTGTTACACTGGGGACATTATATGGGGGAAAGTAGTAATATGATATGTTTTCCAAGACCAGCAGGCACTGATCATAAAAAGTCCGCTGTCATCCTAATCGTTTAACAGATTCCAGAAACCCAGGTCTGTCTTAACATCTGTCACGTGAAACTTGGAGGATGTGGTTCTAGGATCCTTGTAATCCACAGGATCCTAGGAACCTTTTTCTTTCCCCAATTCCTTTTTCTCCTGGCCAAATTGCCAGGGTCTTTGTGAATCTTAGCACCCTAGCTACCTGGGATTCAGCCAGGATAGAGTATACTTGGGAATTTGCCACCTATCCAACTGGGAGAGGCTCATTAAGTCCTTGGAAATTAAGAAGGCAGATGAAAAGATATTGCGATGTTATTTTTTTAAGCCTTTTGATTTTAAACAAATCCAATGTGCTTTTTTTTTTTTTTTTTTTTTTTTTTTTTTTTTAAGTTGCCTGGTGGATAAAGAGGTCTAAACTATTAATTTGGGGCTGACAAAGCAGGATATGGCACTTTCCATTCTAAACAAAATCAACACTAAAGCAAAGCAAAGACTGTTAAATTAAGTTGTCAGGAAATGCGGAGTGAAGTCTGAAAATTCTACTTTAATTCCAACCCTTGTGTTTATGCCATAAAATAAAACTATGCTTTGTATATTTTAAAATTATTTATCAAATAGTAAGATTCACAAATCCCTGCAACCTGGAGTTGTTTATAGAATCTCACAAACAGCAATTCTGAGTCTGTGGGCAACAGCTGCACTCAGCAGTGAGTGAAATCTCTTCAGTCTGAAAAAGTGACATTTCTGCATTTCCCATCCCAGGTCCTGCAAAAGAAGGTGTTAAATCAGGACAGTCTGTTGGAAAAGAAACGTTTATATGCTTTCTTTAAAAAAAAAAAAACATTTCAGAACCTCCGTGAGGAATTGCTTTGGGGGGGGGGGGGGGGGGAAGGAGGGAAGAAGATGTTAAGTGTGTGGAAATGCTTATGGAACTGCATATTGATTTCACTCTCCTAAGTGGAATTTCTTTCAGTCTTCATTGAGCAGAGCAGCCTGTAGATTGGAAGTCAGTCTAAGCTGGCTAAAAGAAGTTAATCAACTTATCTAAGATTCATTCTATATTCAATGGAGAAAGAAAAAAAGGTCTTCCATAGCAAGGGAGTGGAGGAGTTCATTTTACACTCTGGGAACCTCTCTTTCCTCATTGACTACAGTCTCATAGGAAGTCCCTAGCCTATAAATTTTGCCAGCTCAGCCAAATACTTAAAGTGGGGAGGTGTGATTGTCACCCCAGAAGGCTCTCTCTCCTGGAGGCTGGGGAAGGTTACAGGGGCTTGGTCTTTTTTTATGCACAATGTGGCCTTTTCCTTGCTATATTTCCAAGAACTGCTGTTTGTCTTCTAGAAGGCCAAACCATTGCATTTTTCCCCTTTTCAACTGATATGTTGACATAGTTTGGACAGTTGCCAGAGGGTGAATCCTGCTGTCTGGAACTGGTACAGCAATAGCCTCCAAGGAGAAGTCTCTCCCCATTTCCCTCATACACTGGAGAATGTGAAGGAGCTTTACACCACTGAATTCAGCTCTTACCCATAAGTCTTATCTGCAAACTCTTGCACATCAAGAAAGAAGAGAATTGGCAGGAACTTGATGTGCTTTATAGTTTCTGATTGCAGATGGAATTTGGGGATCGCTTTTCAGCTCATTCTAATTTCATCCTGCCAAGGGTTTCTGAAGGGTTTGGACTTTTCCAGTGTCCATCCACTCTTCTGCCTCCACCTGATAGCTCTGTGGGGGAGAAAAGAACACTCTTCGTTTTGGAAAGTTGCCCTCATATAATCTTGTTTCTTTCCAATTTATTGTAGAAAAGGACAATTGCTGAGAGAAGCTCAGTAGAACATTCACAGCCTTTTCCTGCTCCCTTAATGAGTCTTGCAACAAACTTACAGTGAGATTAAAGAATGCAGTTTTCCCTCTGTACCAGTATCTCCTGACCCTTCTACACTCATTGTGCAGAAGTTTACTTTTTCCCTTGCCAAGAAACTACCTAAGACTTTTAAAGACCTGTTTAGCATGTTGAATTCTAGTGTATCTTCTTTGCGATCTCTTATGCTGTGCTGATTACATTCTAAATACAGAGGCACCATAACAGAGTCAATCAGCTGCCAGGCTTTAGGCTTACAGTGAATAGGGCCAACTGTTCTCTACCTTTCTTATGGAATTCAGCCACAGAAAACTGTGAAAGAACAGGCATAGGTACTAAAAAAATTGTGCGTATTCAGTATTTTGAGGGCGTTTCTGTTGTTGTTGGGGAGGGTTTGCATTGTTCTACTGCAGACTTTGAGATCCTGCTGGCAAAAAAAGCCAGTGTGGAGATGACGATGAAGGTAAATCTTTCCTGATTTTTATGCCTGCCCCCTTCTTAGTTTGAAATCTTCCTTTGTGGGAGTATTTTTCCTCCAGATAAAAGCTTCATCTAAGATTCAGACGTATTTGGGTTTGAATTCCAGACACTGACTTGGAAAATCCTACATTGCAAATGGAAAAAGTGATACCTGATTCTAATAGTTCACTGTAGCTTTAGTATGCTCTCATCTAGTGGCAACGTTTTCTTAGCATACTGTGCTAAACAAAGTACTCTTTAATGAGGGCCTGCAAATGATTTGCAAGCCTTGTGGGGGGAAGAAGTCAGAAGTTTGCTTTACATAGTCGCTATCAGAGTTGAATTCTAATGTGCTGTAGAATGAAAAGCTGTACTTTTGTACATACAGAGATACGTGTGCATGTGTGAGTATAAAAACATTGTTTCATAAACTCTGCAGATATGTCTGAGCAAGGCTGCCTTTAAGCCAGATTGCACTTTATTTGAATGTAAGCTATTTACCTTACCATCTCTGTGATTTTTATCATTCATTTACCCATCTCCTGCCTCTTTGGCTTTTGATTTTCCAATCTGGTTTCAATCATGTGCAGGCTTGCAGCCAGTCAGTTATCTTCAGTGTGGACAAAAACGCTCAGATATGCATGCATTTGCAGAAAATTGTTCAGCAAACTGAGTGGTCCCTTAGTTTTGTTGCCCTTTGTGACTATCCGTTTTTCCGTCTTCTAACCCAGCTAAATGAATAGGATTTTTAAATCTTGTTAGACGTTAGTTAAACATGCAAGGGTTGAAGATCATACAAAATGGCGTCTGGAGGACAGGAGAAATCATTAAATGAATACAAGCATAAATTTTCAGTTATTGAGGCCTTTGCAATTTTTGGCATATCAGATTTCTATTAAAACTGTAAACAAAAATTGTCAGGACTCCACTCTTTGAATGATATTTTGTCAGGAACAAAACAGTTTTGCCAGTGTATCTCCTGCATTGTTATGGAGATTTGCAGTAACATAGTCAGTTGGAGTAGGTTTTTTTTTTTTTTCTTTCCTATGCCTATTCCAATAGATCAAAGTAAAAATCTCCCCAAAGCACTGTTTGGTCCTGTTTAAAAGGAAATATCTGAAAACTTTATTTGCAATTTGTCATTCCAATCAATCTCTTCCTGACAGAAAAGATTAGCTATTGGCTCAGGTGTCTAATTCTGAGGCCAAATGAGATTAGGGAAGGTAATATTAGCTTGCATATTCCAGAACAGTTCATGGTTTATGATAACCATTGAATAACCAGGGTCAAATCAGTGATGTGTTGCCAATAATTCACAAAAGAACTCCTGCAAAAAACTGTTCCCTCCTGAGCCTGTGATAAGCTATGTGTCTAAGGGGACAGCATGGCTGACAAGAGAACGTGGAGCAACCTCTCTGTGCCTGAGTTTATACATTGGTCAAATCGAAAAAATAATGCTTATTTCCTTCACAAATCTTCTGCAAGTTTAATTAGTGGCTATCACCAAACCATTAAATAACAAGAATTGTAGAGTTTTTCTGTTATTGTGACTCACATATAATAGCTTTCATTGCTTTTCCTGGTGACTCTTCTTCCTGTAACCAGTCATCTTACTATGAGTGTTTTGCATTATATGCACTAAACTCAACTCTGTGTACCTTTAGCATCTCTTTGGGTTTCATGTTGTTTTGATACTGGAACCATTTACAACTTCAAATTAAACAAAAACATACATTTATTTTTACTTTGTAGAGAACATTTGCTATTTTGCCTTCTTGTCTTCAGAATGTCAAACAATAGGTGAGGCTAAACTGCAACAAAGTCCTGCCAACACTGTGTTACTTATTTCTGGCTCTGCCTGATCTCTTCAATATGGGCTGGAGATTTCTTTGAACTTTGATGCTTCACTACACTTTGTGTCTAAGCTGATGGTACTGACTCATTGATTGCTTTTCATTTATTTGAACTGTGTTCCAATTCAAGATATGATTAGAGTTGCTTTCTCTCACCTACTAAATATTGCTCGTTTCCAGATCAACTTAACTTCTTCTAGCCTTGAGTTATTAATCCAGGCATGCAAATCCTCTTAGTGTAGTTATTACTCTTCTTTTCACCATCCTCATGTAGGCTGTTATCTGATGATTTCAAGCAACCAAGAATGTCTGCAGCACATTTAGAAAACCTTTCCAAAAACTATATACTGATCCTCACTCTCATTGCTATTCATGTGTGTGTGTCTCATTCGCTCTACTTTTTAAATGTCTTCCTAAATTATTCCTTCTTAATTTTTCCCCACTACTGTTTGATAAAATGCTTGCTAACATGAAGGGAAGCAGAGCTGGGCTCTGTATTCAATAGAAATATATTCCATCATCCTTTTTTTTGGTTAATCAAGCAAGGTACTAAACTCCTAAAAGCCACTACCCTGCAGACAGCACACTGGAGGATCAGCCATTACATCTTACAGTTTTGATATCCTTTCAGGCAGGATTTTTTGGATCCTATATTTAAATCAGGATCCAAAAGGGATTTAAGTCCAGAAGGGAAAATAATAGTTCTATTAAAATCAATGCAAGTTTTTTCCCAGGGGATTTCACTGTACCTGTTCTTATAGATGCTGCTAGACAGGCCAAATAATCCTGAAAAAATACCAAGCAATCAACAGAAGTTACCAGTGTTCACAGTATCTGTTTGTCTTCTACCTGAACTGGGACTTCAAGATGGCACAGATTTGCTGTAGGGCCGCCTTTCCTCTCTGTCACTATTCCCTCTGGTGTTATGGGATGTTTCTCCAATCATGAAAGAAGCGCAGGTTAGAAAACAACTGAGATCTGACCCCAGAGACTCTGCTGTTAAAGCTTTTAGTAAAACCTATTCAATTACATCTCATTTACCCCTCCCAAATTTATGCTCGTGGAAACACTATGAACATTTAAAGTATGGCTTTTCCTTTAAACCCTGACTCCTCTTGAACAAAACAATCAGGAAGTCCTTAATATTTGTGACATTCTTGATTTGTAATCTATGACTTCTCGCATTTTGAGATTAGTGTTAGTAGAGGGGTGAATGCAGAAATAATGACTCAACAAGGTTCATAGGAAATGCCTTGACAACTCTAGATTACACAGGTGTACCATAAGAAATACCATTTCAGCAATAGCTCCCTCAGCACAAAAGAAAAAAAAAGGGAAGGAGAGTTCACTTTCGTTTTGTATTTCTTGTTGTTATGGCTTTAAAACATCTGCTGGGCAAGATGGGAAGGCTGGAGAGACTACACACTGCTGCATTTGTATTACAAATCATGATGAGGGAAAAATGTACAACAAAATTTACAACAAATATATGTGATCGGCATCTAATTTTCTGCTGTAGCCCACTAGTGATCTGTTCCAGTTTAATCATTTGTCAGTTCCCCCACGCATCAGCAATGTAGCTTAGTGCTCTTTAAACACTAATGAAGATGTGAAACAGCTCTGTGAGCTGGGAAAGTGATCCCTTAGATCTGTTTATGGGTATGAGGTACAGGCAGCCTGTGAGTCACATCTTCAGAGATAACAAGGTGCCTAAAGATTCAGAAAGACACTTTGCAGAATTGTCAGAAGTGCCTAGACACTTATCTCCCCAAGATGGAGGTGGATGCAGAGACTCAAGCCCATTAAAAAACATTGGCACCTATCAGGCACCTAATATCCAAGTATCCTCAAGCAGAACCCAGAGATAAAGCTAGATGCTGGGGCTCTTCACACATTACACAGACAGAGTTGGCAGCTTCAGATCAGGAAAATAGTGAAACTCATCAATAAAAAAACATTCAGGCAGGAGCAAGCCTTAAGCCCTTGCTTTGATGGGCTGATTTTCTTTTCTACTTGAAATTCTTAACTCTGCAGTCTCTTGAAGACTGGCATGTGAAGCCATACTTTTAAAAACCAGAAAAGAGTTACTCCTTTCTTTCAGAGGACTATTATTACTCTGGCAGGTGGCTTTCTAGGCACTTGTGAAGCATTGACAGACTTTAGCACATAAACACCTACCAAGGATTTTGAGAATCTACATTTTAGACTTGAGTGTCTAAGCCAATATTTAAGTAGCTAAGTCCTTTGAGGAGCTAAACTTAAGTGGGATTTTTCTGAAATTTCTCAAGACTTTGAAGTTCTTATTAAGTCCTTATGTACACTTTGGAGTAACAAAAGACCTTTGCATTTCTGGGTATGGTTAACTTGCCGAGACAAATGCTGAGTTGGAGTAGAGATGTGAACCAAAGGCCCTTCTGATATGAATAGTTACATGTGCAGTTCAGTTTTTGTGAATGCTAATACGTTAATACACATGACCTCAAAAATTTGTTCCCACAAATGTAAGTGCTGCTATAACTCCATCCCTTTTAGGTTTCCAAAGAAATGAATGTAAAAAGAGTGTGAGATTGACCCATGCACCATTTAAAACTTTATATGGATATTTACGTTAAAAATGTGCAGTATTTGTCCAACTGTAACTGCTAGTGTAGCTTTTTAAGTATCTGAGATGCTGGACTTGTTATTTATTGTTCTAGGAAATGATTTTTATGAGAGCAGCATAGAAAGGAGAGACTTTTGATTGTAAGTCTAGACTAAAGCTCAGCAAATAGTCCAGAGAGAGTGGCTTTCTGACTTGTGGCCTATTTTGAGGACTGACTTTAATGACAAAAGCGGTTACCTCAAAAGAGAAAGCTGGTCAGCACTACCATGAGGTCTGTTCTCAGAGGCCATGCATGTGCTGTAGTGTCAAGCAAATTTGTGTGAGGGGACTGCTGCCAAATTTCCTGACTTGGTGGCCACTGTGTGCAGTATTGCTTGAAAACTCCTTACCAGAAATGTTGCTTTCGTCCTGCTTTTCAGGCATTTAGCACTCTGAATTTAACAGAATCAAAAAGATCTTTTTTATCCAAAAGCAGACAACTCCAACTGTTTCTCTCCTTCTTAAAAGAAATGGAGCAAGACAAAATTATGTTTAAAAAAACAAAACAAAACTGAACATAGGTTACAGAATATGCAGCTGGTGATACTACTGCTTTGTGCAGAAAAATTCTATGCAGACAGTGCCCATCTCTGGAGGCAGGTTAACATATAATGGTTTTTACAGCCATATCAAGGCAGACCAGAAGTCCATCTGTTCCAGTATTTCATCTTTGAAAATGGCCTACAGTGGATGCCTATAAAAAGGAGGACAAGAACAGGACAACCATGCAGTGCTATTCTCCGAAACACTTGCTTGGCCTCCAGCGATAAGCACCTGTGTCCCTCTTTGTACGTCATAGCCTTCAATGGATTCTAACATGGATTTCTTCCTTTACTTTTTTGAACTCATGTAGCCTTTGGCAGCCATGATTTGGACTTTGAAAGTCAAAAATGACAAACGGACAAGTCAGGACTTTCTAATTTCTGTGCCTGTTGTGGAGCAGGAATATACAATCTGTTTAGAGCAGGAGACTTCAGTCTTTTTTGATTTGTAGATCCCTACACATTACAGCTTGTTGCCTCATTACCGACAGTCTGTGGATTCCTGGAAGTCTGCTAACCACAGGTTGAAAGCTACTGTTTTTACTTCTAATGTCCTTGGGATCTCTCTTAGAAAAAAAGCCTGTTTGTCTACTATACAATTTTCTCATAGAGATTTCCTATCATTATGTCATTGGACCTGTATGTTGAAAATACTCACGTTCCCAAAAGATACTACCATTATGTAATGATGTATTGATTACTATTAGTGCCATGGTGGAATGTATTAATTATTCTTTAAGCATTTACTCTTACTTAAATTGAGTTTGTTAAAAATGATGTGCCTTTTCAAAGCAAAGTTAATTAAAAATACACAAATTTTCCAAGTCAACCTTCTACAAGCAGGAAAAATTGAAAAAGTCATTGGATGAAGTTAAGGAACATGGGTTTTTTTGTGATCTTCAACACCAAAATAATTTAATTGTTTCTTCAAGCCTCAGTTTCCACATTCAGACTGCTATTTGGAAAGTAGTTCAATATATATGGGTGAAAAGCCTGATATAAAGACTGAACACTGTTCTACTACTAAATTGGTAAAGACACATTGTCTCTTTAAATATGGGAGTATCAAAACAGAACTATAAGACTTTCTATGGCAAATTGAATTGTAGCATGGAACTACATTTCCAGAGAAGACCCCTACCAAACACTTTAGACAGAAATAAAATGCAGTGCTTAGAATAACCTACCCAAAGACAAAATTTCAAATGCAGTGGGTAGAAAAGCCTGCTCATTGCTCCATTACTTTTTTATGAAGTACAGAGTATTCTCTGTAGGTGTGTGGCTGTAATTCTGAAACCATCCTATTTCTTGAAGCCTCAGCCAGATCTTGCAACAGTGAATTCTACAGTTTAATCAGGCCTTATGAAGAAGATCTGTTTTTGTCAAGAATAAATGTATTGCCTGCCAATTCATTGGCTGTCTTTATGTTTTTATGATGATATAACAGAAAGCTAGAATCATCCAATGTACAAAAACTCGCTATTTTCTATACTATTTGTAATAATTACCTGCTGAAGTTCTTACATCTTCATGCTTGTTTGCAAAGAGAAGCCAAAACAAATATCCTGAGTAGTAATATCTTCAGTTCTGATCTAAATCTGAAACCTTATTGTGTGGCTAGGCTCTAACCTCTATGTAAATTGTCTGGAGAGTGGCTGGGGTATAGAGAATAAAACATTACGTTCTTTTCAGAAAAGTGTTATATTAAGAACTGCACCAGAAAGGGTTACTTTTTGATACTAAATAATGTATACACTGTTTTTCCTGCTATCAGCAATGGTTTAATGCTTGATTAATCAAGGCTGGGAAAGAGGAGAGGAATGATCTTTAAGCAGATCAGTGAGAGGGTGACTGTGCCCTGGTGAGAGATTGAGAGACAGTAAAAATGGAATAAAAGAAAAAATGCACTAAACAAATGACTCAGAATCACATCATTTACTGGAAAGCCCACTTCATTTCAACAGGCACATACACAGGCCAGCTAAGATCTTCAGCTGAGGTAAATAAGCACATCCTTCCATTAATATGAATGACCTAATGATGATTTAATCTATCTGAAGATCTGGCCCTGAACATTCAGCTGCAGGTTAAATCTGGTTTTGTCAGTTCTGTGGACTAATTTTTCTGCCTGGACAGTTGGAATGGCTCTTCTCTAAGCACATAGTGTTGTCTGTGTCATAGTTTCAAACTAGCCAGCAAGTTCTGTATGGCACCAAAACTAATGCTGAAATGAGCTGCAAGCCAGAGATCCCCACTCAGACAAGCAAATGCTTCTGAACTCACAAGCTCATAGTTCTAAAGTTTGTACTAAAGAACAAGCCTAGAACACCGGCCAAAAATCACAAGATAGTTGCACAGCTAGCAAGGAATTAAAAAAAAAAATACAAAAACCTAGACCAAAACAGAGCCACAAATCTTAAAACTATGCTGAAAATACTAAATAAATTCACACCGGCTCCAGAAAAGCAATAAGGATTTTTTGCCACTAAAGCAGCTATTCAAAAAACACCAACCTCTACAATATTGTCTTCCATTATGATGTCTCTCCTTTTGGGGCCAAGGATCTTGAAGAAAAGCATCAGATCAGACAAATGCAGATGACTGAGGCATGAATGGTTTGCTTCCAGAATGAAAGCTGAAGTATTTCATTTCTGTAAGTTCTTTTCCTCTTAACATTACACACAGGCCTGCTTAGAACTTACACGACAGCAAAACAATTCTCATCTTAGGCTATCTTTTCTCACTGTTTTGTAATTAATAAGTTTTCCATTAGGAGACACTATAACATGATACTGAATAGGAATGTGAGCCTTCTTCCACAAAGGATCCTAGGCACTGTGACACTACAAATTGCAATGCCTAATCTAGTGTTTCTAACATTTTTAAATGCGTTGTCCCTTTTTGGCTAATCTCTTTTTGTGCAGTCCCTCCCAACAGTGTCATTGCTGCAAGCTAGGGGAGAGGGAAGAAGCTGATTCCCTCCAGGTATAACTGCTCTTCCAGGTGGGAGAACTGAACTGTGAATAATTAAGGACAATTTATAGCTCCCTGTGTAGTGTAAACATTTGTAGCCACTGATTGCTTACTGCTACAATACTAAATACTGCTTTTTCTAATTCCAAAATGCTCCATTGAAAGGTTTCATAGGATCTGAGGGAATTACAGTCCACAATTTGAGAAATACCAACTTTGTATATTCTGCTCCCATAAGAGAATTCACTGACTGAGTCAATAGCTCTCTTCACAATACAGTGGAAAAATACATCACTTCAGGAAAGAGTAAGATAAGTTAACCATTGAATGTGCTTCTGAGAGCAAGCACCTAAGTCCTTCAGTAATAAGGAGTGAGTCATTCCTGCTTATCAAATAACTGATACTCTCCTTTTGTACAAGAAGATGGAGGACTAAATTCCATCCCTGTTGAGACACTTCAGTGAAGGCTGTGTACTTGACTGTTCAGCTATAGGCTATATAGTAGTGTGGTGATTCTCATTAAAGCTGTTAAAACATACATTGAGTAATTATAAACTGAAGGGATCACAGGCAAAGGTTTAACACATGCAGGATTTTCTAGGCTCGTGGGTAGAGTACACACCTCACTGAGGGTCGGTGTGGAAATGAAAGCTAACTTGGTTCTAGACTTTATTCCTGGGATGGCTTATGTGCATTTTTTTCCGAGGAATATTGAAATACTTGAAACTACAACTTGAAACAGGGACTTGGTCCCAGAAGAAATAATGGTGTGAACAAAAGAAGGAATAAAACCTGAATATTCCATTGCCTTGGCTTTTGGTACCATTGTAAATTTGAAAAATGAGTAAAGCATGAGAAGCAAACCTTATCAGCAGGTTGGTGGAGTCAGAATGTAGGAATAGTGCAGAAATGAAGGAGTAGAAGAATATTGCAAAAGAATATTTGGGAAATAAGTGAAAGAAAAGGTTGTCGTGGTAGCATCCCAGATCCATGACCCAAGCGCATGGAGGACAGTGGTTTATAAATTTGACATAGTTTAGATGCTGATGGAAGAATTCTGAATTTGACACAGGCTTAGAAAGAAACAACATCAAAATATGAGCAATAACAGTATTATGCATAATGGACAAGAGATGCTGGAGAAGACATAGAAAAGCCATTTAAAATTCTTGAAGTAATACAAGATGTCTTAGTATAAATATGAAAAGTGTCTTTAAGGACTGATGCTCAAAAATCTGAAGCAAGAGGCCAGCTTAAGCAAAGAGAAACTACTTTATGAAGATTAAAAAGATGCAAAAACTCAAAGAGCCATCCAAAACCTGTCACTGGATGTGGAGATATGTCAGTGAACAAACTCACATCCAAAGGCTAACTGTAAATGGAGTAGACACAGCTAGAATTCATCAAGTAGTATATGAAAAGTATGACATTACAAGGAGAAATGTACTGAAACCAATGCACAACTATAAGCCAAAGAGAGGAACAAAACCAAGACTGTAGGTATCTTAGAGAAAACATGATATTAATACGTGCCTTGCATTTAGGTCATACAACTATGGCACCAGAAACTGTGTCAAAGCATGCCAAAAAAGAAAAATGCACCATACTGAGGGATGACGCAGTGTTTCAGAAGGTGAGATTTTATGCATAACTGACAGGAGTGTAGTGCATGACAGCAAAAATAAATTGTTTGCAGAAAGAGACCAGCATCAGAAGCAAAGGCGGAAGAGAACATAAAAGTCAGGACATTGCATGCCTGGGAGAAATCAGTGCTAAGTTCTAAAGTTTTTCTCAGAATGCAACAGATATGTCCAGACTAGAAAAGACTATCTTGCAATATAGTGTTTGCACATGAAAAATGTGACTGGAATCCTTTAAGTAGAGGAAACGATGTAAAGAAAAAGAGATGGTAAATCATTAACAGACCATACGTTAGATGTAATTGCTAATTGCCCAAAACACCTCTACTAGTCTACTGATACAGCAATGCTGTAGCTTAGAAGTAGAGAGGAGCTGAAGTATATGTGTAAATGAAGTCTTGTCCACATCAGCCTTGCAGTATGAAAATATGGCAATGAGAAAGGAATATGAGATTTGCAACATGATAAAATCAGTGTATAGCAACCATTGATACAGGCCAGTTTCTATGCAGTGGCTAGCAGGAATGTTAGAGGAAACTACACAAAGCAAAGATTTACAAGTACGGACATTCGTTGTATTGTCAGAACAGGCAGGCACCAAAAGAGAAGCCTTACCTACTGCCTCATGATACTAAACTCTCAAGAGAAACTGAGTGTCCAGAATAGCTTCATATGTACAAGCACTTGAGTAATAATACCCCGATCACTGAGAACAATACCTCGATCACAAAAACATGTGAGCCGGTTCAGAGAAGGAGGTTTCGCAGAAAAGCCAAAAACACCGCATACTCTCCAAATGTGATCAAGGTCTCAGAGATGTATTGAGCAGTATTGATATTGGGACAATGAAGAGCAGCAGCAGAAGACCCAAATCAACAAATCAAAACACCCTATCCTCCCTCCCCCACAAAATACACAGCATTCCCAACTGACTTTGAAGGAAAAGTAGGAAATTTTCACTGCAAAGCATGTATTCAGGGTGTGGGAAATTAGACAAACTGTCAGACACTCCTGCAGCTACCACCAGAGACAGTAATAAAGCATTTCAGCTGCTAAAATAGCCCAAAGTGTAGGACCCAGAGGAATTTCATTCCAGTGGATTTACATAGTTTACCTGTGAATGGGAATCCAATCACATCACATCATGAACATAGTGCAGCCAGACAAAAAGCCAAACTGAATAGACAGTTACAATTGCTAAAATTCTGTTAAGAAGTGCTGAAAAAGAGAAGTGTTTACCAGCCTCCCTAGACTGGAAAAGCACTCCCTTCCAGGGCATTAACAGCCATCTAATACAGCCCATCATGTCAAGACACATGCATAACTTGATGCTTACAGATCAGCACAAGTACACAACTACAACCTGAAGTCATACAATAAAACCAAAATCAGAACCTGCTGCAACCACCAAGTGAAAGATTCCATAAACTACAAGTGTGGAGGAGACAGTCCAAGTCACACAGTTTCCCCAGGCAAACCGTGCAATTGCATGGAAACTGCATATAGAATTAGCTAATCCCTGTTAATGTGACAAATAATATTGTAAGTTTTTCCCTGAATTATATACTCTGAAAATACAGGATGAAAAGCACAGACAGGGAGAATGATGAACCATATACTCCATTGAGACTGGTTTGTGAGGTCTGGAAGGAACACAGGCTCTCAAGCCAACAGCAGAAAAACAGAAAAAAGACAAGGTGGCCTTTGGTCAGTACAAGAATGACTCGAGTGCATTCCAAAACACTTTTGGAAGATACACATCATATTTTGTATGTTGTGATGATGTGTACCTTCCAAAACTCCAGCAAATTAAGAACTAGTTTATAAAATTTCTTTTTAACTTAGATACACCCAATTCATAGCTATATAAAGGTAGAGTTTGAAAATACAGGATAGAATGTTAGGTATAGTATATATGAACACCGTAACTTGCTATCTCATACAAGCATAGTGAAGGAAATAGAACAACAGATAGATAGATTCCTAGTAGGGACTTTTGCATATGACTGCACTGGGGACTTTGGAAAACTATGCTGTTAGGAGGTGCTTGATAAGAGAGATCAGTATGTATATGGAAGAACAGGACCTTATGGACTGCATCAATATGCTACAGAGTAGAGCACGGCAAATGGAGTTTACTGATAGTTAACATGGGCAACTGGCATTTACTCATATCCCATTGCTGGCCTTAGATAGAAAAAAGGGATACTTAGATACTCTTTGTTTACCTCCACAACCTTGGAGTGTCCACTCTGGCCCTGCATGCTAGTTTGCACTTTCCTATGCAGGGTTCCTCAGGATTACCACAAGCCTGCTGCATATTTGTCCTGACTCACTCCACTGACTACTTGTGTAAGTACCCTTAAGTGAATCCAGGGTTGCAGGCAAGCTGTGCTACACTGACTGGAAAAGACTTGAGTTGTGTAATGATAACTACAGAGCATCAGGCATTTTGAAAAGCTATGAGAAAATGAAAGCAGCATCTATGCCCATTTATTTTCAGCTAGCTAAAATCTGACTGTGGAAAAAGTTCAGAGAATCTACTCCTTACCCAGAAAATGTAGTATATGAAATAGCTATTTTGGACCAAGAATCAGGCTTGCTGTGGAGTAGGGTTTTTCACAGCCTATTTCCACATTGTAGGAAAAAAATGAAGGGTCTTACAGAAACCTTTCTTTCTCATTACTTAAAAATCAGATACCTTCATAACAAATGTGAATGTTTGCATATGTGCCACTGACATTCTGCCTTTGAAGAAGGTCCCAGGTATTTTAATTCCTTCACTGATTGTCTAGAAGGTGACCCATGGAGGGAACAGCCACAGTGTGTTCAATCAAAGAACATTAAGTGTTATTTTTCTTGTCGCTCTGTCTCCTTTCCTTGGTTTGTGATGAAGTGTTATTCTCTCCCGCTTCCTCTGGAGATGCTGTTCATTCCCTAAGCTCTGGAGCCTGGCAAGCTTTATTTGCTAAAACATGTGTCTTGCTCACTACACAGATTTTCCCAGGCTCTCTTTGCTCTAGTCAAAGTATTTGCAGGAAAGCCGACTAGACTTCACTTCCAGCTCCCTTTTACCTTACATGACCTAACTTAGTACCTAGTTATACTCTTTTCAGTGGTACAATGTGGTCAAGGCAATTTATGTGCCATTTTCTAGCATGTTTGGTTTCCGTTAGAGAAACTGAGAGATACTAAAAGACCTCAAATTTGAGATGTATAATTTTACCAGGGAAAAGACCAAGAATCCTTTAAATTACATATGTGCCTGTAAGCTGCTTGCATATGGATGCATTTAAGCTTTTAGAGGGCTAGCCATTTCTTTACAATTCATGTGTTACTATGGCAATAGCACTACTTACTCCGATTCATTTTGACATTATTGCTTCCATAGCTGAAAGTGTTTTTGTTTTTTCTGTGTACGTCAGTTTGCCTTGCTAATACCAACAAAAATTAAGTATTGAGCCAGATTCTCTTCAGGTTTAGAGAGGTGCAAACTCTTTCTCAGCTGAAAGACTATATAGCGTGATCGGTAACAAAATTTCATTTGTCTAAACTGTATTGGGAAAATTCTCTTTAGAAGATGATGAGACCCTTACCTTGCAAGCTTCCTGAAATGAACAGCATCAGAGAGCTAAAAATAAAATGTTTTTTGTGTTTCCCAGAAAATTGGCTTATCCAAGTCCAAGTGAAACTCACCCCCCACACCCCGTTCCTTGCAGAATAAAAACATAGTTTATGAAGACTTACTTAACTGAATACTATTTTGTAACATGATTAGATGTTATCATGTTCAGCTCTTTGTGAGTTAGAAGGCGGCTACTGAATCTCTGTATAGCTTACATTTTAAGTAAAATCAAGGCACAACAGGCTTACAATAAAGCAGCACAGGAGAGAAGGATGGAAAAGGAAGACCTGGGAAGTTAAAATGCTCCTATAGATAGTAATTGCTACCATAAAATCCATCTGAGATAGTAGTTACACCAGAATAGACTTTGTTACTAAGCATGAAGTATATATCCCTGAAGTTTAAAATATACATCCTTTGTGTTTCACTCCTAATAGCCTTCAAGGAAGAACTATAGCCAAAGGCGAGAGTTCAAGAGGTGAGAGGAGCTGACTGACAAACAGTAGTTGATGCAGAAGGGAGGAACAACAGCCTGGGGATGGGAGTAGCAAGAAGATGGAATTTTGAGATACTCTTAGAGACCTGATTAATAGAGCATTTGTGAGGAGTAACAAGGGTAAGACAGGCACTAGATAGAAATGACAGCAAGTGAGTAGTCTGTAGATGAATCACATATTAGTATCTTTGAGTCAAAAAGCATAATTTGCTAAATAGGACAGAAATGGCCAGAATTTAAAAGCTTCACCTCTTGTTTCTTTCAGTATCAATGTGCAAAGCATGCAAGAGCACTTCAGGATGGTCAAAAGTCTAACTAAACAATGTGGGAAGCAACCACAGAATACTTAGCAAAACTTAGTGATTAAAGAATAACTATTTGCCCCTGAAATAATGTTGATGAAAAAACTAAGAACTGATGATAGATAGGCCAAAATACTTGGTTTTCACTTTTTTTTTTTTTTTTTTTTTTTTTTGGATTAAGAGTACAGTTAATACAAAACCAACTTAACTGGAAGGGACAGGGTAAAATAATTTCTAATGTATCAATTATGCTAAAAACATTTCATTTATTTTGCTATGGTGACTATAATAAGATGTCCTTCCATACTGAGAAGGCTTAGCAATTTCCTGGAACAACAAACATGATATAGAGGTACTGTATCTTTATTTTGCTATCAGCATACACTTCCACTGGATGTGACAAACAGATGTATGTAGCTATATTACATTTATAGCTTACCAAATAAAAATTTCTAATAATGGCATAGTAAAAAGACATCTGTGAACATATCAAAGTAATACCTGAGTAAGCCGTGCAGTGCAATTTCAAGGCCTTTTATTGATAACACAGTAACTATGTTCAAGTTTCTGGCAGAGATTTTAGAGTGCATAACAGTATAGGAAACATGTGGGACAGTAATTTAATATTTGTAGTGGAGTTACTTAATATCAGAAGAGGCCACTGAGAGTCTTCAAGGAAGTCTCCAAACAAGAACCATCTCTTGAGACCTTGTGTAGTATCTACTGTATTTTACATTGAAGGAAGTTTTTAAAGGCTAATATAAAAGGGGAAAAAAGGACATTGTTATTGGGAAATCTAGCTGTACAAAGGAAACAATTCACCCCCACTGCATGATCTAGGCAGCAGCTAGCAAATGTTACAAGCTCTGTGTTAAGTTTATAGAATGATAGGTAGAACATTTCACAATGTAGTTCATGTTAATGCTGATGAGTGTTGAGTTGTACAGTCCCTTAGCAACCTATTTAAAAGGGACCTCTTTAATTGTAAAACTATATTGACCTCTTAAAACTGCAAATGGTAAATTATTAAATCAGTGGATGAGGAGCTGGATGCTCCTCTTTAAAAACTGCAGAAGCTATATGTGTGATTCACTGCCACACTGGCAATGCCATTGCTTAACAATGATGACTTAAGAATGAAAGTGGGCAAGATAACAAATTTCTACACCATTAGACATGGTTAGAAAAACCAGAAGGGCTTTCAGCACAAAACCTAAGAGCATGTGGAATGTGTGGCTGCATGTGACAACTCCTGGATAAGTCACATGAATGCAATCTTGTTGGTAACCAACAGTAGGCTGCCTGATAGCCTTGTTTGCCTTCAAAAGGTAATGCAAATTGCTGCCTTTAAAAGCAATATGCCTCCCTTCTTGCTAGACAGTTTCCTTCACCTTTGGTTTTTACCTCCGTACCAGTTTCTATGCTGAAGGAGGCCAGATTAAGATGCAATTAAAGATCAGAGCCTTTACCTAAGAATTATATTGTTTTCAGTTGGAAGAGACTTTCTTTTACTTAAAGTAGTTCTGCTGTGAAAAGCTACCTGGCTGAAAGCTATGGTGGGAATTCCTTTTGTATCGCCCTTCATTTCTTTCTGATTCAGAACTTTTCCATTTACTTATTCAAAGCTGTTTCTTTCTGCCCAACCCTCTAACCATCAGCCGTGGAAATATAAATTCCCAGGCAAAGTGTTCAGTTTATAGAGAAAGTAGCTCTGTCACAAGCCCACTCATGGGAGAACTGTTTGTGGTCTGAGCCAGTTACTGGCCCTTTTCTTTGATAAATGTGTATATCTCTGGTTTGTGCTACACATCCTAGAGTCAACCT
This sequence comes from Dromaius novaehollandiae, assembly GCF_036370855.1. Lineage (NCBI taxonomy): Eukaryota > Metazoa > Chordata > Aves > Casuariiformes > Dromaiidae > Dromaius > Dromaius novaehollandiae. The sequence continues at coordinate 67,851,657 of NC_088099.1, read as the reverse complement.
GATAGCTAAAATAGCCTCATAGTAACCATCAAGAAGATAAATGCAGAGCTACACAAGCCCAATAATGAAGCTGACATACAAGCATCACTATTCATCATGAACAATAACATTTTGTGACCAGCTACCAACCATCAAATGCCATTGTTTCTGCTGCTGATACTCAAACTCAGCTTTATACTAGCTCAGAATCTGAAGTTTGTATTGGTTTTGTCGGACTAATGGAACTCAAACCCCATCCACTATTACTTAACCATTTAAAAAATGTAGCTGCTTCTAAGAATATATAATAAATCATGAGAGGTAGGGATAATCTTTTACTGGTCACTCTTCAGGTTTGAGCACAGCTTTAAAAGACAATCAGCATCTGAACATTATTTGTGTGTAAAGCTTAATATACAATAAGTTAGGGCACAGTTTGTGAATTTTATTCAAGCTTTAAGACTCCATTACAGTGATTACACTGTATCTGCAATATCTAACATTGTTGGATTACCACAGCAATCTCTCAAATCTTCTATTATGAAACACAATTCTATTGTCAAGCAATCAATGTATGTTTATATTCCAGAAGAGCGTAAACAATTTAAAGGAGGCAAGAAGGAGATCAAATGTGTGTCCTGTAGTTCTCAGGGATAAATTCTCAAAAATTCAGAGATTCACTTAGAAAAGGCATCCTAAAATGAACAAGTTATCTTGGCTATTTAGTTCTTGACCCTGCAAGTCACAACTTCTACTTATGCCGAAAGAAGGATGATAACAGTCAGTTCAGTGATGCAGCACTATGCTTCTGGTCACACCCAAAACAAATAAGGAGAAGAAAGGAAGATGAAGTGACTTTCTTTATGCCTAACAACATTTTCAAATACTTCTAAGTGTATCTGAACTTTTATCCATTTCCATGCCTTCAGGGGAGAAGAAGTGGAATAAGACACTGTGCCTTACTTGGTATGTAGTCTTACCTGAGAATTAGAATCCTACAGTTCAGATACCTTTGTACGCAGGAAACTTAACTGTTCAGATCCATTAGAAGATAGTGCAGGTTCACTCATCTAACCAGAACAAATCAAAAGTGAGTTACATGCACCTAATCAGATCAGATGTGAGATGAGATGTACATATGTGCCATTCTTACTGATGACTGACAAGGGCAAAGTGAAACCGGAGTATAAGAACAACCTAAAATGAAATAAAAGTTTTTAGTTACTAATCTGTTTTAGCAAATACTAAAGAAACAGAGGCAGAAGGGCTGAATGCAAGAAATCAGTACAGAAGATGGGAAACAGAAACACTAAGCTCCTGAAAGCTCGAATAAGCTTCTTGCATCATCAGAGATTGTATCAGTCAGTGCCAAAATCAGTAGAACCTGATAAAACAGATTTAAAGTTTAGGGTTAAAATAAAATGAAAAGATGATATATATCCCTCATATATGCATACTTGTTTGACTTATGGATAAAGTACGTAAGATGGAGCTAGCTGAAGGCTTCTAGGCTGAAAGGGAGACATTCAATTTTGTGGTTACAGCAGTCTGGGATCTAGGTCACTAGAGAGAGGAGAAAGGTGGATAGGTAATATCAGTGGCAAGAAGAGGATGAGATAGGTGGGTAAGGGTGCTGAAATCTGAGGGGAGAGATTGTGTCTGAGACAGGAGGGGACAGTGACAAGACGGTGACAACCAGGAGTCTCACACTTTCTGTAGTCTTCCCTCAGCTCAATACTCCTCTCTTTACTCCCTGTAAAATGGACCCTGCCCAACATTTAGGATTCAGGCCCCCAACAACTCCATATTTCTCCTACTTCTACCCTCTTTCTGCAAGAAGCAATTCTCCTGTCTTCCTTTCTACCCAGTATCTTACCACTTTGTGTGATAGAAGTTGTGAAGGAAAGCATCAATTTCGGGAAAATGGCAGAGATCCCCAGACAAAGCAGAGAGGAGCTGAAGTGTGTGTAAATGAAGTCTTATCCACATCAGCTGTGGTCTGGGTGCAGTTTGCAGTTCCCACCAAGCTAATGCCAAAACACTGCAACTGATTTGTAACTGGAGCCTAACGCTATGTTCATTAATGCCAGTTCTGGATGTTTCCACAAAACTTTGTCCTATCTTCCAACAGATTATGTTAGCATTAACTCCTTGATTCGGCAAACTGTTTATGGCAGGTAAAAATGGCCAATAGACATACAGTACAGATGTCACAGACCACCTATTTCTAAATTATATTGAAACCAATTAGAAAAAAAATTTAAATGATACTTACCAGTATGCAGTTCCACTACTTTTGCCAATATAGGGCAAATCAACTAAATAGTCAATGGAATAGTGCCTTGCTGTTGCCTGAAAGGCATTCAAAGCATCTGTGTAAAGTGATCCATTCTGAGAAAGAGTAGCAGATGCATAGACAGCGTGATGAAGTCATCACCCCAGCATGAGGGGGGGAAACCTCCAACGATGGCAACCAGCCAGGCCCGAGCAGTATCACTTCTAGGCTGAACACAAGCTTTTCCAGAGTTGGCCTGTCGTCATGGGCTGGGTGGCACACAGCAAGGCCATGCTGCAGAGTTGCATAATGTTTGGAGGGATGTCAGCTTTCCTCATTCTCATGTTTGTAGCTACAATTCAGAAACGTCACTCTGTGACGGAAAGGGGCTTCCTGGTTTAACTCTACACAATTTGTAGAATTCCTTCTGACTTTCAGTGACCTCAGTTAGAAAGGTGCATTTGCCAATGTTAAGTTACACCAGCCGCCTAAGTACTTTACTAATGCCTAGATGTTCCCTAATGGAAGTATAAGGGCATCTTGCCTCATCTCAGACACATCTGCATGGTAACTGTTAGCCAATGCCAGGGGATATCCACCACTAGTGTACATCACCCTATCCTGATTTATACTGACAGTAACTACAGTCAGACACAGCTCCATGGTGGCCAGGCAGGCTGCGGTGACAGGGCCGGGCTGAGCAGTCAGCCTGGGGGTCGGGGTCTGCATCAGCAGGGCCTGTGGCTAGGCAGGGGCAGGGCCGTGGCCAAAAAGAGGGTCTGGGGAAGATGGGGGAGGCCCCAGGGCAGGCTGGTCAGGGCCAGTGAGGTCCATCAGTGCCCTCCAGGCTGTAACAATCCAGTCCATGTGGAACAGCAGAGTTCTGCGAATCAGGCTTGATGCATACAGTTCAGCTGGAAATCTGGGGCGTTTCAGATTTAGACTGAGAATAAAGAGAAGAAAAAAATTTAAATTTGAGGCAAAGGTTCATTTTCAAAATGACAGCCTCTCTTGCCAGACAGGATATTCTAATGATGTTCTTGTGCTGTACAGTATAAAACATCAAACAAGTCACTTTACAATAACATGGGTGGATCTAATTTTCTCCATATGCACATTTTTAAAGCATCATTGTTCAATTAATACTTCATATGGTTAAAAAAAAGTAACGAAAGTATTTCAACTGGAAGTATGATCAAAGTTCGGTTACTTGCTGCTGAATATTTTGAAAGTATATAATACAGGATATAAGTCAACTCCCATTTCCAAATGTCTTCTGGTTGAATACTTTGAGTCTTATGGCTTTTATTGCCAAGACTATACGAAATTCCAGGGGAGGGGGAATATATACATATACGTATACATATACATGCCAAAGCATCCTGAGGTGTTACACCAAGTGTATGGGAAAGTGCGGAAGAATGTCGAGGAGATAGACGATGGAAGCTAGCCAGACCATTCCGTGGGAAAAGGAGCATCAACAGGGCATGTGGACCCATAGTCACGTAGTTGAGCCTGTGCCAGGGTGGCACTGCACCTGGGCTTTGAATCGAGAATAACAATGAGCTCAACACCCTTACTGCGCATGTGTATAGGACATAAAAACTTCATCTAGTGCCCCCCCCCCCCACAGTGTTCCTCACCCTGGACCGACGCTCAGTGGTGCCAGGAATCCCCCGCTCCATTATGGCCTCAATTGGGAAAACGCCGGGGAACCCCCGTTCAGACGCAGAGGTAATAAATGCTCCATATCGACCATCGTATGCCTTGTGTTTGTGTATGCGTCCCTGCTGGGAGTCCAGGCGGTGCCCCTGCCTCACCCTTACACTTGGCGTAGTCGGCAGGATACACAAACGACAATGCCGTGGCTGAGGAGAGCGAAGGGGGAGGGCGAGAGTCAAGAAGGGACTGCTTGTCTACAGCTGCCAGGATGGCCCCAGACTGAGCCATGGGGGCCGGCAGCTGCATTGTTTGCCACGCTGGCGGTCCCCGAGGACTGGCCAGAGTTGGCACAGGGGGAAGGTGTTACCCCAAAGGCGGTTGAATCCGCTTTACAGGTTATGCCCTTCCGTGCTGCTTTGGAAGCAACTCAGAAGCTGGCCAGACGATTAGGGTGGGCACTGTTGACAGGCATTCGAGCCTTAGATAACAAGGTATCGTCTTTGCAGCAGCGAGTGAAAGATTTGGAAAAGGAGGTGGGGGGATTACAGCACAAGCTGAGAAAGCCCAAGATTTAGCCCACAAGATGGAGCGGCTAGCTTTGCGGATGGCTAATAGGCAGCATGGGCATTATGGGAAGGTGCCCGCTACTGTTTCTCAGGTGCGGGCGATTATAGCCCAACCCTCCTGGGATCCAGAGGAGTCGGATGGTAATATCTGGAGTACCCCTTCTGACTCAGAAATTGAGTCTGATATCGAGCAAGAACCACTAACGCTCAGGTGTGGCCGCTTGTTCAGATGTGGGGGGAGCGACAGATAGATAGGGATACCGTAGAGCAGACAAGGACTTATACACCAAAGGAGTTACGTGAACTTTTGACCACATTCCAGCAGCAACTGGGGAAGTTATTACTAGTGTGGATGGTGAAAGCCTGGGATAATGTCCACAGACACTCAAGTGCAGTATTATCTCTCCCAGCTTACATCTGCGCAAGATAGCTCCGGTAAGCCTGTAGTTGCTCCTTTGCCGTATCAATGGTTGTGTGCCACTGTGGTGGGTGCTTACCTGTCCACTGGTGAGTTAGCCACTACAGTGGGGGCTTTGGTAAACAATATAAGGAATTTTGCACTTGTTGGTCAACCGGATACTAAGCAAGTGAGAGTAGTTCGGAATTCCAAGGCAAGAAGATTGGCAGGGACTACTAAATTGAGTGGAAAGCTAACGAGGTGACAGATATGGACTGATTTGCTGCAGGTAGGGGTATTGCATGAAGAGATAAATGGTCTTTCTACTGCTGACTTATTTAAGCAGCAGTTACCTGCTAATCAGCAATATCAGACACAGCCTACCACCCCACCTGCACCCAGTGCTCCCTGGAAGCTGCCTTCTAAGAAACAACGAAGGGGAGGTGGGTCCCCCAAAATCCAAGCATCGGTTGCAGCGTATCATCCAGGGGACCGACGCCCATATGTACCCCTGTGAATAAGGTGGTGCTCGGGAGGGGAAGTAGCTGTGCTTGCTTTAGTAGATACAGGAGCAGAGGTTACGGTGTTGCATAGCGCTGTAAACCCTGAGAAGGTACAGGGGCCGGACATCAGTGTGCAATTCTTAGGGATAGTCTGGAGGCGGCAGACGAAAGCTATCCCTGAGAAAGTTCACAATACTATTCAACAATGCCCTGTTGCCACTGCTGTAAAACAACAAGCTTTTGGGGGCCTTTTGGGGTTCTGACGGACCTTTATACCCCACTTAGCATATTTAATGCGGCCACTACAGCATTTGACCAAAGAAAGGGGTAGCCAGTGGCAATGGACTAAAGAGCAGCAGCAAGCCTTTGACCTGTGCAAGGAGGGGGTGGTCCAACGTTCCAAGTTATTCACCCCATACGAGGGACAACCTTTAGAGATGGAGGTAACAGTTATGGGGGATACAATGTCTTGGGGGTTGTGGCAGCAATGTGCCCACGCAAGATGGGAACCTATAGGTTTCTGGTCCTGTTCCCTGCAAGGGGCCACAGCAAATTATACACCTCTGGAAAAGCAGCCTTTGGCTGTAGTGTGGGCTTTGCTCCCCCAATAGACAGACCCATTACCTGTCCAAGAGGCCCCTCCTTTTGGGACTTTATCTCCTGAGTGAGGACAAGCCAAACCAACCCAAGCAATCCCTGCTCGGATATCTGTAATGGAAGGGGGGGGATTGCCCCCCGCGTACTCGCCTCTGGGGAGGTAGAATTCTATACACCTGAGCAACTTATGATTACTGAATGAAGAGTTATAAGCTTACCTTTAAGACTTGACTGCCCTTCACAGTGTGTATGGCTATTCACACCTTTGATACCTGTTAAAATAGCCCCACTCTTTTTGACCTCTTCTCAAGATTTATCTTTCCAGGTATCCGTATCCATGCCAGTGAATGTCTCACAGGGAGCACCAATACTGTGAGGAATTCTGATCCACAGTGCCGGAGTGCCTCAAGTTCAGCACACACCCTCAATACACTCTTTAGCCAGTGTGTGGGTACTAACTCCTCAAAAGAAAAAACAGCCTGGCACTATTTTAGCAGATGGTCCAGGAGCCACTGCTCTTGTTCTTCCTGATGGTGATTCCATGCCTTTCTATCTTCCCATCAACAGGTTACCACGCCGGCATCTGTAAGTTGCCGTTGGAATGTTGCCTCTTGTGACCACAACAGATGACCTTGAACTACAAGACCATCCAGCTTCCCATGTAAATACATGGATTTGACTCGCATAAAGATCAGCTAACCTCTCTGCTTTCCGTATTGCAGGCAGAAGATCAGTGGATGATGTCTTAACTACGTTACATAGGTGTACCAGCTCCACTCGTGGTATTACAGTTATACTTAAAAAAAAAAAAAAGAAAAGAAAAAGAAAAAAGAGAGAGAGATTTCCGTTACTCCCATGAATTTATATGATTTGAGTAGTTTCCCAAAAGCTGACACCTTGGGCTTACTCTTCTCATATAGCTAACATATCTAAAGCAGATACTTGCTTTCGCTTTGTAAATGCTGCCTCTGTTCTGCAGAATGTAACTGATATGCAGTTAATTTGTAATGACACTGTGGATATTACCTATGCATCTGCTCAGCCCATACTACCGTTAGGGTGGTTCCTTCTGTGTGGCACTACAGCATATACATACGTGCCGGCCAGCGCCACAGGTGGCCTATGCATTGTCGGTTGTGCTACTTTAAGCATTCCTCCCTTTACAACGGAGCGGCGGAGGATCCTGTGACATATCCTAAGACGCTGCTTGTAACCGCCATATAAGTTTATTTTCTCATGCAGAAGCTCTAGGCCTATCGTTGAGCCTACTTGGGATCCCGGGGGTGGTGGCACATAATTGTAAACAGCTAGAGCATGTTACCTGTGCTTGGCTCAAAGCTTAAATTGGACATCTAGAGCCATTGCCTCTTCAAATAGGGAATTGGGAGCAGTGTAGCAAGGAACGCTGCAAAACCACCTAGGGATCGACTGCCTCCTACTGCGAGATAACCACAGACATCATGACTTCGCCAAGACGTGCTGTTTCAACATCACCGATGAATCGGCATCTATTGAGAATATCAGCCACCTCATACAAGGAGGACTCTTGTTTATCTCTTGCTTTGTATTATGTTATGTTTTGATTTCATTACTTTGTAAACTCCTTTGCCATCATACCCCATGCCCTTCTGAGGATTGGGACAGCCTGTAACTAGCTTTCCATCGCGGGGGTGGAGTGTATGAGAAAGTGCGGAAGAATGTCGAGGAGATAGACGATGGAAGCTAGCCAGACCATTCCGTGGGAAAAGGAGCATCAGCAGGGCATGTGGACCCATAGTCACGTAGTTGAGCCTGTGCCAGGGTGGCACTGCACCTGGGCTTTGAATCGAGAATAACAATGAGCTCAACATGCTTACTGCGCATGTGTATAGGACATAAAAACTTCATCTAGTGCCCCCCCCCCCACGGTGTTCCTCACCCTGGACCAACACTCAGCAGTGCCAGGGATCCCCCGCTCCATTATTGCCTCAATCGGGAAAACGCCGGGGAACCTCTGTTCAGACGCAGAGGTAATAAATGCTGCATATCGACCATCGTATGCCTTGTGTTTGTGTATGCGTCCCTGCTGGGAGTCCAGGCGGTGCCCCCGCCTCACCCTTACACCAAGACAGAGGGAAACGTATAGTCATGTTGCAGAATGGTTCTTAGCTTTAGGAGTGAAAGGAGTGTGATGTCATATTGACTTGTTTATAGGGTTACTGAAGTGAAAGAGTTATTTTCAAGGACAAAGTCCTGGATTTCACGACTTTAAGCTGTTGAAATTATAATAACGAGTGAGAAAATCATATCATCACAGCTGCAATAAGCCTGTATATTGGAAACACAGAAATGCATTAAAATGAACTTTCAGGTGTTTGTATTTCAACAAAGCAATGTATAACTCAGTTACAACAAAAAAAACCAAGTACTTCTCTCCATGTAGCATTTCTTATTCTGTCACATTTCACACATATTCAGAGTAACATCCCACTATGCTAGTGAAAGATAAAGGTTATTGCTATCTATGACTCCCAGTGATACTGCAATAGAGACAATGTTGGTTCTGTGGTCTTCCAAGTGCAACAAAGACCTTGTGGGTTAAACACTGCCCTGGGATCCAGATTTCCGAATTCAGTGCTTGGCTCTGTCACCAGTGTATTGTGTGACATGGAGCAAATATACTCCATACTTCCAAACCATGACTTGAAAAATAGGATAAATATTTCCCTGTGTCGTTTCGGTGAGACAAAAAAAATCACCCATTGGGAGAATGAAGAGCAGAGAAACAGACCAACAAAACATAATTGAACTTTAACTAAACTCAAAGGTTATACCCATCTTTAGATGGATGCAAACAGCTGCAGATAACCTGCAGCTTTTCTTACAGTTGCAACCTCTGAAGCAGAGCCTTTGGCATGCATCACCATCTAGGCAAACACATTTGCTCACCTTACCCCACTGTTCACACCTATAGCTATTAGCCACGCAACTGAGAGGCAACAACAGCTTGTGTCTATTACAGCTGCCTTTGCTGGTGGGGAAGATTTGAGGGTCTTCTCATGAGGTGAAAACATGTGACCATAAGGTAAGGGTTGTCAGAGATGATATGAAACAAAAGTTGTTGGAACAGGCAGGTCAGAGTAGCACGTTGGCCCTGACCCTACCACCACCCCACCAAGTTAACTGATCTAAGTGGGGGGCAGAATTTCTAGTGGCCTGTCCACTCAGTGATTTGGGTAAATACGTGCTGCTCCTTTAACTTGCATCAGTTTCTTTCAGAGAGTGACAAAAACATATCTGAAATAAAGGAAAAACCATAATTTTTCAGTTCCATTTTTTTCCCCAGCAATCCACACAGAGGGAAGAAAGATGTTGGGTTTAACAATGCTGAAATCAACAGAGCAAAATAAAGATAATTTATTCTAAAGTCTTAACTATGGTTAATATGAGTAAGGCAGATTAATGCTAAATGTAAAAAAGCAAAATATAAATCTGACTTACATCTTTGTGTGAAGGGATAAGCATCTTTTAATATACATATGCATACAGTATATCACTACCTCCTGTCCCGCTTGGTGCCTGTCCCTAAGGAAGATATATCCTTCTCCAAATTTTTGTTTTGTTCTCTGTGGTTTTACAATTTTTATTTTTGCGCTTTTGGGGTTTCTTTTAATTCCCATTTATTTTGCTTAAGTCACAACTCTGAATTCCTTGTAAGAAGAAGTGGTTTTTGATACGTTATCAAAAATGCAATGGGAAAAGTTTTATGTTCTAACCACAAGCAAGATGCCAGACTTTTGTCTCCTGTGGAAAAAAAAGTATGGGTCTAACAGACCTGAAGAAACGTTTATTTTCTCCCTGCCCCGTCAATCTAATTTCAATAGGGCTGCATGTTACTTGGTATTTCAGGGACATATTTTCAGGTTTCTCTCCCACAAGCAGTTGTGTCATGCCCCTGTCAAAAATATGAACTAAGGACACAAGTATATCCTCATGCCAATTACCTATCAATCTAGGAGATCTGTGGGGCTTTTTGAAGTCTCTAACTTTGCAGATACATCGATGCATATAATATTTCTGTCTTTCATTGACTGCAACAGTATGAATTCAGTTCCATACTATCTAAGGCTATAGAGTCTGAGGTACCCTGGAAAATACCCATTTCATGACATGCCAGAGTTCAATGCAGAGACTATGATGAGGCACTAGGGAAGTCCTTTTATTGTACGGGTTCTATTGGATTCTAGGCAGCCTTGTCATCTCTAACACCGAAACGAGGTCAGGAGTTCAGAAACCATTTCCTTAAATGTTTCACCTGAAATGACCCCTGCATGACAAGGAGTACAATGCTCTTTGGTCTCCCACCTTAGCCCAAGGTCAAGCTCAAAGCTGAGGCAGAGGAAAAATCTTTCTGATATTTGATAATTATCAAATTTGATGAATTTGATCATTTGATTTTGATAAATAGAAGAATAAGAATACATTTAGCATTTCAAACATTTTCTAAATTCAACAATTCTCTTGCATGTTTCAGTCTAAACTGAAAATTTATCTGTCTTCACCACCCCACGCACATGGTATGGACAACTTAACAATATGAGAGAGATGCACTCCTCAATACATTTCAAAATGAAACCATCTGTATTCTTGGGCCAAACACTCTGGCACACAAATCTGTATTGCACTTCCTTCTAGAAATATCTGTCTTCATCATAAAACTCTTTTGCAATAAAGTTGACAGTGTAAATCAAGTAAATGAATAGCACTATGACAGGCAATTCATCAGTGGCATATGGTTAAAGTAGCCCTTCTAAACGTACCCAGGGAGAGGAGGCAGATATCTGAAAATGAAGGACTTACTGTCAACTTCACGCCAACCTTTCTTCCCCCTTCTCTATAGTCAGGGCTTATACCCAGAACTTTGCAAACTTGAAGACTTTAACTGTTAAAACGTTCCTGTATTCAACTAAAGTATGGAAAATTGTTCTTTATGTCATGCTGGTCTTCTCATTGCAAAGAAGGAGGAGATGGATAGTGTGAGACTTAGTTAGGTTTTGTTATTTTAAAGACTGAATATGACTTTTTGTGTCATCATAGAAAATAATATCAGGTCTCTGGTAGAAAATGATGAGTGCCTCCTGGTGTGACTCAGGAAGAATAGTAACTTCTGTGATCTGTAATGGCAGAGAATGCTTGAGCGTCTCATCCACTGTGAACGAAGGTAACTTTACAGGAATTATCTGGCAGCTTTTGGCAGTGGCTGCTGCTGTTTTTCACCCCATTCCACAGATACTAAGGCTTCAGATCAAGAAGGCTCTGTAGAAGTCTTTGAGAGTACATTATATAATGATCACAAAGGAAATCATATAGTTTTCAAAGCAAATATGATCTTAAAATAATAGGTTGTTCTGACAAACAAAAACTTCAACAAAGTAAAAACAGAATTGTTGCCATTATGGCAAGTTCTTCTCCTTAAAGGTAACAGCATGTAATGCAGTGGTTGGGGAACATCTGGCGCACCACTTGTTTTTAGTCACAGACAGTGCCCTTTTCTCCAGGGACACTTGAGGGACGTAAGCCTTTATTGACATTATTTTAACTGCTTACTAGAATCAACGAATACTCTTTTCTTTTTCCCCTCACATTATTCTTAACGCTTAAAATAAGGATTTTTTATGGATTTCTTTTTAGCACTTTTAAAATTAGACTCCTTAAATACTGATGCAGGGTAGAATGCACAGAGACGGCCTTTACAGAATGTAGCCAAGAAAGTAAAGCAGCCTTATGGCCTGAAAGGTGATCAAAGAAGCTCTGAAATGAGCTATCTTCTGGATGAATACTTCTTGCAAACGCCTTCTTCCTCACATTGCTTCCTCACTTCCACTTTCCACATGAGGCTTGCAACAAAAGCATGTGGCTGTGGACTCCAAATGTCATTCTAGTTCTGCTGCTAGTGAGACCACATAGGTGAGAGTACATGCAAATAGCTGAGCCCTGAAGCAAGCTACTGTATTCAAAAAATTTCAGTTGTGCGGAATGAAAATATTGCTCTGCTGTGCAATCTTCATCAATCCTAATTTAATTAATCTTCAAGGCATAGTTGGGAGTCAGTAAGACATTTCTTCTTATTCACCTAGTAGCCTATTAAGGTGGTTCCCAGTGCTGGCCTACAATCTGCATTACTTTGTATAAAAGTACAATGATTATTACAAAGGAAAAATAAAAATGTAACTGATCTCTGAAAATATTTTCCATTTTACATCCACACTGAGTTACAGTAGAGTTGTGACATTTTAAAAAGTGAAATTTCCTGCATAGTATCTCATCTTATTTATTTTCTCTTCAGCTGTAGCCTGTGCTATAAAAATGAAGACTGATTTAAAGTCTGTGTCACTCACATGCACTCTGGCATGTCTCATTTCTCAAGAATCCCTCACTAGAGAGATAAGAAGGAAATTAAAAGACTGGAAAAATAAAACATTTGTTGTGTTACTATGGAGTCTGACTCCTAACAGAACCAAGGAAAGTTTGAGGTGAGACTTTAAACCAGTTTTTAGCCCTAAGTGTATCAAAAGAAATAGGGACCAATTTCAAGTGTAACTGGGCACTAATAGTCTTCTGTGGAAGCTCCTTTCAATTCTTTCACATGCAGTTTGTCCCTTAGGATGGATGTGTTGACAATATCGACTTATAATTGAAACACTGTCTAAAAGGTAACCAAGCTGAACTATGATTTTTTTTGTGTGCATTTTTCTAGACTTTCAGTTATTTGATGGTTTCTTCTATTGTCTAATTGCCTTAATATCTTAAGGTAACATTCAAAAGAGAAAAGTTTAAAAATCATTGGGTTCTGTTGCACCCATCATTGTATCAGTGGACCTGTGAGGATTCAACACTATAATATGACACAGCATCAATTAAACATTTACAGCACTTCCCTATCTTTGAAGATTTGAGGCACACACAGAGCAATATATGGGGTTTTTTTACTGTGTAACACAAAGTCTGCCTATTTTCTTACCATATCCCAATAAAAACTATTGTAGACGTACAGGTTATCTGCATACTAGAGTATGAGTTTGTTTAGATATGTTTACATACAGAACCGATACATACCAGATTGCGTGTGAGGTAGCCAGACTTTAAAAGACACTTCACCTTTTCAAGTGCAGCATATGGTTGATTTACAGCATGAAATTTCAGGTCCCATTCATTGAAATACAGCTTTTCAGAGATTCTACCAGCTCTGTTGCTTATGTGATGTTCCTTGATGACATGGCTCATAAGAAAAAAGAATCCTGGGGTTTCTTCAGATTTTCATTCATTTCAGAGAAATGGTGCAAATGATTCAGAGTTCTCCGAGGTACACCTGGTCATTCCCCACTTCAATATTTTTCCTCAGAGCTTTGAAGAGTTGGTGTGCAACTGCTGAGGAAAGTTCCAGAAACTGCTGGCAGCATACTGCGGTGTATTTAATGAGAAACAATCTATTTTGTAAATGGATTTCAGAGCAGTTTTTACAGGCATCAGGATTGTAAGTGTTCATGCTCTGAAGATGCCCAGGAAACATGCCCTGCTAAATATTTTTGGGTGTTAAGTATTCAAAAAAAAAGAGATATTTCTGCTCTCACAAGGAATGAGCCATAGTAAGGTTGTTTCTGCCATTTGTTGCTAGACAGCACCCTAAAGCTATTCAGTGAGATTATCTGAATAACTCTGTCTTTAGAAAGCAGCTGTTCACCAGATGTTCTGCAGCCCCTACAGCATACTTACAAGTAGTTGTGTCCCTTTCTTTTTCAGCCACAAAAGAGACTGGTGATAGGTTTCAAATCTGACTTCAAATACCCTTTTACTATTCTTAAAAAAGAAAAATAAAGTCTACGATATAGTATACATACATGGTCACAAAGAAAGATGTACATATGTGAATTACTTTTAAATACATTATGAAGATACCTTTCATGATGTACTAGCTATTGTGAATATGGAACTAACTTATCTATGAAAACTCTCCTGTGATTCTAGAAATGTCTGCTTACCCCATTAGGATTCATGATCTTAATTCTGTAAAAAAGTGTGCATTTTTTACTGTGCACTGCAATAGATTGTCTGCATATTTTATTACCAAATCCCCAAAGAAATATAGTGCAGACGTACAAGTTACCTGAACACCATTATATGGGCTTGTTTAAAGTAAATTAATGATTTCTGTAATGCCCCTAGCAACATTAGCAGTCACAAAAATTGTCAGAATAGATGATGCAGCATATGAAATTTAGAGGGGTATAAAACCCTTATAAAAGGAATGGGTCCAAAAAGGCCCTTTAGAAATTCTGTTTAACAATGTTTAGCTGTTAATTTTTATGTAGTTCTGTGTGTTCCCTTGTGATGAGGGCTGACAATCTGTTCAGAATAGCAAAGCTGCTTGGGACTTCCAGAATGTTGGTGCAGGCCCAGAATTTTTGAAGCTATATTGTTTCTGTGCAAAGTCAATTTTAAAGAGGCCATCAGATAGCAAGCTTGTAGGCCTGCCCATAGGCCATTGATTCACAGAATAATTTAGGATAGAAGGGACCTCTGGAGGTGATCTGCCTCATATCAAAGTAGGGCAAACTACTCATTCCTCATTTCTTCATTTCCTCATTGCATTCCTCATTTCTCATTGAGTTCAATTTTGAAGATCTCCGAGGGTGGAGATTTCACTGCCTCTTTGGGCAACATATTCCAGTGTCTGACCACCCTTGTGATTTTTTTTTCCCCTCTAATATCTAATCAGAGTTTCCCATGGTGCAACTTGAGTTTGTTGCCCCTCATGCCATCACTGTTCACCTCCGAGAAAAATACGGCTCCCTCTTCTCTACACCCTTCCATTAGGTGGCTGAAGACAGCAACAACAGTTCTGCTGCTCAGTCTCTTAATGGTGAACAAACCCGGTACTCCCAGCCTTCCCTCACAGGTAATGTGCTCCAGCTCCATCGTGGTAACCCTCAGGGATATGGAAACCAACATTTCTTTCATAACCAACTACAAAACACTACACTATCAGTTCCTACTGGAGGATTCCTTGGAGCATAGAACTTGTGTGAACATTACAACATCGCAAATCAAAGCAAACAGCTAGGGCATTACAAACATCTAGCTTAGAAACATAGAATTACATTATGAAGACGGGAAAATAGAAATAGAAACAGGAAATTACTCTTTAGCCTCTTCATAATGAGAAGCCTAGGAGTATTAAGTTAATCTCTCAGGTAGGAAAGCTCATTACTAAGGAATAAAGGAAAGAAAAAATAAAAGCTAATTCACAGATGAGTCCCTCTACTCTGTATGCTAAAAGAGTTAGACGAATTTTCCTCTGGAAATCTTTCTCAAGACTCCACACAGTGAGGAGTTTCCTCTGTCTCCTTGTTCGCAGAACACTCTTTTGGAGAAAAGGGGATGCCTATGGGGCATCCCCATGAGTCTGTTCCATGACTAGGGGTCCTTTATGGCTACCTACTGTCAGGCCTTTGCTGGAAAGAGTGGTTAGATCTTCCCTCCAGCCTAGACTGGCTGCTGGGGAGAGAAACTTTCCAGGGCCTTGTAACGTTTGAGGAACCTGCTTGAAGTCTCGGCCTAGCAGCATTACATGTTGCTTAAACCTATTCCCTTTCCTCCTGCTGTAAGCTCAGAAATGCCAGCCACCTCTCCATGCTGCAGGGGCAGGGAGCAGTGGGCTCAAATGAGACTTGCACCTCAGGAACTGTTTTGTGGATTGCAAGAGACCACGAGCAGGCTGGCTGTTATAATGCTTACTTTCCCCCTGCAGGATGGCCGTCTTCTTCACCTCTTGTCAGCTACCTTCTGGAAGGGGACTGAGTCGCCCTTAGGGGGCTGGGCTCAGGCAGAGGGACTTGAGAGGCCTTGGCCCTCTGGGGACAATGTTGCCGCCTCTTTTAAGCTAGTGAAAAGAACAAGGGTTAAGTAGGCGTTATGGGGAAAAAGGGTCAGCAGAGGAGGATGGCTTGTGTTTTGGAGGATGTGAAGGAAAACTGTTCAAGTGTGGCTGCACAGGCCAGGAAGTCATGTGACAAACAACTTGGAAGCCATGAGGGTTTTTACCTGCTCTTGTCATAGCTGTATCATTAAGCAAAAGGGCCTGGCACTATGAAGTGGTTTCAGGGAGGGGTGACTAATGCCTTTTAAGTGACTTCTTCCCACCCCCTACTGCAGTACCCTGCCAGTAGAGCAGTTCCCATGTTCTTGGGGTTATTTACCTGGAAGGTGTGTACACTGTCACAATGCTGCGCAAGAAGCTATGACCCCCGTTCTTCAGGTATCTGGACTTTTCTAGCTCTTCGTCTACAGTCCAAGTGACGGCGGGCACTGGAAGGCTGGTCTTCTGAGGGGGTTAATCATTCACTGCCTGGTCTCACATACATAAATCCCGATCAGACTAGACTGCTTCTGGCCAAAGCCAGAACAGACAGTGCAGGATGGGAAAGAAGGGCTCATGCAAGACTGGAAACTCAATGGCTCTTTTATTGATGGCCGCGGGACCTTGCACTGGTGGGCTGGGCTAATGCCTTCTTTCGCACCTGGGCATGGCCCCCTTCTTTACCTGTTCTTGGCTACCTGCTGGCAGCAGGTGAATCACTCGTGTGCCATGGGGCCCAAGTGGAGGGTCTTGAGAGGCCCTGGGCCTCCAGGGATGATGGCACCACCTCTCTGTTCAGGGCATCCCACACAGGGCCTTGTGGGGCCATGGCTGCTTCACTGGCGGTGGGTCCACCTCCATAGGTTCCATCTGCTCTTCAGGAGGATCCACCTCCATGGGTTCCTCAGCCTCTTGTGGAGGGTCCACCTGCATGGGTTCAACCCCAGCCTCTGGCAGAGGGTCCACCTAAATGGGTTCAACCCCAGCTTCTTGCGGAGGGTCCACCTCCACTGGCTCAACGACACCTTTCATGCAATCACCAGCAGCTCACATGGCCATTAGTACATACCAAACATTTTACTGCTCCGTGCACACCCTCTTGCCATCAAGGTCCGCCATGCTGTCCATTCTTCATAGGACTCTGAAACTTCTTTGGAGCTGTTGCAACATCACAGCAACACTGGGCCATTACACATGCTGCGCCTGATGCTTTTCCCCTCCAGAAGTGCATGTTTCACTGCTGAGGGGTGTGACAGGAACAGAGACTCCTTCTTTGGCTCCAAAAAGGCTGGAAGATGTTGTCATCCCAACCGAGCCCCTTGTTCAGTCAGCACCTATCTTTGCAAACTTGTCACTAAGGGAAGAAGAAAAATCTACAGAAAACTATAACTATTTACAGACAGACCAATGAACAGACAGACCTTCTGAGAAGGAGAGGCTGACAGTTGACAAGGGTCAACTGACAGAAGGGCCATATGGGAAAAAGGCCGGGGGAAGCCCTCCAACACTTAGGGTGCTGCTGCTTCTGACACTTTCCCTTGCCTATAATCTCCACAACCGAGGCAGCATCACTGACTTGTGTTCGTGCAGCTGGAGGCTACTGCTTGGAGACCGGCTCTCCCTTAGGCCTCAGGCAGTTTCATTTCAGCCCTCTTTGCTCAGAAACCTGCACTCCAGGACTTCATTACACAATGACCAGCAGTCAAGAACAAGCCATCCGAGAGCTGTCTGTCTGCTCAAATGGACTGTTGCAAACATTGCAGCCTTGCTCCTCTGGGTGCTGAAAGAGCAGAACCTGGCCAAAAATCTCATGGACTCCAACACCAATGAACGAAACTCAAAAGCTTTTTTCCTTATGTATTTCCAGGAGGGAAAACATAGACTCCTGGCACCTCCAGGAAGCAAACTCCAACCAGTACGAATTGCTTTAGGACTATCTGACAGGAAAAATCCAGTCTGCAAGCTTCCCCAAGCCAAAGATGGCTGCGCTGGTGATGGTCTACAGCAAACAAAAGCATCCGGCCATGAAAACCTTCTCTTTAGAGGGTCCACGCATGCAAAGGAAACGTACCCTTTCATGAGATGCAACTATATTTTTTCTACTGACAATGAACTCCAAAGTCTCTGGACCAAAGAGCTGGCTTCTTCTGTACCATCGAGAGAGAGGAGCTGGTGACACCAGGTGGACAGCAACCTCAAGATGACCCTCCCGAGTGCACAGTGTCCTGAAACCCAACCCTGAGTGCCCAACATGCCTTCAAAGGGAGAGCGAGCCCCAGAGGCAACAGTGACAGCAGCTCTGGAGCGCACCAGTCCCAGGTGGGGGCAGAAGCAGCAGCTCTGGGCACAGCTGCCTCTTGTCGCAGGCGCTACCCAGAGCAGGGTGGCAGAGCCAGGGCAGGGAGCTCCACAGGCAGCCTCCCAAGTGCCAGGCAGAGAGCAAAGCCTTGGGACACTTGCCACAAATCAGCCCCGTCCTGAAAAGGACTCCTATGGAGGCAAGCAGAACGCACCTTCTTGCTGAGCTCCCTGCCACAAACCCAGGCCATTTGGCTTCTCCAAAGGAACAGGCTGCTTTGCAGAGCTGCTCCAAAGCAGCTCTCTGCAGCTGCTTTGACTGGTCTCTTGTTAATGCTTTGTATCCCACCATGGAGGTTCTGGCCCCCTCGTCGACCACCCGTCAGGCAGCTGAAGAGAGAAGGCGCTCAAGACAGCAAGGCCCTCCGTTAGCCTTCTCCTCCTCAGAGTGAAACTCCCCCACCTCCCCCAGGACCCCAATGATCTGCATGGCCCCTGCACCAGACTCATTGCGTCGCCCCGGCACAACAACCCCAAGGAAGCCAGGCCCTCTCCTCCCCTCTCCCTCAGGGCTCATGGCACAAGAGATCCCAGCTCTACACATGGCAGCGGGTGGAGGAGGAGTGGTGTGGAGCAGGAAAGAAGGGCTTGTGTAGGGCTGCAAACTCAACAGCTCTTTTATTGATTGCCAGGAGAAAACACGCAGGCGCACTGGGCTAACGCCTCCTTTCCCATGGGGAGAAGGTCGTCTTCCTCGCCTTCTCTTGGCTCCTGTCTCGTGAAGGCTGAACCATCTGCACAACACTGGGCCCAGGTTGTGGGGCTTGAGAGGCCATAGCTCTCCTGGGACGGTGTCTCCACCACGCCCTGGAGGGCATCGCATGCAGACCATTGCTCTGCCTTGGCCACTTTTCTGGAGGTGGATCAACCTCCATTGGTTCCTCTCCGTCTTCTGGAGGGTCCACCTCCATGGGTTCAACCCCATCTTCTTTGGGAGGGTCCACCTCCATGGGCTGCACATCACTCTTTGGGCAAGATGTCACAACCACGGCATCTTTCACAGACAGGATTTTGTCCCAGAGAGCTTTCTTCTTTATGTGCTTCCTCTTCCTGCCCAGGTGCACTGTCCAGTCCATTGTTAACAGGACCCCTGTTCAGCGCACCTCCAAAAGAGGGGCAGCAGCTCCCTCCGTCCTCCTTGCACCCTGCCTGCTCCAAGTGTCCTTGGCACTACAGGAGCAAGAAGCTGAGTGAGCTGGGGGCTACTGGTGGCGGTCCCTTTTCTATGGCGCCCAGGACAATGGGCAGTGAGGTCACTGGTGACAGCAGCAGGCCACTGTGATGGCGGGCCCAAGCACTGGCCAGATAGGGCTCTGAGTAGGGGGTGGGCCCATGGCCTGAAAGATGGCCTCCTTTCCAGGAACAGGTCGCTGGGGCAGAGGACCCCTTTTGTCGGGATCCTTCCCATGTGCCATTTGCTGGCCAGACACAAAGGCTGCCCCTGCGGCACAGGAACTGCCGTCGGCCTCCGCTCAGGCACCCTGTGCTCCAGCCTCCTCCCTCATGCCTGGCAGCCCTCCACTAGGCTCCCTCCAGGATGTCACTGCCTGCCTTGGATTGACTTCTCAGACTCAAGACGCATGCAGCCTTTAGGCATGCTGTCATGATGGCCCAGCAAAGAGCAAAAATCACTCAGCTCATTCTCCTGGGTACACTCTTTCTCATACTGCCCGACATGGGGTTGCCTTTTTTGCTGGAAGATTGCACTGCTGCCTCCTGTTCAACTCACTGTCCATTAGGACCCCCAGGGCCTTTTCTGTGTAGCTGCTCCCCGGCCAGTCAGTGCTCATCCTGTTCAGTCGCATGAGCTTATGCTGGCCTGGCAGTAGTTTGCATTTGCCTTTGCTGAATGCCAGCAGATTTCTGTCAGCCCCATTCTTCAGCATTTAGGCCTTCCTTCCCACCTGTGTTTTCTGTCTTCTAGTACTTTGCCTCTGTGCTTCCTGTGCTCTCAGCAGCTCTCTTCATGCAGTCATCCTAATCTTGATTTTCAGCATTCAAGATCATGTGGGAAGCACCATTGTCTGCAAAGAAACTTTTTGCTTGGTCTTTCCAAACAACCTGAAGTTAAAAGATTCAAGTTTTTCTGCATATTTTGTCTCCCAACAGGGAAAGTGGACTTCAAGTTTAGCTGAGCTTTGCAGCTCATAGTTGATCTCAGCACTAAAACTGTGTATTGACTAACTCCAGTTCATACAGCACTGCCTCAGTTCTACGAGTGTTGAAGAGAGGACTGCTCCTTTGATTTTCACAGGTTGGTTACCCATACATTTTTCTGTAGAAGGTCAGGGAGCCTTCAAAAAGGCTTAGATGAAAAGTGGATTTGGCCAGTTTTAGCAGGTGCCCAGTGATTCACTTTCATTTTAAAAAAATGATCTGTCCTACAAACTTCATACTAGGACTCCCCCTAGGCTCTACCCCCTAAGGTTTCTTTTTTGTTATTTGAATGTCCCTTCACAAATCCAATACTCCTGCAATTCCTTCACTGACCTTTGGGAATTGAATAATTGCATCAGTACTCTGAAACAGTTTTTCAGAAGTCAGCATTAGTCTAACTGTTCCTGTTGAAATCAAAAGTACAACACTCATCAACCTTGGTGAGACGCCTTTTAAAGAAAAACTATTTTAAATATCTTCAAAGCAAAACTAATACCATACAATAAATATGCTGTTCATAATTACGACTGCATGATGTTTTTGTTTTCTGACAATACTTTGAGGTTTAATACAGTGTTGTGAACTAAGGAGTTTCCCAGCTTTGTTCTTGTGATAGAATCTTCATTAGAAGGCTCCTGTTTCCTCACCTTCTGAAGAGCACTACGGTCTTTTCACTTTCCTCCTGCTTTCCCATCAAGCTTCAAGATTTTTTGGTGACTGCAAAAAGCACATTACCACAAAGCAAAAATGTCTCAAAATTACTTCAGCTTACAGTTGTTGTTCTCAGGGAAAACAGTCTTCATACAGTTCCATATAGATGAAATTAATCCTTTTGCTTTGTTCCAGCAAGATATATATTCACCTTTTAAATTTTGTTCTGGGAAAGCTCAGCCCTTTGTATTTGCTTTATGCACTTGTCTGATTATCACCTGAAAAATAGTCACCAAGTGTATATTAGATTTTCTTAGCACAATGAATGCACATTTGCATCAATGAATTACATAGTGCTGCTGCCTTAAGAGCTGCATCCTGTCTAGTTGTTCTAGGGCTTTTTATTGCCTTTAATCCTTTTATTACAACTTTCTCCTCCAGGGGCTATCTCCAGGACATCTCTTCCATTTACCTTGTACATAATTGCTTAATTCCTGTACACAACAGAGAGCTAATTATCTAATTAATACACTCTGGACTTCCTTAGTGCAGAACTTGGCACTCACTTAACTATTTTACACTGTAAGTCAGAAAACCTTCAATGCTACAGCTTTGCACTAGAAGAGGCAATCAAAGGAGGAGTTACTTTGAAATCTTTCCCTCCTTCCAAACAGTCTTCAGTATTAATTTTTTGGAATTTTATAGGATAAGACAGCTGTAAACTTTACCTTCCCACAGATTTCTCTTTCAATGTTATGTGATGTATGTACCAACTTATCAGAGCCACACATGCCTAAATGTGCCCACAATTATGCATGTAATTTGCTCCTGTCATTACCAAGCTCATGTATATAAATCCTTTGAGCAGGTAACTGATCTGTTAGATGAAATACTTGCTGTCTGCCCGCATCCATAAACTAACACATGTGTTGTCATGGCCAATCTAAGCTGTGATCAGGCTTTTACCATATTTGCATTTGATACTAACCCAGCCAGTTTATTCCACCTTTTCTTCAGCCTTTTCCATGTTTTATTTCTATGTTGCTGCCACCAAAACTCTTCACTGTGCAGAAAAATGATAATATTTATGGGGAACCATGAAATTACTTCATGTCCATACACCATTTAGGAGCAATATCTTTAAGAAAGACATACTATTCAAAAGCTGTTCTTGTAGCACCACTAATGAATATTTTGGTCTGGTCAAAGCAAGAACAAGATTGTAAAGGTAGAGTTCCTCTAATACATTGTTTCCTACTGAAAGTAATCATAGTGAACACTTCAACATCAATGGAAAATACTGGGTTTGCTACAAAGAAACCTCCAACCATTAGCTGATAAGCAAAAAACAACTGAAAAATTTGCCCATTTTTGTTGCCTCTACAAAAATATATTTCCTTCAAAGAGAACAAATACAACCTGTAGATTCTTTTTGAAGCAAGACCCTTCCTTTCTCCTGGAAAGGGACTTAGGTAGAAAATTTTTGTCTAGTCCAACTAGGTCAATGATGTCAGCTTCAGGGCTGCTTCCAGCTAGTCCCTCACTTGCACAGATTTTAGGGCCATGCACTCGAGTCAAGGAAGAAAAGGGCTAAATCTGAGCAGACATCGTGGACTAACCTTACAGGGAAAACCATCCTCTCTCAGTTAGGCCCAATGTTAAGTAGAACAACAAGTAATCACATTTTACTTAGATGACAACAAATAATGCAATATTGGTGATAGCTATTCCTTTCCAGCCTACAGAATAACTAGGCTTTGAGATTTGCCACTGAACTGTTGCCTGTACTAGGCTGTGAAACATGGCAGGGCTGCCACTGGTTGTAGCTCTCTTCCTGCTGTAGAGCTGGCTGTACATGCCTGGCATGTGTCTAGATTCAGCTCTGCCACTCAGCCTGCCAAAGCACCGCTCAGTGATGTTCAGATGCTAACTTCTGCCTAAGAGGAGCCCTCTGGAAGGCAGCGGTGTCTGTGCTGCCTGTGCACAAAAACCTGCACACTTCATCGGGCTGTGCTGGGCAGCTGGTAATTGTCAGTGTGGAACTCTATGTCCATACTGAGCCATATTCCAGGAAAAAAACGGTTACTGCTAAATCCTACACTAAGCATCTGTGTATAATTGAAGAAGATAAATATGGGGAATAATGAGAATGACTATTCTGGATCAAGGGAGTGCTCTGGCATAGCAAGAGCTGGACACAGTAAGATGGGTGTATCTCTTTATTATGGAAAGAAGACAGCCTGACAAAGGTGGTCAGATGATTTTTCAGAGACAGAAGCTATTCATTAGGACTAAGCCAAGAATGCCTTATCCAGTAAAACTTACAAGAAGTGTATATCAACGTGTGTTAGGGAAACATATTTGCTGTAATTCAAATTTTTCCCTTAATTACTTTCTCTTATGTTAAGGTTGTTGTTATGAGGCAGAAATTTCAAAGAACTTGTGCAATAAAAAGAAAATTCTGTAGCATCCAAGAAGAGGCATAAAAAGTCAAGCAGTTTCATAGGAAAAGAAATTGAAAAATCTGGAGGAGGTGATTAAGGTGGCTGGACAGCATGTCTTACACCAGTGAATGACACTGGCAATGGGCCGAAGCAGACCAGTATAAGAGAAAGGCCCAAAGGGTGGTAATGAAGTTGGATTGATCACAGATAGATTAGGGACATTTCTGCAAGAACATCTAGAAACCATTCAGTGAAAAGTATTATCCTTGTTGGGGGATGACTGATGAAAAGTTGTCTCATTTCAGTAAATCTTAGGATAAGTTTTTACTAAACCACTCTTCTCTTTCTGTCCAAATGCTTTAGAATTGAGGACACTGGGACTGACAGCAGCAGGATGAAATCAGGCTGGTTGAAGTTCCCAGTCTGGAAGTTTTCAAGGCAATTATGGAAACGATATACTGAATGAAATGTATCTTTGTCATCAAGAATTCTGCAGATGAATCTTAAGGGAAAGGATATATTGCAGTAGAAGTTCTTGATATGGCAATTTAGTAAAAGCTCCGAAATCATCAGTCTATGCAGATTTTCTGAGTGCTGGGCATGGAAAACCCTTTTGTTCCATGGAACTCCTGGCTACCCACCTGGCACAGCCTGCCGTAGCTTGGAACGGGGTGACTATGGGCCCCGTTTCCCTTTGTAGGTGTGTGGACGACATGTACACCTGCAGCTGGGAATTCTTGAGCACCATAGCCAGATGCCATGTGCCTGGGTATTAACTTTTCCAAGAGCTCTGCAAGACCCAGGGTTTGGGAAAACAGAAAGTGCTGTCTTTGTTATGGAAAGGTATTAGACAAACATACATTTGATGAGGTGAGCTGCTCATTTCTACCTTACTGTAAGATTAACTACAGCAAGGCCCCTGGCATGCAAGAAGGCTTTAGAATAAAAAGGAAGTGAAGTATGGAAGGGCTAAAATTTGGCTCCAGGGAGGGGCTTTGTAGGAGAGTTAGTGGAAGGCAGATCGTATCAGGGGCATAAACATATGGGCTTATGCTTTTCTTTGGGATATCTTAAGTTTGCAGCAGACCAACTTTGATCATGGTTCTAGGCACTATATAAAAATATCAGACAGACAGATGGACATATGGCCAGATTTGGTCACAGCAGAAATAGCAAACAAGTCTGGCAGTATAAAAGTATAATATTCATCCTACTGGAATGATAATGCATAACAACAGGATGAGTTGATACCACTCGTGTGTGTGTGTGTGTGTGTGTGTGTGTGTGTGTGTGTGCGCGTGCGTGTGCACAGACATGTACTTAAGCACCTGCTCTAAATAAAAGAAATCTGCTCTCTACTCATAGTGCCAGAGCTGCCTGATGAGAGTGGAACTGGAGAAATATATCAGACATATGGACTTGTCACAGAAATTGTATGCTTTGGAAAATAACATGTCATCTCCATTTTCTTACTGCCAAAAAAGAAAGTATTACAATTTTAAGTGAATGAACTACAAAAAGCAATGGAAAATTACAGACCTGATTCATGTAGCGCCCAACACTAGAAAACAGGCACGTGTCCACATTTACATCTTAGCCTTCATACAGGTCTGTCTTGCCAGAAGTCATGGAGTAAGGATTTGCCCTTCTTTTGGTGAGTTACACGCCAATTAATACCCAAACTCAGAACAGCAACTAACCTTATAAGAAATATTAATTTCCTCACACAAATGACTTTAGCATCAAGTTGGATCAGCTTTGGATCTGTTTGCCATACCCCTGCTCCTCTGTCTTCTTACATGGTTTGGCTCAAATGTGCTTTCTTGCAGTGCTTCCACCTGTTGTCAGTGTTATTGCATCAATACAAATAGGAGTTCATGTGTGCGCTACTAACACAGCACAAACCAGCTTGTATATTTGTCATCATTTCCTGCCATTCGAAAAGTTAAAGTGACACTACAAATTGATACCATAGACAAGTCTAGCCAAAAGAGTATGCCCACTGTAGGCAATTCAGTTTCACAGAATAGTTAAGAGGACATACATCTGTTTACTTACTGAGGAGACTGCACTGAGATCATCCATCTGTTTTTTGCGGAAATTGCAAGGCCATCTTTCAAAGCAGTTATACAAGTGTCAGAAAGCTAAATCAGCTTTTACCTTCACTTTCTGCTAGTGCTGTCAAAATACTAGAAAAAAAAATTAAATGCATCTTGTACATGTGGGATGTATATACACTTACAATTTTAGCATTTTTTTCCCCTGTCATTTTTACTTCTTTGACTGAGAGTTTTAATAACAGTGGTAGAAAGAATAAATTTTGCTGAAGATTAACACTCCCCAGTGATGGAATATCACATTAAGAAAGGAATTAAACAGGATTCCTGAAAAGCTTCCAGACATGTACTAGGCTCCAGAATTGAGGTGCTTGAGGTTCTCTACATCCCTACCACATAAACAGAAGACAAGAGAAGTCTTGCACTTGCTCTGAACAATGACTAGTAGAATGACATTTTGTGAAGCCCCTGCTTATTCTCACAGTGACTTCTATTGCAGGGATGCTTGGTATTTTTTCCCCCCATCTGTGCTTTGAGATGCATGCTGAATTTTTTCAGGCTTCTATATTGCTACTAACAGACCAGATGCATTATATAGCAGCAAAGGCTGCAGATGTAAAAATTGAGATGAAACTAGGATACACACCACCTCCTGGAAATATGCATGGTGTGGATCAGGGACTAGTGGCTGGCTTTTCTCCTAGCAATGGGCAGAAGCAGCAACTCCATATATTTTGAGCCTGATCAAAGCTTGCTGAAGGAGGGCAGATGCAGACTGCAATTCTACCTTCAGGACCTCTTTAGATATCTTAGTGAGCCTGATGATGTCTCTCTCTAAAGGTTCACAGTTTGTAATGAGGTGAGCAACACCCACATGCACACTCTTATACTAGGGTTAGGCTAGAGGGTGTCAAGTTTTTAATGCCATATCACAGAATCACAGAATGGTTGAGTTTGGAAGGGACCCCTGGAGATCATCTAGTCCAACCCTCAGGGTCACCTAAAGCAGGTTGCCCAGGACTGTGTCCAGATGACTTTTAAATATTTCCAAGGAAGGAGACTCCACAACCTCTCTGGGCAACCTGTTCGAGTGCTCAGTCACCCTCACAGTAAAAAAGCTTTTCCTTACGTTTGGACAGAACTGCCTGTGTTTCAGTTTGTGCCCATTGTCTCTTGTCCTGTCCCTGGGCACCACTGAAAAGAGTCCGGCCCTAGGCTCTTGACACCTTCCCTTCAGATACTTGCACGCATTGGTAAGATCCCCCCTCAGTCTTGTCTTCTCCAGGCTGAGCAGTCCCCGGTCTCTCAGCCTTTCCTCATAGGAGAGATGCTCCGATCCCCTGATCATCTTAGTAACCCTTTGTCGGAGTCTCTCCAGTAGCTCCATGTCTCTCTTGTACGGGGAGCCCAGACCTGGACACAGCACTCCAGATGCAGCCTCCCCAGGGCTGAGTAGAGGGGGAGGCTCACCTCCCTTGACCTGCTAGCAGTGCTCTGCCTGATGCAACCCAGGACACCACTGGCCTTCTTGGCCACAAGGGCACATTGCTGGCTCATAGTCAACTTGTTGTCTACCAGGACCCCCAGGTCCTTCTCTGCAGAGCTGCTTTCCAGCAGGTTAGCCCCCAGCCTGTACTGGTGCATGGGGTTATTCCTCCCCAGGTGCAGCACTCTGCACTTCCCTTTGTTGAACTTCATGAGGTTCCTCTCTGCCCATCTCTCCAGCCTGTCAGGGTCCCCTCTGAATGGCAGCACAGCCCTCTGGGGTATCAGCCACTCCTCCCAGTTTTGTATCATCAGCAAACTTGCAGAGGGTGCACTCTGTCCCTTCATCCAGGTCACTGATGGATAAGTTGAACAGTACTGGACTCAATATTGATCCCCGGGGGACATCGCTAGCTACAGGCCTCCAACTAGATTCTGCGCAGCTGATCACAACCCTCTGAGCTCTGCCATTCAGCCAGTTTTCAGTCCACCTCACTGTCTGCTCCTCTAGCCTGCACTTCCTAAGCTTGCCTATGAGGGTGTTATGGGAGACAGTGTCTAAAGCCTTGCTGAAGTCAAGGGAGACAACATCCACTGCTCATCCACTCCTCATGTCCCCAGCCAGTCATTCCATCAGAGAAGGCTCTCAGGTTGGTGAAGCATGATTTCCCCTTTGTGAATCCATGCTGACTACTCCCGATCACCTTCTTGTCTTTCATGTGCCTGGAAACCGTATCCAGGATGGGCTGCTCCATCGCCTTTCCAGGGATGGAGGTGAGGCTGACTGGCCTGTAGCTCCCTGGGTCCTCCTCCTTGCCCTTTTTGAAGACTGGCATGACGTTTGCTTTCTTCCAGTCCTCAGGCACCTCTCCTGATCGCCATGACCTTTCAGAGATGGTTGAGTGGCCTTACTATGACATCCGCCAGCTCCCTCAGCACTCAGGAGTGCATTCCGTCAGTGCCCATGGGCTTCTGGGTGTCCAGTTTGCTTAAGCGATCCCTAACCTGATCCTCATCCACCAAGGAAAAGTCTTCCTTTCTCCAGACTTTCTCGCTGGTCTCCAGGGCCTGGGATTTCTGAGGGCTGATCCTGTCAGTAAAGACTGAAGCAAAGAAGGCATTCAGTACCTCAGCCTTTTCTGTATCCTTTGTTACCAGGGCCCCCGCCCCATTCAGCAGCTGGCCCACATTTCCCCTAGTCTTCCTTTTGTTACTGATGTATTTAAAGAAGCTCTTTTCATTGTCTTTGACATCCCTTACCAGATTAAACTGCAGATGGGCCTTGGCCTTCCTAGCCCCATTCCTGCATGCTTGGACAATGTCCCTGTGTTTCTCCCAGGTTACCTGTCTCTTCTGTCCACCTTCTGTGTACTTCCTTCTTCTGTTTGAATTTTGCCAGGAGCTCCTTGCTCATCCATGCAGGTTTCCTGCCCCTTTGCTTAACTTCTTGCTCATTGGGACACACCATTGTTGATCTTGAGAAGGTGATCCTTGAATATCAACCAGCTTTCTTCTAGGACCCTGTCCCAGGGGATTCTTCCAAGCAGGTCCCTGAAGAGGCCAAAGTCTGCTCCCCTGAAGTCCAGGGTTGTGATCCTGCTTTTTGCCCTGCTCCCTCCTCACAGGATCCTGAACTCCACCATCTCATGGTCACTGCAGCCAAAGCTGCCCCTAACCTTCACATTTCCAGCCAGCCCTTCCTTGTTCATAAGTACAAGGTCCAGCAGAGCACCTTTCCTCATTGGCTACTATGTCATCTGTATCAGGAAGTTGTCATCGATACCCTCCAGGAACCTCCTGGATTGCTTGTGCCTTGCTATGTTGTCCTTACAGCCGATATTGGCATGGTTAAAGTCCCCCAGGAGGGCTAGGGCCTGTGAACGTGAAGCTTCTTCCAGCTGCCTGTAAAAGGCCTCATCTACTACTTCTTGTCAAATACCTACAGCAGTGTCACCCATATTAGTCTGCCCCTTCATCTTTACCCATAAGCTGTCAGCCAGACCATCGTCCACCCCTAGGCAGAGCTCTGTACGTTCCATAACATAAAGGGCAATTCCCTCTCCTCACCTGTTCTTCCTAAAGAGCCAGCATCCATCCACTGCAGCACTCCAGTCATGTGAGGTATCCCACCAGCCCTGCAGCTGCACACAGATCTCTAATTCCTCTTGTTTATTCCCTATGCTTTGTGCATTTGTGTATAGGCATTTCAGAGAGGCATCTGAATGTGCCGATTTCCCAGAAGGGATGCAAGAGTTTTCCCCGTAGTCATCTTCTAGTAGGCACTTCCTTGCCTGCATGCAAATGCTTGAGGTACTCCCACTTAAGCCCTGTTTTGTTGATTGCTTTTGTTGGTTGATTTGTGCATATATGCCCAAAATGTCATTACACCATGTATAACTGTCAGCAAAAGTGTAATTGAATACTTGTGTTACCTGGATAGTTATTTGTGGCAACCAAAGCAACCTGGTAGAGGGATTATTATATGAAAAAAAGAGACCAAGTATTTCAATTCCCAAATTTTTATCTTACACACAGAAAGGGATTGTCTTTTATGTGGAATTTAGTAGAAAGTTGAGGTGACTGCTCACACACTGCAAAGCCAAAATGAGTTGTGCCCATAGAGCTTTTTCAAAATTTAAACTTGTTATGCTACCAAATACTTATGCAAACATATACAATGCACATTCACAGTTCAGAAATGCATGTTCTTTTTGGGTTAAGTCTCCTTAATACTTGAACAACCTGAGTTTACGAGTGATGTATATGGAAATTTTAAGATTGTACAGCTAAGCAGTCATGAAAGAGAAGTGACAAAATTTCCTGGGAAACATTTTCTTCAGTGAAAGGAGAGGAATGGTATCACGTGACTAATTAATCACAAATCCCCGAATGGGAGCCACATCAAAGTGCTACTGTTCAAGAAACCCCTTCCTTCTGCAGATAACAGTTCAGGCAGCTTCATTTTGCAACCCAGATTACTAAAGGAAAGGATATAACATGTTATTAAAATGAAGAATGTGCTTATAGGTCACAGTGAGTTAGAGATGTGCATAAAGCTCCCTTAGCTTGGTGGAATGAAAATAAACCCAGAAAAACTGTTTTAAAAACATCAAAAAGTACATATCTGTGTTTACTTTACCATCTGCTTATGACAGTCTAGCAGATCTGCTTTCTACATAGGGAGCCTTGTAGGCCTTGATATCAGTCTGAATTCCCTCTTCAATAACCACCTCCTCTCTGAGAGAGGGAGCCCTTCTGGTTTTGTCAGTTCTTGGCTTTTGCCCTTCTAGACAAAACCAGTCCAATAGCCTCAGCAGGAAATCATGCCAGTATTCACAGAGCCAACTGGTCTCCCATTATCCTATTCCTGTGGAATGGCTTATCGTGAGTCATTGTTTCCTTACAGCCTCCTTTTAGACTAAATCAATGTACTCATACAGTGAATACCCTGTAACAAGGTCAACAGTGTATTTATGCATTATTACAGCCCATTCCACATCCATCACAATAGTTAACTTGTCTGATCTCTGTCATTTTAGAGATGACAGAAGTTCATTTAATAGTTCTTGCCTTAGGCCCATAACTTCTTGGCTGAACTAAAGAATATCTTTTAGAAAGACCCAAAGCTTAAAAAATGTTTGGAAAATATGATCAAATACTTCATAAAAACAAATGTGTAATGAGACAAAGAAATATAACCAGAAGAAGATGAAAGACTGGGCAGCCTTTTTCTTCAAGAGATGGGAACTTGATATTTGAGACAATAAATAATAATAAAAAAACAATTTCAACAACAAAGTAATAAAAAGGATCAGGACGAATACCCTTGAGATCATCTTAGTTATATCTGGTTTCAACATCAATTCGTGAGTGCACTGATATTACTCACTCCTGCCCTAAAGCTGCCCCCTCCAAATATTATGCAGTTTTGTGTAACCCCATAATCCACAACATCCCTTCTCTGGTGATTAGATAGCTTAAAGAAGTTTATTTAGTCTCTCCAGCCCTCAAGATAAAAGGTCTTTTCCTCAGATACTCAAGGTTCATGCTCTTAGATGTAGAAGGGTCAAGTTTTGTTTCATATACTAGCCTGGCCTAAGACACCCTTAGAATAAAATCAGTGCAATTGGAAGTGCTAAAATGAGGAAAGGCAGGGTGAGACTGCTCATTTTGAAGAGTCTTTAATTCAGATCACAGTGTATTGTTGCTGCAATACAGGCCTGCAGTATAATACGAAAAAAGGAGAGGAAGACAAAAGACACCAACCTTCTGCTTGGCTTACCAACTTCATCCAGAGTAAATAACTGAAGAATATTCAGTTGGGAGACTCCATCCTCACATGTGGTTGAATGTACCAACTGGCAGTGTTAGTTAGTATTTCAGGAAAATTAAGGTAATATTCATCCAAAAGGTGAAGAAGATCTCAAAGACTGCCACAGACAGCAAACAAAATTACCTTTGGTATCAGTGATTCTCACCCTCTGTTGGTCTAGTGGTCCACTGATGATTATTTTATTAGGACGGACAAAAGAACTTCAGCCAGGTTTCCTCATGCTCCCTTGCCCTCCCCTACCTCAGCAGAGGTTGGACCAAGCATGTCGCTGCCCAGTGGTCCTTCATTGTGCAAGGATCTTTCTCCAGCCTTGTGCTGCCTGTAGCATCTAGCTCTGGAGATAAAATGCTGCTTTTTGCCATTACAGCAGTAAGAGGATCTTCATTCTGCTATGGCAGCTATAGAAACACAGTGAGAACAAGCAGCCTCCTACCTGGAAGGTGTTCCTCAGATCATATGAAGGAGATGGACACCGCCTCTGAAGGCCACGATCTGAAAAACCCAAACTGAAATTTAAGGGATGGGAGGGGGGAACAAAAGCCATCACGTTGTTATCAACTTGGTAACATTAAGTTTATTTTGGGCAGAGTGTTTGGTCAAACTTAAGTAAGAGGTCAGAGCTACTGGTTTTCTGTTAGAATTATTTGAAGTGTGTGTGCAGTGGGAATTAAAGATACAAAAGTAATCAGTATATGAGCTGAGTTATTAACCCCTGCCCCAAAATCTCATGCAGCCTGGGTTGCCTAGATTGTCAAGAAGCAAAGGAATCCACTTTTCCTCAAGCATTTCAAACCGTAGAGGTGTTCATTCTCAAAATTCAAAAATGAAAAGGGGTTTCAAAGCAAGCAGCAGAGGCATGAGAGAGCTCACAGCCCAGCAAGAAACCAGAATGCATCCTATGCTCCCCCTACCCCCGACTCCCTCTCCAAAGAGGTGCCTGTGTGAACTGGCTGACTTCCCATGTATGCTTCCCACCTGCTGCACTGACATCACCACTGAAAGAAGCAGCTTTTTCTGTTCCAGTTGAAGGCAAAACATGCCGATTACATCTGCCAGCAGGCAAAAATTAGGAAAGAGTAAGAGAAGAGGGGGAGGAATGGGGAAATAGAAACAAGGAGATCACGGAAGGAGAGTCAGGAGGAGAACGTCTGAGTTCACTTTGATAATGAATGATAGGGCTTTGGAAAATGTAGTGGTCTGGAAGCATTTTGGCTGCCGGTATGTGAGCTCACTGCTGGTCAGCTGAGGAATGCAGGTCTTGGTTCAGATTTTGCGTTTGGGGAGTTTGGAGCAAGAGGCCTATTTGACCCAATTCTCGCTCAGTCAAAAAACAAACAGAAGGCAGGAAGCAGCTACGGCTGCCTACAGTAATCATGAGTCACCTGCTGGAGCAGGATTCCCAGCCACCATTTTGCATTTTTCAGACTTTTCAGATTAGATTAAATTTTTTTTTAGGAGAAGGAGACTTTTCTAGGCTCATCTAGCCTACCTGAAACCATTGATTTTCTATGTTGTGAGAAGAAAACTTCCAGATGGCTCCTCTCATCCCTTTTATAGATTGTTTGCGAGTAAAGGGATTACCAATGAAATAAGAATACTAATAAGAATTTTGCAAGTACTATTATGAACAAGTGATCAGAATAAAAATATTTTGGAATAAAATGAGATACTGGAAGTTAGACTCTAGGATTTGAATCATGTAGGTATAGAGCACAAACACAAGGACCTCAACCTGTCTGGAGTTTCTTGGGCAGAAGAGTCAGACGAGGGCCTTTGCTAGAACTGCACCTGTGAGAAATTGTTCCATTTGCTAATTGTGTATTTGTGTTCTTAAAGCGAGATTTTTGTAATGAATTTCTATGTGGGAAAATCTCCTTTTTACCATGTACTACAATAGGCAAAACCTAGGATATGTCCAACAGGATGCTTTCTTGTTCAGTGCACAGAAGCAAAAGCTTTCGCTTAAATGATAAGCTGTACAGTGGCATTTTCAAGCCAAGTCAAGAGAGTAAAGTTTTAACGGGCTGCATCAGTGCAGTACAGCTCTAACTGATGTAAGACCTTAAACAGAAATAGCAACTTCCTTTAAATATGTAAGATTTTAATCATGATTTCTTCTATTAGCAAGTAATGACCATTAAGAACAATACTACCGTTCTGTAAGGACACACTGATATTCCATGCATCTTTTAAGCTTTTACTTCTCCCTCTAATTTACCTTCACCTCACACAGAGCCACAAAATGTATAAACCTAACTGGCAGGCTTGTAAATTGAGTGGACTGAAATTTATAATGTTTATGATAGATGGTATGTATATGGAGCCACATTCAGAAAAAGTGTAGCATGACTGCTTTCATTTTTACAGTTTTACATTTTGTCCAATAAATCTCATCAGTAGATAAATATAGGGAATTCTTTCAAGAACCTTCCTATGCTAATTATTTACAAGCATGATTTTTGTGGATGATCACTGTAACTGAATCCCTATTTGCCCCTTTAACATTCTGCCACTTTCTAACTTTTGTTTCTAACTTTTGAACCTTTTTATGACAGATAAAGATATATTAAATCACCAAACCAGCTGCTGGTGAATGCGTAGTGATCTGTGACCATAACCAGATTCTATATGCATGAAGAACAGCTCCATATACTATTATTTTTGGTATTTTAGTCTGAAAATTTTGAGAGTGAAAAAAAGTGACAGGGAAAATGTAGAGAGAAAACTATGAATAGAAACTTGGAGTTCTATAAGAGTGTTGATTAGATAATCAGATGTCCTGATTTTCCAGTTAGGAAGGAGGATAACTTTGGCTAAAAGCCCATCATCTTTTAGTAGTAAGGTGAAATCAGTATGGTGACAAATGTCAAATGAAAAAAACAATGATGACAGAAATTATGACAGGCAGAGCTAAGAATGTTAAGAAGGAGTTTGCATCTATTAGACATTAATCCTTGCAACAGGATAGCTCATCAGCAGTAAAACTGTTAACGCAGGAATGTCGAAGGACAAAAGACAGAAGCGTGACATGAGTATTGCTGTTCTGCATTTGGAAAGCAGTGCAATGAGAAACTCATAAGAGAAAAATAAGATTTTTAACTACTCTGTCAAACACTGTTTAATAAGAGAGAAATGGGATAAAAAGCAGCAGGCCTGAATATCTTGTACACAAAAGTCCTGAAAGTGTTTGCTGGGGGCATCTTTGGTCCAGAGGAATGAACTTCTAAAAAAACGTACAATATTAGATTGCAGACTGCTAACATTGTGCTGAAGTCAGGGAGGGCAAGAGACATAGCCTAGGGCATTACAGCAGGCTCCTGTTAATCCCACACAGAACAAATGGAAAAATTAATACGATATTGAGCCAACTGCAGGTATTCAAGGACAGCCAGATAATTAATACCTGCTTTTTCTGGGAAGAATGTTCATCTAAACAAATTTGAGATCATTACTTGATGAGAAAACAAGATAGGTTTAGAAAAGTAACTGAATAGATATAATCTATATTAGGAATCCTGAAAGGCATTTAGTTCTAAAATATATTCCATTCCATTTTAATACAAATGGATATTATAGAGCATGAACAGAGCACTTGTCAAATGTATTAAAAACTAGATTTCTAATATACCATATTCCAATAGATTAGAATCTCAATGCAGCAGTGATTGCCACATTAATGGCAAAGTGAGACACGCGTATCTACACATGGCAGCAAAACATTAAGATAGCAGAGCTATAGGAGTCAGTGTCCCACCCATTTTGTATGTGACCCCAATTCTGTTCCCTACCACATCAGGTAAAGTGCTGTTGTAACCTGAAAGGGGATTGAACCATCTAATCACTGCCCCACATCCCATAACAACATTTTTCCTGCGCTCTTCTGGTACAAGGAGAATGACTGCAGTTACTTGATTTTTGGCTTATCATTCAAAGCAAATGCATTATCACATTTTTGAACTCTTCAAGGCAAGAAATATCCTTGCCTTCCTTACCCATACTGCGCCAAGCCCCATGTGGTCTTGAGGCTTGTTTAGAAAGATGTTTCTATGCATGCAGATCGTCTGCTAGCACATCTTAAAGGTTGAGTAGGTGCAAAGAACAATATTCATTTATGCTAAACACTAGTTACCTGTTATTTCCCAATATATCAGCTTCTGAGAAAACTCAGGAAACATCACTTAGGTGAAAGTCAATAATCATTACCTCTCTACTGCAAAAGATCAGATCAGCTGCTATGGCAACTGAAACATGAATCTTACAGTCTTAAAGGCCTGTTTTGTACACTCTGATCTGAGCTAGACTTGTCACATTATAAGGCCACTAGTTAAGTCTTTCCTTCACACACGTATTGTCTGCTTTCCTAAACTGATTGGGAGCTACTCACATACGTCCCCCAGCAAAATTTGGCCTCCTGCCTGGCCCTCACCAAAATGTGATCTGCAACATAATTAGAGGCCCTGGCACTCACTCACTGACAGCTGTGTTTCAGGTTCATAAAATCTTGCCTGGCTTGTTTCTCGCAGGCACTCTGATGGGTAATGCCTAACCAATTTGAGATCTCCTGCCACTTGTGGAAGGTGTGACAGCAGCTCTGCTTTTCAGAAGCCATTGATCAGGGGTGCAGTATAGATGGTATGATGTCATCCACAAGCCCTGGCAGAGTTTTCAGAACCTTGTCCTAGAATGGGTTTGATTTTTTTTTTCCATTTATTGTCGCTGTGCTGTGTGATCATCTGGGCAGTCAGTTATTTGCTCAGTCAATTAATCATGGTTGTACTGTATTGAAATACAAATGGTATAAAATTAAATGTTAAAACACAGAATAAAAAAATGATATCAGTTGCCACTGCTCCAGCTGGCAGACCAGCAGTAATCAGTCCCTTATAATCTAAAAGCCATACATTTTAATTGGCAGGGATATTTTGCAATCTCATACACAAACTTTACAACTTTGGAGGTGATGGATAGAAAATACCACCATCATAAAAAAAAAAAAAAGTCTCCAAAGTCTCATGGTGTGCTTCAACTCCAATTACCCTCTGGGCATAACTATATTCATGAGGTTTAGCATAGCCAGAAACTTCAGCCAAAAGTTCTTTCCGAAGCTGTGGATAGTTTCATTCCTGCCAAGCATAAGTAAAGACTTTGAAAACATATGCCACAAGGCAGCCATCCTACAACCACAGTCCTCTCAATTAAGGGACCTGAACTGGTTGGTTGCAACATCTGAAATGTTGACAGAGCTGTTCTTAAGGATCATATATTTTTTGAAAGTAATTTGCTCTAATGCTTTACTTTTTTAGCTTTTAACCAATATAAGTCAAAACATTTTCCTCAGGAAAAGATCTGTAGTGGAAAATCTACTTGGGTATGATGTAGACTTTAATGACAGTCAGAAAGTTTCTGACATTGGTACATTCAGGTAGCATTCACATTTTGTAACAGGAGCAAGAAAAAATTGCCTCTTATCCTAGTTCCTGTAGCAAAGTCCCTTTTTACATATTGAGTTATACGTATTGACTGTATATTGAGTCATATTGAGCACCAGCATCCTTCAGTCTGATTCAACATCAGGCTCTAGATAAGTAACCATGACTAAGTGTTATATAAACATTTCTGTATCTAGTGGCAATGCAGTCTGCTCCAAAGTACATTTGAAGCTCCAATACACAAACTGGAAGGTGGTCTAATGTGATCCAAAGCAGAAGAAAGGAATTCTCTTCTCCATCAGCTTCTGCGGCATGGTCAAATTTCAACTTCAACTTCTAGCTCATAAAAGTGTAAGAAAATCTTAGAATATCAGAATAAAGGAGTAGTAACTGAAACTCAGTTTCTGTGGTCTACTTACCTGCCACATCAACAGAGCTGATTAGAAATAATTGCTTCCATCACTTATTCGAAAGTCACACACCCACTTACCTGGTCCAAAAACATTATGTCAGAGCAATCTGGTTTAAACTCCATTCTTCTGAGAAGGTTCTTGAACTCTTATCATGTGCATGGGTGTTAGCAGTTGCACCTTATATTCATTTTGAAGCACTGGTGTTACCTGTAGTTTTCCGTATTGTATCAGTCTAAATGAAGAGATCACTCTTCATTTTCTCCCGTAGAAGTATTTGGCTGTCTTGATTTTGCTGCTGGGTTTCAACAGCTGTAGCCCAGTGAACACAGGCATGTAAATTTGACTCTTTTTTTCTTCCAAGTACAATTTTTTTAAGGTCTGAAATTCCCAATGAAGGTATGTAAATAAGCAAAATGCCTATAATGAGCAGTTATTCCATTACATGAGCAATTCACATTCCACTATGTCCTTACCTCACGATTAGCCTGCCTTTCTAATCTGTCACTTCCATAACTTGACAGAAAATGAAATTTCTATCCCATTAATACCTCTGAGGTATTAGAAGTGTTCCAGGGTCTTAATTAGGACAAAGAAAGTAAAAAACATTATGAAAACCAATAATCTTGATTTTGATTTTTTCCAGATTCTGTGAACCTTCTTTTATATTTGTCAGAATTTCAAAACAAGCATATGTTTCAACTGAAAAAATGTAAATTTGTTTGAAAACACAGAAATAGATGTTTAAAAAATCTAGACTTTTTTTCAGGAGAGTCAGCAAAACTGACTTTCACAAACGGTTCTGGTTTTGGTTTCTTCATCAAGAAATTCCCGATCAGGTTCACTCACGTCTGATCCTCGTACTGGATTCCATAATGAAAAAGCTTCATTTTTTTATCTTTTGTCCTTTAACATCCTGAGTTTTCTGATGATTTTATATTCAGGTTCTCCTTTTCAAAGAGTCTTTTCAAAGACTGGTCTGTTCAGGTAATGGTAGAACCCGTTCAGAAAACGTTCTACATGAAATAGAAAAGACCATGAGCTTATTTCTCTTATTCACTAGCTGGCAGTAGTTTCCATATTAGATATTAAATTGACATTAAAAAATGAATATTTCAACACAGTGGGCATGCATATGATTATTTTTGGATTCCAGAAGGAAAACATTGGAGAAACAGTGATAATGGTTAGAAAATTATGTCATCAAGGTTCTGTTCAGATGGTTCTGTTCTTATTCCTGGGTCAGCACTCTGATATCGCAGAGACCACAAAAGAAAATTTATAAATCGCCCATAGTAAATTCCTGGAATCTATTGCCAAAAAAATTAACGGAAACAAAAACATACAACAATTAATAACTAGAACCTTTGCAGTAACTGAACAAAATATTTCAAAGGTTTTAAATACTTATCTTCAGGCAAGCCGACCACTACATACTTGGTGTTAGAAATACGACTTTGCAGGCAAACTATGCCTGAATACCATAAAGATAATGATGTTGCCAGAAGCAATATACCTTCTGCGAAACATCTTTAGAGTTTCCTGTAAATTGTGGTCCTTGCATGCAGAAAATACACACATATTCCACATTGTGGTAAGGTAGCTTTCTCTCCGAAACTACACCCTTTTCATTGCCAAGGAGAAAAAGTAGCTAACAGTGTAACTATGGAGACTACACAGCTATTTGACTCTTATATTCCCATTTCTTCTGATCAGTTTTGGCAGCTGAAATGAATTGCATTAAACTTAGCCTGCATCTGCTAGCCCAGACAGTTTATTAAGAGAGAATAACTTCATCAGGGAGGACAAGGAGTGATTGACA
Source organism: Dromaius novaehollandiae (assembly GCF_036370855.1). Lineage (NCBI taxonomy): Eukaryota > Metazoa > Chordata > Aves > Casuariiformes > Dromaiidae > Dromaius > Dromaius novaehollandiae. The sequence goes on along the minus strand of NC_088099.1, from coordinate 67,812,637 downwards.
AGTGAGAAAACAATCCCAAGTTTAACCAAAGGTTTTGCAAGCGCTTTTTGGGAGATGCCTTACTGCAGGTGGTGACCAACAGTATGTGTCATTGAGTATTCAGTACCAGAGACATAATCCTGCTCTAATTTCTGCTTGCTTAGCAGAGATACACTGCACCTCAGTGGCATGGATTTGCAAAATTCTCCCACTTAAAGACTGACATACTTCCCACTAAGGTCCCACAAAGCACAGTGCAACCAGCTCCAAAATATTCAAACTCGCTTGACATCACTTGGGTTGCTGGAGTTAAAGAGCTCTTTGACATCTTTTCTGCAACATCCAAGCTGTTCTTGTCCTTGCCCTCATCAATTTCAGCATTGTATCGATTTTTTTAGCCATCCCAAGGGTAGAAAATGTTACTTGAAGGGGCCTCAAGACACCACTTATGTTCCTGCTTTATGTGAGCAAGAGGGAAGTGTAAGCCTTTACCAAGGAGAATAGCAGCAACCAGCCATTTCTATGCCCACTGGTGCTTTCATGTTGAGAAGAGGAGAACCAGAAGCCACAAAGATGAGCAACCATCACCCCAGCATTGTCCTGTCAGACAGGGTTGGAGTGCTGTAGGCTGATCCCAGAGGCTGAAGAATCCAGGCTCCTTCTGCTACAGATGGAGGTGCAACCCCAGCTGAACCACACCTCAGCTGGTGCCCCCTAGTCAGGATTTTACTGTAGCCCAACAAAAGGCGACACCCTTACTGCCACACACTGCAGTAATCTGTGATTACCTGAAGGCAGCAAGGCGCGTAAGAGCTGTTTGGCTCCTTTCTGTGACCTCTTTCTTCATTTATGTTGCATTTATAATTTTGGTGCTCATAGGGAAAAGAAAGGGGGGCAGGGGGAAATTCCCAGACTTTTTTATATAGCCTACTTAAGACAAGTCCACTTAACACTCAGGAAATATATGATATCTCCTTTCTTATCCTCTGTCTTTGTACACACTGTCCTTCTCTCCTCATAGTCACCCAGTCACCTTTTCTAGTTTTCATATAACTTCTTAATTAATAAACAACTTCCCTAAAACTCAGCCTTTCTACCTTGCACATTCAGCCATACGTCCCCCTCTGATCCTTCAAACTTACTACTGCATCTGTACTTCACTTAGTCATTTGAGGTGTTGCTGCTAAAATAATCTTTGACACTCCTTGCTATGATTACCTTCATCTCTTTGTTTCTCTTCACTGGGTTCACCTATATATCAAAAAAAAGAAACTAAGAAAACTAAGAGCATGTAAGAAACAGGCAACTTAACATGCAAAAGGTTCTTCACTACATTCTTATTCTAGTGTACTAGATCTGCCTCATCATTATCTGGGGAGCTTACACTCAGCAAGGTGCAAAGAGCCATGAGCATTGCTACTCTCTGACACTTTAACTCTCCTTTACCAATAAATTTGCACAATTTAAGCCAATCACATAACATCTCTTTGTCTTACCAGCTTATAAAAATATGCCCGGAAACCAAAATAAAAAAGTTACTAGATTACAAAATCCACTTGCATATTCAAAAAATCGTCTTGTGACATGCCATAAGCACAAATATGCACACAGATGCACTCCATGCAATTTATGTAAACAGTTGCTGCGAGAGGTATTTGAAAATATGTTTAGCTTTTATCTACCTTAATACAAAGCCCAATATTACATTATCTAATATGAAGTAATCAAAACTTTATCGATACCCTCATAAGACAGATTTATAATGTTATTGAATAATAGTATACTAACACATTAATTCTACATACCAAACAACACATTCCCACCATAGGAAAGAAGAAACTAGAGGTGATCTAAGTTAAGGTTGTGTGGAGGATGTAGGTTTGGACAAAGAACTGATACATCATAAAAAATTGCATGGCAGGAAACTTCTTAAACCAATGGGTCTCAAGACAGGCAGCTTGCAAGTTTCTAGTAATCCACCTACCACTGTTTGCCTATAGTGACAAAAAGTAGAGAATTTTGTCACAATGATGATGTTTTCTACTGAAATATTAATGATAGTATTTTTCCATGAGGAAATTTAAGGGTTGTCGTGTTCCATAATCCAAAAAAAAAAAAAAAACAAAAACAAAAAAAGAACAAAAAACCCAAAAAAACCAAATTGAAGTGACTGCTTCAGGTTGCTTTGTGTTTGGACTTTGCAGTGTTTTGGTTTCTAAGAAGATGCAGAATTTCCAGACAATATAATATGGATGTTCGCTGTGTTTCTTCCCATATGCTTGTAATCTGAACACATTTGAGATAATTTTTCTCTGGAGACAAGGATTCACTTTTGGTTTGCAGGCCATGCTGTGCTATCCATACTTGAAAGAGAATTCCCCAGTGAAATCTCTGAGGTTTAAAAATGACTGAATGGCTTTTTGTCAGAGAAGTAATTCCATTTCTCCATTAAGTTTAACATTCTAATTGTTATCTTTGGGGGCTTAATTCAACATCACTGAAGTCAATCAGGCTCTTTCCGTTGCTCACAGAGCCAATAGCATCAAATCTGCAATTGGCTTTGGTCACTACTACTTGATATTCAATATACCTTCTTTATCATCTCACTCACTGCTAGCTATGTATAGATCATTCCTGTTGGCAATTTTATCATTTTAGATTCTTATTTATTAACCTGAACAGTTATTTTTCCCTGTAATTAACACAGCATACTTGTGAGCTGTTCCAGACAAACCTTTGTGAAGGCAGTCTAGTTTATATTCAAATACTGATAGGTATGTTGGCATTTTGCAAGAAAAGGTTTCTTTCTTTCTGGACTGTGCTATGAGGTCAATAATTTTCCGTAAGTTTATGTGGGGAAAAAGTTTGTTGAAATGATATCCAGGGCCTCTTTTTAACAATAATTTTCCTTTGCTCTATCTTGCCAAGATTATTTAAGCCTCCCAGTGCATATTTATAGGAAGTTTGGACAAGGATGGAAGGAGGATTCATTTTTTTCTGAGCTCTCCTTCAAGAGTTTGAGTATTTCATTGCTTTATTAAAACGGAGAATTTTCATCCTGCTGTAGTTTTTGGATACCTGCACAAAATGTGTTTTCACAGGTTACTCCAAGGTTTTTAATACAAACATTTAAATCCATATGCAGTCACGACACATGTTGAATAAATTCCTGTGCCCCTGTGGTGGCGGATAAACTCCAGAATCTTTTCCATCTACCGGCCCCTCACCTGAACTCTGACCAGCGCTGGATCTCCTTTCAGAGCTCCGTACCAGGCAGAGGATTTCGAACCACTGCTGTTAAGTCAAAGAAGTGGAGCTCTTCCAAGATGGGCTTGGCTAATGCCTTGAGTCAGATCCAGCGCACTAGTTACTGGATGCTGTGAAATGGTTTTGGCCTCATCTTTGCATTTGTCTGTCCACTTTCATGTGCCATTGGGCTTCATTGAAATTTTCTTTTTCTTTCAAACTGTTACTTCTCTTGTATTACCTTGTGTGGATCAGATGGAAGAAAACATATAAAAATGAACACTAGTCATTTTGTGCGTTGCCTAGGTAGAGAGATCTGAACCATCACGAAGAGATGGTTATAATTGTAATTCTAAGATTATAACGTACGTTTAACACATTTCTGGTCATCATTACAGAAATAATGGCACAGATTATTACATGTGACTGGTGCCTCTGAAAGTCCCATTTGGGACACTGAAAGGGCCTCACACTCCAAAGTGCTGGTACACAGCTGCTGTAAAATGAAATGCTCTACATGGTTTCTCGGATAGGTGCAGATAACCAATAAAGCAACGGCTCTTGAGGCAGCTAAAGCAACAAAATGAGAGTTTAGTGAAGAGAGAGGGGTGGGTGCTAAGGAGAAGAAAGTCCCCCCTCAATACCAGCACTGGAAAGCACCAGTCAGCAGAATACCTCTTTAGACAGACGAGTCCTGCTCAAAAAAAATTCAGGAGAAGCTGGGAGTAGAGGGCCTCACAGGCATGACGCCTCATGTGGAGCTCGCTCCGCTTGGGATTTTCCAGCAGAGCTCTGTCTCATGGGAGAGCCAACTAACGCAGCACAGCTGTCATTATTTGTTTCCTGGGAAGAAACTCACAGGAGGTAAGGATTTGAGAGCAGCTCTCGCCTTTTCCAAACTGCATTCCCAGCAGAAAACTTGGAGAAGTTATAATAGGAAAAAAATGTTTTTTTTCTTCAGTCGTGTGTTCTCAGAGTCAAACTGTCGTGAAGGGTCTATAAACCAGTGCATACAGCTGTACAATGGATAATCTGGATACTTATTTGTTCCCTGACTACAGTCCAGAGGCTTCTCTGTGACAACATATGAGTTCTGACTGGGCACTGGGTCTGAAAAATATATGTATGCATTGTCATTGCACATCTGGAATTTAGAATTGCTAATGGACATACTGTGATAGAAAAGAAAAGTGTCTGGCCAATAAACTTGTTTTATATATTTATTTTAAAAAGCATTACCACATTTCTGGCTAGTAGCCTTTCATCCTCTAGACTTTACACCAGTGCATCTGGAATGCTAAGCAGCTCTTTCAGAGATGCAGATATATCCCAAAAGGCACTTTTTTATTTGAAATAATTTGAAAAACTATTTAGAAAGGAGGAATGTGGTGTTTTTCCCTATGGAGGCTTACATACCTGGTAATTTCTATCAGTTCCTACAATCTCAGAAACCATAGGTGAAAATTCTCTCTCAGACTCTCAGTAAACTTAAACTGTCTTCCAGGATGCTGCTAGAAACTTGCATCTGTCTTTAAATAATGTATCCTGACGTTATTATACTAAAGAGCAATTACTTTAGAGGAGCTTGTTGCAGGACTAGCACTGGAAATTTAAGCACTTTGAGTTTCTGTCCATCGCTTTGAACCCCCTCCTCACCACATCCACCGAACCTGCAGGCAAGAACAGATGGCAGCAGCCACCGTGCCCCCGTTCGCGCTTACCAGGGTCAGAGATTTCCTTTTTGTCAGCTTGGCCTTTCCAAAGTGTTGAGAAATCGCAAAAGAGGAAGAATCAGACACCAGCACATGGAGAAAACTGCAAGAACACTGCCTGCCTAGGTACACTTGCAGGTGGCCACCAGAAAATTAAATACCATGGTGATGCCTGAGATGTATTTCAGTCAAGTTAAAAGGCATGTCTCCTTTTACTGGCCACCTTTACAGTTATGAAACACTGGCAGTCATGGCAAGTATTTCATTGCTTTATGCAGAGACCATCTGAAATGCTCCCTTGTGCACAGGTAGTCATTCTTTGTATTTATATTTGCTTTTATAAATCTCATACCTTTAGGCAATGTTCTGTGTGCAGAGAATATTTTTAAGACAGGAACCAACTCCAAGCCATTGGCAGCGAGCAGTAACCCTTTATGTTTAGTGAGGATTTGTAGGGCTGGATTACTAAAACCTTTGAGAACTAGAGACATGTTTTCATTTACTTCACTCAGGATTATGAATTAGCTTTAAACTGTGAAACAAGGGATAAAAGATCAGCTTTTTATAACCAGACCACCCAGGTGATTTAATGATCACTGTTTTGTTGCCAACATAGGGGCTTCACGGGTACGCAGAGGATATGAAAAAAGCAACCCATTAACCTCCTTCTCACCAAAGCCCCCATGACTGGCTTCATCAACAAAAACAGCACCCAGCACAGTCAGCGCTTTATAAAGCTTTATTGCAAGATGTGTTTACATAATGCTGTGGAGGTGAGCTTTTAACTACTTATATCAAGAAATTTTGGACACAGGTCTGCGGCCAGTTTCTATGTTGACCCTGCATGGCACACAAAAAAATGTGATTGCATCTTTCCAGACAGTGAAGTGAGGAGAGTGGGGGGAGAAGAGGCAGAGGAGGGGTGCGTCAAAAAGCAAATCCCCCTGGCTTACACTTAACGTGACAAAGCTTCTGAAGGATGGATACAAATTGTAGGTGAGCTTTCTGTGTAGTAAAACCTTAAACAGTAATTCAAGTTCTTTATGAAATAAAACTGAGAAACCAAAATGCAGTTTCATGGACAATTAAATTTAACATAAAACAAATTTACCTAAAATGAGAAAACAACAAAAACAAAAACTCAACCAAACAAAAGGACCTGTAGGTAATATCTCTGACCATGCATGGCTTGTTTTTTAAATTACAATTCACAGAATAACACTGCTGGAAAGCCTATTTTACACTATGCTACACACAACACAAAAAAAATTAGTGACATTTACACAATTTTACAGTATTTCTCCTTCATCTAAGAAACATGTCCTTTTCTACTTTACATTTTTTTTACAATTCCCAGCTCACAAAAAAAGGACACTATTTGCGCAAAGACAGTCTTTAAAAAGGAGAAATGCACCCAATGCTACAAATAAACTTTTTCTTTCAAAGAAGCCTCTGTGTTAGATAGTCATTAAACAAAATACATCTCTGTCTGCCACTCAATGTGAAATGGACTAATTAGAAATAATTTTTTTTTGCGTAAACATAAAACTATAAAACATCTCCAAAACTCCTTGAATTACTTGCTATGTAACTATTAAACTGCTTGCCTGAAGCCTCTTGGTATTGCATGTGAAATGCCAATTCAGCCAGTTGCCGCCCCAATCAAAAAAAAAAAAAAAAAAAAAAAAGGTAGGCCTTACATGGTGTTCAAGTATTTGCAAATCGTTTTCAATAGTGGCCAGTAATCAAACGTTCTCATATGAAAATGCTCCAGTTTATTTTTTTTCAGAGCCTCTAAGTACCTGGCAGTTTTTCCTGCAGAGAACCATCAGCAGACATCCTCCTTAGATGCCATTTCTGGTATCCAGATGTGGAAAACCAGAGCCATCTGAACACTGCACAGGGTCAAGTGCTATGCCTAAATATGCACACACAACTCACCTTGAAGATAACAGGAGAAGCTGTATATGTGTATGAGTGAAAAAGAGAGATACGAATGGTGCTTGTGGCTCTGTGTGACTTTCTAAGCTTGCACATCTTTTAGTTGAAGGTAGGCAAAGTGTACATCTGCATACAAGTTGTAATAGGAGGATGAGGGATGCGAAACTGGTAAGCTACCATCTTCTCCCCAGGTCATCCATTAAAATAAAAGCATTGTAAAATGTAATGCAAATGTAAAAACAATAAAGCACGAAGCACACGCACATCTGAATGCAGACGAGCATCACGAGTCAAACTAGTTCTAAAGGATTTTGGATAAAGACACTTGTTTTTGTTACATGACAGGATACCAGTGTGAAGTGGGCACCTGACAGAAGAGTCATTTCCTGGAACGACGCTGGCAGCGTGCCATTTCCATTTGCAGCATTTGCTGCATCCCTGACTTGTGACTTTTGTAGGTGGCTTTTAGCATTCTCCCAGGCATGTTCACAGCACAGTGCCCAGGGAATTAAAGGCTCTGTCCTGCCATGCATCAAGTACCTTGAGGGAGAGCTGTCCAGCCAGATCAAGACGCTGACTCCGAATTTCTGTTAAATTGGGGCATAAGCTCTTATCCAGGTATTCACACGTGCCTTTTTATAAAGGGAAAACCAAAGTCTTGTCCACCTACATACCTGATTGCCTTTTTTTGCTGAGTCAATTAGTACAGATTTAAGATAAAGGAAGGTCAAAGAGAAAAAGACATGTATTTTGAAAACTGCTTTTGATGATGTTTCAAATACTTATCAGAGCAAAAAAGATCCTCATTAAAACATCTTTTTTGTTGATTTTGGGTTATGGATAGGGGTATATCAAACAGAATGGTCACATGCAGCAGCCAGTGGGCTATAAAACATCTGGAATAAATGTCTGGTGCCTGGACTTACTAAAAGGTGAAGAGTGATGAATTTAATTTTTGTAAGGGGATCCTTCATTCTAGATTGCTGCACACAGCGTTCCTTGGGGGTATTTCTTTGCCACAGCCCCAAAACTGCTACTGAAAGTCATCCCTCAGTTGAGAATGAGGGAATACAAAGTATTTGTGTGCAGTCTCCTTTTAAAGACAGAGGGAGAGGAAAGGAAATTAGGATAGCTTCCCTTTGGTGGCCATTTCATATGTTCAAGTTTACCTCGGTATCCAAATCAGGAAGGTTTTATGGTGGTAGATAGACAGGCAAGTTATTGGCAGCAGATAGGTGCCAAAATAAACACCAGCAGTGACTCTGAGACCTTGCTGGAGAAACTCTGGGGACTAAATTTGCAGCTGACTGGTACTGTGAAAAAGATAAGAGAGGTGGTTATTATGGCTGTATGTGTTTAAAAATAGCCTTAGAACCCTAAGAGAGAAATAGGAACATATGTTATTACATCGGGTTTCCAAAACCTTTATCTCTGTCACAAAAACAATCTTTATCACACACATTTTAGAACAACTGCCCACACTTATGATGAGAGCTTTTGATGAAGAAGGGGCAGGCAGCAACTCAGACCCTGAAGCTTAGGACATGATTAGACAAACAAATATATGCAAATATAACCAACTCCTCCAGTTCACCTGGCATCTACTGGTTAGATAAAAGGGAACAAAATTATTTCCACAGTCAGGACATTCTGGCAGACTCAGGAGGACATAATGTGCCTTAAATATTAGCATATTGGATCACTGGCCTTTTTTATTACAAATTGAAATGGAAATCTTTCCTGTAGCTATTGCATTCTTACTGTTTTGGACTATCTTGCTGCAGTAAACACTGAGGACAGTGGAATTAATCTTACTGTATACTACAGCATAAACAAGACCAAGTTATCCTTAAGGAAAATTAGTATCAATTTTACAGGTGTAGAGCAGGAGCTTAGGCAAAAGTACAGAAAAAGAAATATAATGGAATTATGGACAAGGAAAAATATGTTTCAGGCATAATACACTTGCATCCAGAGAATCTGAATGGAATCTGCTTTTTTTCCCCTGAATTTATTCTAACTTCCTTCTCCATATTTAATTTTCTACAAAATAAGGTGCATGTTTTATGAAGTTTTATATAATTTTTGCCCAATTCCTGGAAAATACATATGCTCAACTATTAATAATTTACCAAATATGCTACTTACATACAGTAAGCACTGACATTCAGACACAGATACAGAGGATGTATTATGTCTAAATGAAACACTTGTTTCCTGTTAGCAAGTGGTCACCAAGAGCAAACTACTTTTCACATTCAGCCTGTTTAAATGAAAATATACAACTTTAAAAACATGTGATTTCTGCCTCCAATCAAATATAGGACCTCTGTCAGTGTAAATGCATTTTGTTGCATTTGGGCTTCTTTTATCACTTAACAGGCATAACAGTTCAACATAACCATTACATTCAGGGTGTCTTCCTCTTGTTTCAGACCTCAAAGACCTCCACAAACCCCCATGACCTTCATCTCTTTGTTCTAAGCATCCCTAAGAAAGATTTAAAAAGTCCACAGTGGTGAGCAGCACATAAAGATTCACTTTAAAATTCAGGTGCTGGTAGGTCTTGCTTATTTTACAATAAGATTAATTATATGCCACTTCTTTCAGTTTCCTGACCAGCCTTCTCTTCATAGCTTTCAAATACGCAATACTTTTCATTAATTACACAACTACTGCCTTCTGTCTGCTTATAAAATTGACTTTTTAACAAACTGAAGTGAAAAACACATCCGTTTGATGCTATCTTTGCAGAGCCTGTATTCATTATAGTGACTTTTTACCCTACAGACTCGACATGTGAAGATTCAAGGCAATGGTATATAAAGAACGAAATGTTACAATCAAAAGGAGAGCAAGCATAGATAAAATTTTTCACCACGTATCTCACTGTAGTGTTGTCAGCTACCTGGTTTTCTAATCACTCGGGTGCCGTGTTCAGTGCAATGCGATGGATGACCAAGGTTCCAAAGGTTTATTCTGTTTGGTGCCACTATCCTGAACAATCTTCAAAGATTATCCTATCTGTAAGGGGAGCAGAGGAAGTAGGATAACTTGTGGACATACCTGACCTAGCTTGGGTGCCAGAGGCAACATAGTTATAGCATTAGGAGCCCAGTATAGACTAATTACTCTTACTTCTCAAGTGTGTTTTGCAGCCAAAATTGAACCCTATGTTGCCACAACTAAACTGCTGCAGTTCTCCTGTTAGCCAGTTGGAAGGAAGCCTCAACTATGACTGCTATGCAGACATACCCTTAATCCTAGAGGCTAAGGCAATGGGAAGAGTTCTTCTTGTGCATTCTTCAGAATCAACTGGTCACCTACAGGCTTTGGTTTAGAAAGTTCCCTTTTATGTTACTGTTAATTTGCAGTTCTCTTCAAATGCTTCAGCGTTGGCTAGGATGACTGGGTTCAACTCATCTCCATGGATGTGAATATCCTCCACTTAAAGGCAAATGATTTGAGTAAAGGTTCTTCAAACACATGCTGAGGACAGTTATAAAAGTTAGTTATAAAACAGTGAGATAAGGGCAAACATTTTGGAGTGTTCACCGTGGTACCCTCTCCACTTACATCAAGGATAATCACAAAAAAGGGTAAAGAACAGCAAAACACAGCAGGCTTTTAGCAGGGTCATTTCATATTCAGATCAAATAAACAAATTTTAAAAATTAAAATCGAAATAAAATCACCACCACATTATCTTGCAGCAGAGAAAAGCAGCATGAAGGGCACAGGCAAGTGAACAAAACTTCTTGATCTTAGCATCTGAATGCATTTATCTAGTGTGTAAATTGTTGGCATAGATTTCTCTGAAACTGCACAAATGCACAGTATACCTAGAGCTCAACAAGCAGGAGGTATTCTGTGTCCTCTCTCTGTGTATGTGATACTATGTACAGCTTGAGTGTGTATTAATACACATGAATTCAGGATCCTAAACTTTCCACTTGTATTGCAGGCTGTCCGCTACCCCACAGGGTGAACCCCATTGACTAACACTGAGTTCCTATGAAAAGACTTTTTCCTCCTGTCCAGGTGGAATGGTAAGGCCCTCGAGCGAAAATCACCATCCTGTTAACTTCAGTGGGGTGTGATTTCACACCAGGACCATATGTGTATAGATACATGCACAAATATCCACACATTCATTCTGTACATATACAAAGGTACACATACATTTTTACATTCTTTGGTGGCAAAATAAAAAAAAAAGAGAGAGTTGCACAGACTGTGCACTTTTGCTTAATGAATCTGCTTTACAAAGATTGGGGCAGTTGTAACAGGAGTTATTTTGCCTCTTTAAGGACTGTTCCTTGCATGGACAAAATGCCATACTTTTACAATGACTAAAACAGGGCACAAGGAAAGCCAGCATAATAAACACAGCTCACACAATGAAAGATAACTCAGAGAGAGCCCCCTTATACCCACGTCAACACATCACAAGAGAAGAGGCCATAAGCTTTCACCTACGAGCACCCAAATGCTTCCTTCGTTACCATCAGATGTAGTGTTGAGCTGTGACACACCCTTCTTCTGCCCTGGTTGTGGGTTTTCTCTTTTTGTTTCTTATTAAAATTGAATTAACAGAGGACGGGACGTTGGGAGCAGCAGATGAGGCTGGCAGGACAACGCCACACTGAATGGTTGTCAGCCTGCGTGGTACAGATGACGGCTCTTCTCGTCGCCACCACCAGGACATCAAACCTGCATCTCAGAGGTGCTGATCAGGCCCAGTGCTTTGGCTTCTTCTGGTGTTAGTCCGCTCTTTAGTGTCCTTCTTACTGTATGGTCATAAAATGCAAAGGCAGGCCAAAAAAACCAAAGAAGAATCAAACAATTAGAAGTAATAATTACACAAAGCTTTCAGCTGAAGAATGAACTCTAACATGCAAGCTGAATCAAACCAAAAGTTGCTATGTACTCGGGGTCTCAGATTCAGAAATACTGAGTAATGCCCTATGCCAAATCAATGGGAACACCAAATATCTAGCAACTCCAAAGAAGTAGGGCATAAAAACAGCTGTCACGTGACATTTAGTCAACAAAAACTTTTAAGGAAAAATATCACAGCATTATAAGAAAATTTTCTCTCTGTGACATTGTGTTAGGTGGTTCTCAGTCCATAGAAAGAATCATCTGCCCTATTATTTTGTACAGTTTCAGAAAGAATTTTTAAAGGACCTGTTGGATCTTTATAGGGCTCTATTGGATTTTTCCCTATTAAATCCTATGAGGCCTTTCTACAAGGTGTAAAAAAACAAAAAAGATTAAAATGTGACAACTTTTTTGTCAATTCAAATCCTTGCAAATAATGCCCTCATATTTGCTCTCCTTTCTTCTGTAAGTCCCATATCCTAGTCCACATCTGCATCATCTTTCTCATTACTAGTCTGCAGCATTTTAGTTGAATTTAAATGGTAAAATCTAGGTCAAAATGTTGTTTCTTATTTTGCTATGAAGTTGTATGAACCCCAGCTCTGACAGAAAACTTTTTAAATTTTTGTTTGCCATTTGTTTTCAGATAAAAGTGACTATGTGACTACACACACTAAGCATCACTGCCTTCCTAGTTTTTCTGTCACCCTGGTTTTCAGGTGAATGCACTTTAGTCCAAGATGCAACTGCAGAAACCCACATAGTGTCTGTTCACTCCGCATTTTTGATATTCCTTCAGTACAACATCAGCATTTACAAGTTTACGCTGCATGCAAAGTGTAAACTGTGTCTTTACGTAGAACAAAATATATTCAGAGCCCCAAAACGATGAAGAAATCTAGAGCAAACCCTAGAGAAACTGCTTACAAAAAGTGCTTAGAGACTTCTTGCATTGCTCTCATGTAGTATAATTAAGACCTCTAGCTTATTAAGAGATTTACTCTGTGCAACTGAAACTGGGTGGTCACATTAAAAGGCCTAGCAGCAGTGAGAGGAGCAAATGGATCGGTATGGAAAACAAGGAGATAAGAGAAAGGAAAAGTAGGGGGAGTTGAACATTCTGCACCATGCAGGTAGGATGAATGTCATCTATGTTTAGCAGCCAAACCACTTTCATGAATTACTGAGGATAATTAAGTGAGCTGGGAGTGCCATGTGTAATTGTTCCTCCCTCGTCAAAACCTTACTTGAAGATGTTTTTTCAAGGCTCGCTCCATCCTCCCACAGTATTTGCATAATTATTGACCACCAGGAGTCTGTGTGGCAGCCTTTTATGATATGCAGCTCTCCCCACTTTTTCATACGATCACAGTCAGTAACATCTGCCAAGTTTAACAGTGCTTAGCTTAAAGCAGCACAACATAAAACGCAGCTGATAAAGCTAAGGTTAAGAGAGACTAAAAAAGTGCTATTGGAAGAGGGAAATACTTCAATGCATGCCTTAGACTCTCCTCCATGATGCAGAACACGCAATGCAGTGTTTTGGGTCAGTCCTTATCCTTGGTGCACTTTTAGACTCCTCAAATTTGATGTCCAAATATCCACAGTGACAAACGTTCACTTCCAGCCATGACTTATGAAATACCTTAGGGTCTTATGGACTCAGTGAATCACACACTATTTACTTTTATATCAAAATGAACTATATCAGGGATGAAAGAACAAACCCAAGAAAGCAGCAGCAAAAACATTCCTGTCTTATCTGGAGCAAAGGTTTCCCTGAGCAGATCACCTTTTGAGCTGCCTGGGCTGCCACTCTCCTGAACATGAGTTTATTTCTGTACCATCTGTAACACACAGCCAAGGAAGGTATTGTAGCTAGCTTGGCTTCACTAGTAGAATGGTGTTAACGTGGACTAATACTTGTTTCTTTTCAGAACTAATTAAAGACCAGCCAAAAGTCTCTGCCGCTGAGCTCAAAGGGGTATTGGACCTTGCTCCCTAAGAGATTATTCCTCCTCTGTCGATGTGAATTGTCCACAACAGCTATATTGTTGAAGCAATGAAATTGTTGGTCATAAGAAAAAATATATGAGTACAAGAGACTGAACTTTCACCGGATGACTCTCTAGAGCACAGAACCTGCTCCCACTACAGGTAGAAACAAACTAGAAAACTGAACATAGAACAAATTTCTGCAGTTTAGATGGCTCTGCATTCATGATTGCTCTCACACATATATATCCACTTCACTCAGACCACAACAACCATTGTAAAACAAAACTATTTTTCTTGTCAGATGGTAAGACAGGAGGAATGAGAGAACAAGCAATTGTCACCCCTATTTGTAAATATTTAATAGGCACTGAGGTACTCTGCTAATAGTGATCACGTACTGTATAAAATAGAACACACAAAATTTGGTCTTACTTATGCCAAAGTAAATCAAAGAATGGTTGAGGTTGGAAGGGACCTCTAGAGATCATCTAGTCCAACCCCCCTGCTGAAGCAGGGTCACCTACAGCACATTGCCCAGGACCATGTCCAGATGGCTTTTGAGTATCTCCAAGGATGGAGACTCCTCTACCTTTCTGGGCAACCTGTTCCATTGCTCAGCCACCGTCATGGTAAAAAAGCTTTTCGTTATGTTCAGATGGAACTGCCTGATCTGTGCCTGTTGCCTCTCACCCAGTCACTGGGCACCACTGAGAAGAGTCTAGCCCTGTCCTCTTCACATCCTCCCTTCAGGTATTTAATTCCTGGGACACATGCAGTTATAATTAAACAAAGTGGTCTCTTTTGCAATCTCTCACTGTAATTATTGTATTATCTCAGGTCTGTTCTATTATCTCAGCTATCCCAGACTGTTCTGTTATCTCAGTTCTCTCCTAAAATACAAAGACAGACATCTCAGTGACTTGAGCTTTTAAGGTCTGCAGTTAGGAGGAAACAGCTCCAAACAATGTAAGACTTTGGCAGTTGCAACGTGACTGTCATGAAGATGGTTAATAAAAAGCAAAGATGTAAAGAATCTTTTCAGTGACAGAAAGGTTCCCATAAACACAGTCAGCCACTGACTTGTATAAACTAAGCATGTGGGGCCAAATACTGCAAAGTCCTGTGACTATCTGCAAGATTAAAGCTGTCCACCATCAATAGACAACCTGAGGGATCACAGCTGACAGGATTATGGCCCAGACCCAAACGAGTGAATTCTTGCCCCTACAATGCAAAAGGCCAATCCGATACATATGAATTTACTTGTAGTATGCACTATTTTGTACTTAGGGAGGTGCAAATGGCCTGATAAAGGATATTTTTATATGAAAATTAGATATAATATGTGCAGATTACTAACATCCGAAGACACAGCTGAAGGATGCAACTTTTTCAGTAGTACTACAAGAGCAAGTTCCTGCCCCACTGTATTCTTTGCACTGGCTTTTGGATGATGAGGCCAGGAGAAAGCTGAATTTCTCTACAGGAGGGGGACTACTCTGGGAGATGGGTGAATCTTGTATTGACATGGTGTTAAACAGACATCCTCAGACTTTTTCCTATTTCCTCATAATGCATTGGGTAGGGTTCCTTTACTTTAAAAGAGGTAAAGAATGATTTCAGTTATCAAAATTGAATGCAAAAAGACATCTTCCTTCCATGTTTTATAGGCCTTACAAAATTAAGTTTCTTAAACTTAGATCTTTACTCTCCCCTCTTCACTGAACTCTGTCGTGTCTCTAACTGGACTAGACATAATATCTTGGCTTGTAAAACTCTTGGCCTGCTGCAGATCACATTAAACTGAGTTACGGAATGTATTTTGGAGGCAGTGACAATAAAAATAAGGCTTTCAAATTACCTTTTAGGTTCTTTAAGCAATTTTTAAAACATTTGCTAAAGAAACATAACATAGAGAGAAATAACTTTTACTCGTCACAAGCAAGGCCTGCTGAGATCCCATAACCAAGAAACCACATGTTGTTTTTAGGGGGTTGGAGGGTATGATGTTCTTTGCTAATCAGGAAATCTAGAATTTTATTTGATATCCTGGCAGAATGCAGTGTGCTTATGATGAACTCAATGAATTTGACCATGTCTGTTGGGTCAAAAAACTACACAGATGCATACCCCTCACAGAACTGGGGATGTTTTAAAAGAGAGGAATTCCTCTAAGCATAGCTTTGACAAAGAATATAATTAATTTAACTAGGGGTTAGCAGGTTTTTAAAGGGCAAACAGCATCCCTGATCTCCCCTCCCCCTCCTTTTATTTATTTATTAATTTTTTAATGTAAGTGTCAGTAAAGAAAAGCCTGGCTAATGTCATTTATTCTTGCATTTGCAATGGCTTTTGGCACATGTGTCTAAAGCATTTCTATGGACATGTCATTTGAAATGCAGAATATTGTCTGCATAGGTATGACAATTCTGCTGCTTGAGAAGTCACAGAATTTTGTGTCATTCCTACAGTAAAAAGATGTGGCATCCACAAAACTTTCTTTAGGGCCCACCTGCAAAGGTAACGCAGTTACCAGTTGCTGACTGGAAATTAAGAAAACTCTAAGTGGCTGTAAATTACATAGCAAGAACAGTAGGAAAATCAGATTATAAGAGGCAATATTGCTCAGTTCCATCATCCCATTTGCTACCCTTCCACATCCAGCTCACACACTCAGTCTATTTTCCAATATATTTACATTTAATATATTGTCTTGGATTTTACACAGAGTCCAGCAATGGCAATTTGCAATGTAAAAGCTTAGTCCAGATACTCTTATTCATTCCCTCTAATCTTCTTCTGCATTTGTGTATTTTTTACATCACTATCTGCTATCTTGCACTAAGCAATACTTACTCTCAAGTATGCACGTATAATTTTTTAGTATGAGTAGGCCTAAATTGTCAAAGCAGTAAGTGCAGAGTTTTTCTTAAGGGGATTTGCAGGTGAATTTTTGGATTTTATTAAGCACCACTGTGAAGAAGTACAGTCAACTGAAAAGTGTTCTTTGTCTGCGTCAGCCATGTAGAAAACTTTAGGAAACAAGGTATTATTGCCCTGCAGCTTTGTTTCCAGTCCCAACAGCATCTCACGGCCAGCACAGTCTCTCCCAACAAGCAACTGTATTGTTCAATCATCTCCTTCCTGGTGTAACGCGTGACCTCCTGTGACATAAAGGGAAGTTAGCAATGGAAAAGGACAAAGTGGCTTTTTGTAAGAAAAGCTCGACTTGTTTTTCATCTTCAGGTGGGTTATGTTTTGGGGAACAAGAAATACATTGCTCTAAAGAACATGGGCTGCATGAAGAAGATACTGTTTTTAAAGTAATATTTAACATGTAGTTGAAACTGCTGAAGTTAAATGTTTCCAGCTACATCTTTATAGCTTTAAGCATTTTATATATCATCATTTAGAGTGCATCAACAGTAAAGCAGAGAAGAAGGAAATCTTTACTTCCCTGAAAACCTCCTATGACAAAATCCCCTCATTTTCAGGACTTCTGTGGAAGCCACTGTAAAAAGTTACTACTAAAAACAACCCTGCTGCTATCCCTTTCATCGCTTCTCCCACTTAACTTCATCAATCAGAAATGACTCCACTATTCATAGGTAAAGCATTGGGAGTATACAGCTTACCAACAATTGAGTCTAAATATAAGCGCTACACTTCATAATATTTGCAAGACTAGACTATACTTTGACAATGCACAGAAGGACAAAAAAGGCAGTAAATAGGATATAGAAAGTAAGCCATCTAACACAAGCGTTGGGCGCACAGCCTTTAAATTCCATTTGAAATTTTAAAGTGACTTAAAGTCTATTTTAAAGTGATGTATTATTAGATATTAGACTTTCAACTAAGGGGACAGCTCAGGCTTATAAATGCAGAACTGTCTGTTCAAGAGGCACTTGGCAGCGAAGCGTGACCATCTTTGAAAACAAAGGCTCTGTGGAATGTAAATTAATTATCTCCATTAGCAATCCGTGTTGGGAAATAAAACATTAAAAGGAATCATGTCTAAAAGCCAATCAGATTTAAAACAGCTGTGATCAAAACAAAATCTTGTAAGTATGCTAATCAGTTGGTGCTATTCTACCTAGAGAGACACATGTATATTTAAGTTTTTGATATCAATTGTTTGAAAAAGTAGGGTTCCCTTTCATGCTATATGGCTGGGCAAAATAAAATTCACAGAAACTTTGTATGCACTTGTTTTTCATCTCCTAACAGAGACTGTTCTCCAAATGCATTTGACACTCGTGTTAAAACGTAGTCAAACTCGTGCCCTCACAGATCCTTATGTTAAACAACTTCATGGCAGCAGAGGGCTCTCTCTGGCAACTGTGGTTTTGTTGCTCTTCTGGAAAGCTGCGTATGAGGCTGCTTTTCTTACTGAACTTCTTTTGTAAGGCAACTTGTAAAGCAACCTTGTACTTCCTTATCTTTTCTGGTTCTCAAATGAAGTACTTTCCGTAACAACAGTGTGATCTAGTCAGCCAGCAACTCGCTGCTTCTGATTTCTTACCCAGATGCTGGAAAAAATCATCTTTGAGGAAGGAAGAATGATGTAAATAAGGAGCATACTGCTGACCTGGGGTAAACTTGAAAGCCATTTTAATATGGAAAGAAACCAAACCAAATACATACTCTACCAAATTAAGGGTAACAGTGTGCAGCCCCACCATATGTTACGTTTTAATACTCAAAGTGCTATGTATTCCAATTTTGGGAATGAATTCTGTGCCAAGAATTCAAAGCCTTGAAATATACCTTTAAAAGATGCCAACTAAAAAGAAAACAGAGGGTAATGGGAATGAATTTATGGACAGAGTGAATGGCAAAGTGGCAACAATGAAATCAACTATTTGTATCTCTTGGAAATTAGCTTTTTCCTACAGAACTACAGTTTAAAAAGTAGCAAAAGTGTAAATCAAAACAAAAGTATTTCTGTAGAAAATATCAATACCAATCTTCCATGATCTGGGAATATGAATAGCTTTATTTCCTACATATACTTGTATCTCTTACTTCTTACCATCTGCTCATCTCTTGCCAGTTTGCCTTCAGCTCGTTCTTTCTCGTAATAAGGCAAGTGCCATTTGGCCAAGAAATGGCCAGGGAAATTCGAGCACTTGAAACCTATGTGGAGAAGCCCACAGGAAGCTGCAGAGCATTCACCTTTTTTGATTCTTCCACGGGAGAAGAATCTCCAGTTGGGAGCAACATCCAACTGGAGGAGACATGGCACAAGGACACGGCAATGGCCTGGTTATGTTGTGGGATCTTACTGGGATGTATTATTATGTAATTTAAAAAATATATTTTTAAAGGGCTTTATGTACTACCAGGATGTACTCTCTGCTAAGAACAAACTCTGAACAGTGGCTACCTCTGCCTCCATGGAGCAGCATGTCTCTGCAGGCATTTAATCATATGCAGTGACAGCCACTCTAAAGTCACTAAGGACAACTCACTATAGCAGCGGTTTTCTCCTTGTCCCTGCATGATGTCTTCTGTGTTTATAATATTACACACCCGGGCACGTGAACGTTTGTATAGCGTTCAACATCTCTCTGCTTTCTCTCTGTAAACTGAAATAAACAGGGATAAAAGATATGTGATTCTTTAAAAATCGTGTATTTAATTTTGCCTTCTCCAATCAACACAATGACTTCTCACACTTTTTTTAAAAAAAGAGCTGCTTGAACAACTACTAGATTCCACAGTATCTCTGAATACTGGTAATGCAATCCAATGCAAAGTTAAGGAATGTACTGCAGACTGCGATGGTACAAAGTGGGTTACTTTTATATCTGATTTTCTTATATAAAATAAAGCTGTTTCAAACAAAGTCTGAGGATATGAGCCTAAAAACCAATAACTGCATCAAAATAAAGTTCATTACAGAAAGGTCACATAGATTCCCCTGAAACAGTGACTGGAAAACAAATTTAAACCTCTTTAAAGGTAACTTTTTACTAGGCTTTTGAACCAGGCTTTCAAAACCCCCCTTGTTTTGAAGGATACATAACACAGAACTACACAGAATGATGGTTATTTCACTTGCATGGTGCTAAGACCAGGAGAACATTCTTCAACAAAACTTGAGATCCTGAAAGTTAAATGATGCACTTTGAAAAGGGCATACTCATGGAGACTGCCAAGCAAATACATAGGTAGTGTATTTTGATTAGTTAAAAAACAGAATGTATGCCTACATTTTAATTTGTCAAGATCAAAATTATTTTAAAAGAAATCTATAAAAATAAATCAAATACATGCTGCAAAGCAGAAGAAAACTGAACATTCCTACATACATATTTCGGAATAGCAATGATATCAGGAATTACAATTATATACAGTCAATTATAATTGACCAAAAAAACCCTGAAACAGCTATTCAGCCTCACACTCAAAATAAATACACTGATTTAAAACTAAATTAAAAATCAAGGTGAGACCTATAGGCTGGTTAAATTATTTAACCCCTGCCTAGTGCTGTCTCTCCCACAGCTGTTGATAGCAGCCTCCAGCAGGCATGAGATACAGGACTACATAGGCCTCAACCTGGATCAGTTATCTCACTTTCTATTAATTACCCTGATAGCTGCATTTATTATTCATTCATTATTATTAATTGTATTTATTATTTATGTATGTACATATTTATTTACTGTAGACCATGAAGTTATTTCTGTCATTTTTGCCATGATCATACCATCCTGTGGATGAAACAATGCTTAAACACCTTAAAAGGCATCCAAAAGACACTAGCTATCTTGGCATCTATTGAACATAACCTCCCAGCTGCCAGCTTTTTAAGTGCTTTATCTCACAATTTATTTTTCACTCAATAACTAGATTTTAATTAACTCAACATTGACCATCTGAAGACTCAGTACTTTGTGCAAGGATAAACAGCCTTTGATACTGAGTACCATCTGTGACACATTTACTTTTTCTAATCGCCAAGATTTTGTGCAAAATGTGCATCACTAACTAGATTATTCTGCCCCCTCCTCTAACTCCTGGTAGAATCCAGTTACTCAAAATCCTAAATGATTGGTTGCAAATTCTAAGTAAAGTTGCTTGCCTTTAAAGCATTTTATGCAGACTTTCTTCTTGTGTAAGGTTTTTATTTTTTTAATGCATAATTTCCATTAACTCCTGCTTTTAGTCAGGCTATAAATACCAGGAGAACAGTCTCCCTCCTGGTATTTTGGCACTTCTGTATCTTTTCATAGCCAGAAAAAGTAAGTGGAGAGACATGAAAATGAAAAATAATGAAAAAAACAAAGAAAAGAAAAAAAGTTAACTGGAGCACCCTATGAATTCCAAACAAAAATCCCACACCTCTGGAGTCAAACAGTCACAGATCCAGTGTTTTGTTTACAAATATGTTTCCAAAGTAGCGCTGCATGTGTTTCTAAAACTTGTCTCCAGGCCTGGTCTTCTGGCAGAGTTCTCTTCCACATTTTGGCACCTTTTGACAGTGTGCTAACTCCTATTTCACTTCTACGCAAGGTGGAATTTAGTATGAAATATCTGACCTGGGATGTTCTGTAGTTAAGCTTAGTCCATTAGCCCTGAGCTTACTTGTTTAGGATTCAGATACTCTTGATTCAATTTCTATCTCCTCCACGGTCGACTTGTAGGAGTCTGACAGATTCCTTGATTTGTGTCTCAGATTAATTTCTGCAAAATTAGGACAATAAGAATTTCTTACTCCCCACAAGACACTACACAAACAAACGAATCCTTATGAGATGCTTCCATATCTCAGAGAGGTCAGTCACAGGGTATAGTATTAGGCTAGCATCTGCGAGCTAGCATCTCTAACTGAAATCTACAGCAGATTTTAAGAGTGCACACACAGATAAACGCTGAGATAAAACAAGAAGGAAAACAAGCTTCTTGCTGTGCTGCTTCCTCATTCAGTGCCTCCAGCAGAATCCAACACAACGACCACTGGAATACGTGCTACTTGCCATCGAGTATTAGAGTCACACCTGGGTCCTACATTGTGTTATACCATTCAGACACGTAAAGAGTCAGCTCAAGGTCCAGGGGGAAACAACGCAGCATAGTCAAATCATCTTTAAAGACCTATTTCCTTGGCGCAGTTCTCTGAAACAGTTTGTTGGCAAGAACATGTTGGAATTCCCCACTCACTGATAGCTACCTGGACTTTTAGGGAGCCAAGATACAGAGTTTCAAGTATGAAGGGTGCTAATACTAATAATTTATAACGAAGGAGGAAGACTCAAGTTTAATCCTCCCCTCCTTAAGCTAACTGCTAGTGAGATGGTCTGGTTTTGCTATCCTGTGGCTTTCATCAGTATTTGAACAAGGTAATGAATCCTGAGGACTTTCTCTTGGAACTTATTTTCTGAGCCACTCCATGGTCATTCACAGGGGTCAGAAATCAGCCCCGTTTGGCTCAATATTTCCAAGTATTCCTCTGCCTATGCTAGAATTAGTATGGGTACCTTCTGTGCAGTGATGATACATGATTTTTAAACAGGAGTTTGATTTTTGTGACGCGCAGTCATGGCAGTAGTATCATACTCCTGACACAGACTGTTCATTTCAATGGGACCAACACAGAGATGGCAACTGCACAAGAACGTAGTCCTGAGAATGATATTATGTTAGGAGATAGATGCTTGAACCAGAAGAAGAAAGACAGCAGCAATTTCCTATTTGTCTATCACTGAAGATTTTTTTTTAATTAAAATGTACTTAAGTAAAGTTTTTATCCTATAGATGCTACTGCTAGTTTTTTTTTTTTTCTTTCTGTTCTCCCAAAGCAACTGTGGCTATAATACCTACTTTTTTTTCCCCTCCCTCAGACAAAAGCAATTGCCACAGGTTGGTTCATCATGGTGTGAGTCTCATTTACTAACAGAATTTTCTAATCATTCTCCCCTCCCCCCCTTTTTTTTTTTTAATAATTTCTTCTGTTACCTCACTTCTTGTTGCCTTCATAGCAAACTCTGGCTATCTAGCTTATATTTACTTTTTTAAATTCAGTCTCTTTCTGTTAAATAACCTCCTTTCTTGACTCTTGTTTTCTCAAATCTCAGTGGTGTATCATACAGAAATTTCCATTTTTATGCCCCTAAATCCAGTGATGCACAGTCTATAATAATGTTCCACAAGCTGTTAAAATTAACTTTAGCAATTGTATTCATTGGAATGTGGACTATCAAATATAGGGATTCTTAAAACTTCCTTATTCCAATTTTCCTTTCCACTCACTGTTTGTTATGGCATCGTTTGTGAAGGTCATCCTAACCTTACAGGAGAACCAGACAATCTTAATTATATTATTTTTTATTCCTTTGCTAAGTTGAATAGCTCCCCATAGTGTTATAGCAACCTTTCTGACAAAAAGCTGCCCTCAGTCTTCAAGAATGGAAACAGTGTATTTTCAACCCCAATTTGTATTTTATGCTTTTAAAATATGCTGAACGGATATCCCTAGAGGTTAGAGTCTGTCGTTTACACATAGAATAAAGACTTCAGAGAAAAAAACAGCACAAGCTTCCCATGGCAACTTGCCTTGAAGCTGTCTCTGAAAGACCACCTGGAGGGGTGACGGAGCATTTCAGTTTTTGTGGCTCATTCACTCTTGTGCCTTTCTGATGAGGCTTCTAATGAAACGGTACAATTGTAATGTTGTTTTCTCATATGTAACAGCAACCTAGTGCGTCTGGTAGGCAGGTCACTGAACATCCATGATGAGGCATGACTTCCAGTTGTTACTGTACTTCTACACATCTAATTTTGTCTTTAAAAATCTTCAGTGTGTAAAGGCCTAGCACAAAATAAAATTCTCTCATTGCAGATCATCACAGGAGCTCAGTCTTCATGTGCTTACTGTGTGTCTTAACTTTCTGTAGTCCCTTTCAGCTCCTGCTGAACAAATTCCTTCCTACTAGTTCTCAGTCACCTTCAGTCATATCTGGATTTATCAGTGATCCTTCACATTTTCAACGGCTATACCAACAGATGCAGATGTTTCCATCTATCTTTCACTGGACTCCTCACTGCCTTATTCCTCCTCAAAATTTATGGTTCTGCTGATTGCCTTGAGATCTCAGACTCTTCCACATCATTAATATCTACCTAAGCTCTCTGTGTACCCGCTACAGTCACGCTGCTCAACAATTGCAACAGGTAAAGTGATTCAACTGAACTTGTCAAAATATCTCATTTTCCCATTAATACTACTTATTGAATGTAACTGAACCTTCTCCTGTTTCTATTTTCCTCCTAGTTATAGATGACTTGAGTATTGCTTGCTTTTACTTCAAATTTTCCTGTCTTTCTCTGTCAAATCCTTCTCCCATGAGAACCCTGCATCTGAACCACAGGAAATATTTACAGTGCAAATGGATATAAATCTTTTGGGTTTCTGATTTTGCTAAAAACACAGAACTCAGTGCAAGTTCACTAAAAACTCTGCTAAATATTAAGTGAGCCTTATGATTTTCAGTTCTGTGTTAAAAGCAATGAGACATATGCAACACAACACGCAGTGAACGCTTTTTCTTTTAACAGAATTTTACTTTGATGTTTGTAAATAGTGTGAATACCAAACTTGCAGCAAAAGCCAAAAGATATGTATGGGAACCTGAAGATTGAACCAGGTGAATCAAACCCACCAGATATTAGGGTCTCTTTGCTCAGCAGATAATAAATATCATAGAGTCTGCTAAACTAAACCATTCAAATGTGCTTAAGATATTATTTCTAATATGTTCATGCAGGACCTGTGTTATATTTCTACCAGGAAGATTTTTTCTGCATTTAACTTAATTACACACTTACAGGAGCTGGTCTCTGCTCTCTTCCTGGAACACATACAGGTGCCATATTATCAGTCTAGCTGAGTGTATTTTAAAGCTAAATGACCTCATTTATTCATCATTCAGGTATATCAACTATCACAGTGAAACAGTTTAGTCAAGATATTCTGCTTTCACACTTTCTTTCGGCACATGTCAGCTGAAAGGGACGCTAAACTACTGAACTTCATGTTTATTTTGAAACTGTCTTTTAATCCGCTTAAGAGTCTCGTCCACATTTTGAAGAACAAACAAGCAAAGGAGCTGGATTCTATCATGATTAATTACAATGGAAATCAGTCCCAGCCTAAACATTTACTGAATCCCTAATCCCCGTTAATGTTTTCACTAAATTTGTATGAAAGCCATTTTCACAGAAAAATATATAATATTTTTATTATCATCATCCTCTTTTGCTGCAGCAAGTGCTTCCTTGGGAAAAAGGTGCCTGGTAAAGAGCAGAAATACGGCTTTCCGGTGTGTATGCGTGGGGACAGTGTTGCTAACAGAGGAATAGTTCAGCGTGGGGTAAACCACAGAAATAGGCAAACATACAGGAGCTTTGTTTGATATGCACAAGTCAACTAGGGCAGTCAGCACAAGTGTGGAGCACCACAACTGTGTGGGGAAGTGGGTAGTAGAAGGTACAAGGCTATGTCGCAAAGACATACAGCATAGTGCACGATGGAAAGTGAGACAGACAATCCAGTGTCAGCTCATTTTCTTTGCTGAAAGTCTGGCTCATCTAAATAGCATGTCTACTTTGCTTTTACTCTTGCCACATGCAAAAGTTTCTTTCTTAGCATGTTGGGGAAAGTGAATATGCTTTCAGCACATGCTAGTTCATAGCAGTTGATTACTGCTTATGCCAAATGCTTTTGATCGCCAGCTATATTACAACAATTCCACAAAAAAAGAATGTCCGTGTGATTTTTCACTCACTGTTGTTGTCTCCTCTTTGTCCTAACTTCCCAGAAATGCTAAAAAGATGGATGGAAAGGTAGTCAAAAAGCCACATAAAGTGAATGACATTAAACATCATAATCTTACGTTCTTCAGGTACTTGTCCTTGTCACAGTAACTGCAGTAGTCCCTGCACATTAGGAAAAAAGCTAGAAAGACCATCACCTCTTAAACACCGTACTTACTAAACTGCAAAATCAAATTGCTCATACTCAGGTGCCCGAGTTCAGCCCTATGGCTGTACTACACCACTGGAAGACTGTCTTATAAATGGGCTACTTTTCTTCCCAGGGGAAGTTAACCTAGTCTATAATCACTTTGCAGCCAAACAGCACCAAAATAAGTAAATAGTTTGTTTTCAGGGCTGCAGAAGGAGGGTGTACAGCACAGTAGAGAAAGATTTTAAAAGGTGAAAATCTCTCAAGCTACTATCTGCTTTATGAATAAATTCATCTACAGATACAACTACTGCTTTTTATGCGCGTTCATAGTACCTCATGGAATTTAAGCAGCCTCCGTTTGAGGTCGTCCTGATCTGACTTCTCTAGTTACAAGTAAATACTGTCATCAGAGAAGCTCTAAAGCACCATAACACTTTTTTTTTCTCTTACTGCTAAGGACAGTTCAAGTTTTCTAGAACACAGAGAGACCTGTTACACACAACAGCATTTAACCTATAATAAAAAGCATACATACCAATCATAAATACACACTAAAGCTACTGTGTATTAGCAATGCATGTCTCTGTACTAAGGACCAAGTTCATACACCAACATACATAAATATATGCACATATTTATTCTGAGAAGTTTAACAGCCATATACTCACATGACTTCCTGTTTGCTCGTGACCGCTTCCTCTCTCTAGGCACTGCTCGCTGGCTTGGCACTTGGGTGGCGGACTTTACAATGCGATCCATGATCTCGTCCGCGGCGTCATCCGTTGCATTAGGTGAATCATCGTTGCCAGCATTCCATGAACCAATATGGCCTGGAAAAGGCAAGCAAACGAATTTGAGGGAAAACAGTGTCACTTTGGTTTTGCAATTGGCTTTTTGTAGAACTACAGTGGGCAGTTCAGTCACTGCTACTTCAAATTGGTCAAAGTAGAAGACTGCCTAATGCAGAACATTTTAAAATAATACCCTAGATTCTCTGCTGTATCAGCAGAGACTGGAGAGCTCAAATGCAATTATAACTTTCTACTCTCCTCAGCCTCAGAGTCCTAGGCTTGACCATACTACTGGCAACAGTCTGCTAGAGTCTGTCTAGAAGCCGGGGACAGCTGGAGTAATGCGTGACCATGTTTTCCTGTGCTCCTATTACACAGGGACTAGAAGATATGTCAGAGAAATTGATGCAAATTGGCAAGACCGGTCCTTCATACCAAAAAGAGAGAAATGATCCGTCTCCAAGCCTCTGTATCACAGGCTTGCAAAGAGGACAAGACAAGGGAAAAAAAGTGGTTTGATGTGTCTCGTTGTCCCCTTCACAATGAAGAATTTACCTTCTCATCACAAAGTTGTATCTGTCCTGGCACAACTGCATGTGCACACTCTGTTATAAGCAGAAAAGCAAGAGTCATAAGCTCTTAGTGAAAAGCTATATAAGCAATTTTGGTTAAAACCACAAACAAGTGAGCCATGCCTCCGAAGCCAAGGCTCCGGCACTCCTTACTCCACAGAGTTCTCCGTCAGATGCATCTTTTGATTCCTCCACTGTGGACTGCTGGTCAGTGTGCTCTTCGTTTCTGAATTATTTGAAGGCATGTATGTAGGGAGAACACTGACAGTAAGCTTTGCAAAAGAGTGGGTGTGGTAAAACTGCAAACAGCTAAAAAATCCCTGGCGAGACCACTCCGTATCAACTTCCCTGGTGTCAGTAAACAATAGCTTTGATTAGCAGCCCATTCCCCTGCTTTTTCCTGGCTCTTGTCACAAACAGTTCTGTTATGATAGTGCTCTGAACAAGCTTCTGTCTGGCGCACTCGTTCTCTGCCTCTGCTGTTCTTCAGGGGAACACAGACTGACTCTTATTATCAGGACATCCAGGATTACTTCAGCTATTCGGCCTGTTGCAGAGCAGCTTGAATTATTTCATCTGTGTACTTTAGCTACTTGGTTTGCTTCTTAAACGGGGGCTGTGAAACCTCTAAACTGGGCAGGATCAGGGTTAAAGCCTTAATAAGCGGCACACAGAAAAACCCCTATGAGTGGTGGATGCTCTGGATGTGATATCAGCAGTGCTAAAAAGGAATTAGGAAAGCGTAAGATATCCAGATGTGAGGGAAAAGAAATACCAGAACAGAAATGGTGCATGACCCTTACTTGAAAACCATCTTCCAGGTATCACTTCTGAAACCACATACATGGTACGAAGGGAAGGCGAAAGTAGTAAAACAAACAGGTGAGCCCAATGTCTGTAAAATGATTTAGCAACGGGGAAGTGGTTTACGGGCTGCTCTTACAACGAGGTATACCAGTGAATCATGTCTTGGACAAGAAACGGAGATACCTCACTGCCAAGGATGGTTGTATCAGTGAACACTTTTGTCAGAATATCAGGTGTTGGAAACAGCAGCTTGAGTCAGGTTTTCATTTCCTCTGTGTCAGCTTTCAGAAATGACCAGTGCTGACACTTGGAAACAGCAGAGGCTGCAGGCCTCAGAGGAAGAGATATCCGCCAGGACAGAGAGGAGATGCATGCTCCTTGGCTGCACTAACCCAGCAGCATTGCAGTTCAGCAGGGGAGCGGTTAAAAGATTCACCATCATTTTCCTGCCCCTTTTCCAGTCCCCAATCATTCCTAAAAGGCTGCAAGGCCCTTTTACTTCAATTCCAATAGCTACTTTGTGCTTGCTCCTGTTGAAAATAAGAAAACCAAACGGTGTAGACCCCATTTTGATTTCACAACAAAAAGAAGAAAACCTGGGGTATTAGAGGGCAGCCAAGTTCACAGGCAGAGAGGTGAGGATTTCTCCAGGCTTTTATTCTTTACGTCCCCTCACACTGCCTTGGCTGCAATCAACAAGTTAAACTTTGGGCAAAGGCTTCCACATCCCTATGGCTCAAATCACTGACTCCAGGATGGAAATATCACTGTTTTTTTCCCCTTCCCTTTTGACCCTTTATTTCACAGGCAATATGCAAGGGTTTAGGCTGCCCTGTGGCTACCGGGTCCCAACAGATGTGCCTGCAGTAGAAGCCTGGGGCTCACCTCGGCTGGCTCTGCTCCTCGTGCGAACGCCCAGCGCAGCAGTGCTCTCCCCGCTGACAGAGGTGGTCTTCAGCACTGCCTTCATGTGCTCGTGCTCGGCCACGTCCTCGGCGTACTGCAGCCCCTGGGGCTGGCTCTGGGACGGCGGTGAGCTGCTGGAGAACTTGCCAGTCTGCGGGAGGAAAACCGATTTGCCATTTAAGTGACACGGCCCAGGGTAGGTTTTTAGCTCTACAGAGTGCAAATAGCAAAGAGAACAGGGCCAGCGTTCAGACCATGAACTGCACGGAGAAAAACGCAAGGTCCTTGCCCTCACAGACTGATTTAGAGTGAGGATACTCTCCAAAGAGTAAAAACAAACACTTGCTCCTCTCTGACACCATGTACCCTCGAGCACAAATAAAGTAGAAACAACATGGTATCAAGGAGCAGACAAAATGAGAGAAAAACAGATGCATTAGCTGGGGCTTTATAATAGTTTTGACCTTTTATCCAAGAGTATAAGGTATAAAGCAGAGGCTTGCTTGGAAACCTTCAACCTGGGCATCGCCTAGTCAGGGGGTCAGATATTACAGAGAGGGGGACAGCATGAGACCTGACACAAATAAGATACTGTTTTTTTTCCTGTATCAACACCTTTCAGTAACTAGGCAGAGTTGGCAAAGTGGTCTATGAAACCACCTTTTCCTCCCTTACCTTTCTGCGCTGCTACACAGAAAACTTTCCAGCTGCTCTAAAACATAAATACCTATAGTAAATTTTAAATGTACTACCAAATAAACACTGAAAAACCCCAATCTTAAAACAACTAGGCAAATTATTCTACGGCCAAAACACAAAAAGTGCAGTCAGCAGTTAGGGGAACAAAACAAAACCTTAAAAAGATTTTGGAATCTGTCCTTTGCTTCCCCGGCCTCCCTGTGATTTCTTTGTCACCAAGACAACATGCACAACAGTGGCTAAATTAGCTGCAAACACATAACACACCAATGCAACAGGGGGCACCAGTTACTGAAGAAATTTATCTACAAGTGTAGCCAGGTAAATCACAGCACAAGCTGACACTTTCTAAGGAGAGTTTTTGCAGAAGAATGAAAATTTATAAGACATCATTGTATTTTGAAAGTGGGAGGAGTGGGCTGTTTTTTCCCTTTATCAGCCTATACCTACAAAAAGCTATATTGATCTTCAATCCATTCTTCTTATCTACAGAGACTAAAACAAATTTAAAATACAATTCTACCCTGAAAAAAGACAGGCTCTCAACAGCAAACAGACATCAGTAGTTCTATTCCTTTGATATTTTCAGTCATATCAATCCAGCATCAGAAACTGAAATACTTTTCTTTTTAACCTTTGTTATTCCTAGAGATTCAACACAGACAAAGGAAGGTGTGTTGCATTCTATTCTTCTCTTGCATGATAAACAATATTATTTATTAACTTGATGTTATCAAGCCAGTCAGTTAAAGCATGCAAACCTTCAAAGCCTTTCTTTCAGATGATGGTAAACTGGAAGAAAAGAATCAGCCGTACTTTCAGAGCTTAGATTGAGTTAGACTGCAAACTGAAAGTATTTAATCTGGAAATCAATGATGGGATGATGCTATTTTAACATAACGACTTTTCAGAATAATAGAAAGTTAACTGAATAGCAAAACAATAATCCCTACAAGGCACTGAGCTAAATATACTAGTATAAGATTTATTTTTGATAGTGAGAAGTTTGGGCTTTTTTATAATGTTAGCTTGAAACATTTTGATGTGGAAAGTGTGCAAGTGCTACAGTATCACTTGTGAAATTGAAAGACAAAAACATTAGAGACAAACTTCTATTAAAGTGCATGCAGATTTTGCATACAATAGGTTGTAAAACTAACCAATACCCATCTCAGAAATTAAAAAAGGATGATGCCTCCCCATAACTATTACTTAGAATACATACAGGTTAGTTAAATATCGGCGTAAGAAAATAATTTTTTGTAATTTTCTTTCTGCAGCCCATGCTATATAGCATAAATCATCACTGGGGGAGAAGCTCTATAGCCCAAAGTTTTATTCCACTACTTTGATTTTCAAATGTTTGTGTAAATTAATGCCCAAATCTTAGCCTCTTGAGCAAATGGCTGCCATTATGAAAGACTGAGTATTAAGCCACATTTTTTATGGTCAGACAGTTGAGCAAAGTGCTAGTGCTGAATAAAAAATGTAATGCACAAGAGATGCTGCCAAACCAATAGATTGCTTTATCATGAATGTAGATGGTGCATTATAGTTTCTATGTTATTTATTCACTCATTTATTCATTTTCAGTCTTCAGGAGCACTTTAGGATAAATACATGAACTACTCCGTGGCTCACCTCTTTGGAGACTGATGAGTCTTTTTCACAAATCGCACAGCAAGGGTAGACTCATTACAATTTGCTTTGCATCCCTATAGCCTGATGCTTTTGAACACCTTATAAAATAGTAATATTTGGACTTACACAGCTTCACATTGACTGTGAAATTATCATGGAAATCCTTAACGCAGAATAACTGATGATACCCATAACATTTAGATCATTGATGTGCTGGGTAGTAGAGATACTTTGCAGTTTAGTAAAGAGACACTGAGGAAAAGAGGAAACTTAAAATAATTAAGGATCGAACCAGGATATCCTTATTCGAGAGAGCATTTAAGCAAATGGTTAAAGCTGACTGTAAAAATGCACTCTTACAATACAGCCAAAAAGCTATGACAAAAATGTCATGATTCTTAGTCCAGTTGAGCAGATGGAGTTGAGCAGTCCATATTAACTAGGTTAGAAATTAGATGTCACAGCACACAGGGGATATGGGAATGACATGCTCTTTCAAAGAACCATACCTCGGCATCCTCCTCTTCATCAGTCTGCCAAAAGAGACATAGGACAGGGCGGAGAAGGACAAACAGCAAGATTTAGGAAGGACAGAATGGTCAAACCACGACAGAGTAAGAGGTAACCGTGGTATTGTTTACACAGTTATAAGAGGACGTATAAATACAGAGTGTATACAGAATTCATGTCTTAGACAATCAATTTGCTAATCCCTTTTAGTCAATGAACAGTAATCCCATTGCACGCAGTACAGACTGTTACAGTAAGTAGGATAACATTTTATTTTTTTTTTATTTTTTTGAGAGAAATTATGAACTGAAACTGTCCCTGACGCATCCCATATCTCTCCCTTGAGTCATGCTATTGCCTGCCCATATTTCGCCCTCTGGAAACTGAGAGCACTAGAAAGGACTTTCCTTTTTCCAACTGCGTTCAGAACAGGGAGGTCCTGGTTGCTCTTCCTCCCACTGCAGAGGTCAGCTTCTTGGCAATTCCTTTTCTTTACCCTTAGACTGCTTGTTTTCATTCTTTTTTAAGCTGGAGTTTTTCAACTTTAAGCTCCAGTTTAACAGAGCACAAAAATCAAGTGCTGAGGAGTCTCTGATTACATGCTTGAAGTTCTTCAGTAGTTCCCTGATACCAGACCCTGGAAATTAGAGATGCAATTATCCTGTGTCATTCAGGGCTTTCACCCTCTGTGACACCAGGCACGTAAAACTACCTTGAGAGGCACAATACATTAAATGTAATGAGCATATCAAAATCTTACAGCATGTGGAGTGTTCTCAAATTCCAGAGTCTTAAAGGAAATTACAAAATATTTAGAGTTGTGTTCACAAATACCTGGGAAATTCTTCATCGGGCTGTAAGATACTCCATGTGAAAGGCTCTCAAAGTGAAACAGTTTCTCAAGTATCTGGGCTCCTTGTTTCCATAAGTTTCTTTTTTTTTTTTTTTTAATGTAAACATAACCCAAAAATTCTGGTGCATCTTTTTTTATTTGTGGGTTTTGTTTTGTTTTTAAAAGAAGCTTTCCACTAAATCTACCCCCCTCGCTTGTGTTACTAATAGATATTTTCAACCTTATCTCCTTCGCAATTATGATTTTTTTTCTGGTATTGATTCATTCTGTTTCAGAAACATTCATCATCAAAAATGAAAGCCTCATTTACTTTGGCCCTCATCTGAGTTTCAGCACAATCTCCATAAGAAGATTAGCTGGGAGAATGCTGAGCAGCACATTAACATTACTTTTTAAGGGTATGTTTTATTCTAAGAGTGAGATGCTTATTTTTCTTCAGACACAGTGGCACTGACAGAAACACAGGCAGATATTTTGCAGAGGAACTTGGGCAGGTATGTTCCCTTTGCATTATGAAAAGATCCATTTGCTTTTTCCATCCCCTGGGAGTGGAGAGGGGGGAATCACACTGCAAAGCAATTCTTCTGAAAAAAGGCCACTGTTCACTTTTGGGGACAAATAAGAAACAGAAAGGAGAAGAACGGGAAGCAAGAACATATTTGTATTCTAATCCATAGGTAAATATCTAATGAATAAAAGGCAGGAGGAGAACAAATCAAGCTAAACTATATGCAAAAGGCACTCAGGGAAAGGGGAAAGAGCAGAGTATGCACATTACGAAGAGGGTGCTCCAGACAAAAGTGCATTATATTATCACATTGTAATCAAATTAGATTTTAACAGGAAAAGTCACAGCTGCTAGCCTTATTCCACATTTAATCTAGGTAAAAGTAATTAGCTGTGGGCTTTTGTTAAAGGCAATGTACTACTCTGTGCTTGGCTTTTCTCATCTCTAGTGTCGAGGACATTTGCCCTTCTACACCCAAAGCTACTCCAGCGCACAGGAGGAGCGGTTCACGATCCCCTTCACACTTCCATGTCTGAAGAATCATCTGCCCCCAACAAGTACTGAGGACAGGAGCCAAAGTAGCACAATGCATGAATCAAATTTTGTTCTTTCAGGAAGGCAATCTGCTCTCATCCAAGTGTATATATTCTGCCTTTTCTTTGCTTCTTCATTTCATCATGATAAATACACTGAGAAATGTTAATAAGCTAGGAAAATATTAACAGATGTAATGTTACCAAACAGCACTGGAAGAACATTCCTACACTGAACACCTCCTGCAGGCACAAGCTGTTACTTGTAAGAAAAAAACACTGCTCAATTCTTCTGTCAATATTGGATGTCACAGGACAATTCCTGGAGATCCTCCAGGATGTTTTCTCCTCCCTCACCCTTCCTTTTTTCCTTTAGGCTAGCATTGGTATGTAGTGAATTTTGCCATTTAAAAATATTATTTCTATTACATAGCAATCTTGGAACTGAAACTCTTAAGTATTGTAAAAAGCAGAGCTTCATAAATCTAGGAGACAGATGTTTATATTACCTACTATTATTAAAAATCATTTAAAAACCCCTCAGTCTCTATCTCTACAATTGCTTTTCTTCTCTATTTTGCTTGCTTGTTATTTTTAGTGTGCCTAAAATGAGTGACTGCTATCACTGGCTAAAGCCAGATAAAAGTTTCCCCTGAAACTGTGGCAACTCACTCTTCCCACCATCTGACCCTGCTCCCCCCGTCTTATGCAGACAACATTTTCTGAGATTTAAACTGACAGTGCCCAGTCCATTTCTGCTATTAAAGAACATATAAAGATCTCAATGTTAAAAGAATAAATTAAACTGGAAATATTCTTCATAGTGCCCTATTCCACATGAGCAACTGCTGAAGGTGAGGAAAGTTCTACCTGCAAGGAGCCAGCACCTTTCTGCCTCCCAAGTCTGCAGGGGGTACTCAGGATTAAGAGATAGGTGCCTTCTATTTAAGAACTGGACTGGTTAGGTTTTCTGGCTTATTCATTTCCCATTTTGTTGCAATCCCCCTTCTTCTGCCTGAAAACAGTGCACTGTAAGGTGATAAAACCGGGATCCCAAGGAGACTCTCTAAAGGAGAGAACGAGATAAATATCAAGTAACACACGTTCTAGTGACTCTTGGTGGAATCTCTGCACAATCCTTTTAGGTCGCTAAAAGCAGACATTAAAATTCCACGTGATTATTTCTTATTAGAATTACTTTCTACAAAGAGTTTCTTTCCAATATCAAGACCTGAAATTTCTTAAATTAGTATTTTCTAACTAGTTCAACACCTTGTCAATGCCTTACAGATATATCTTCCCTTTCCAATTAATACAAATATAAAACACTAAGAAAATCAGAAACAGATACAAACCACAGCCAACATCATACTACAATAAAACTCCCCTTTTTCACCATCCTCCACACATAAATAGCTTCCATCCTGCTTACTTGGAATCTTGTTTTGAGGTAGATCTGACTTTGAAGTTCTCAAAGGAAGCTGTGACAAATAATCTGATGCAACTTTAATTCTGTTTTACCATGTACCACAATCCAGTGAATGGAAAATGAGACCACATTACTGGGCTACAGCTGAATAGTTTTAAGAAGTCCCAAAGTAGCCATATGGTCCCCTTAAAGAAAATCTCTATCAGGGGAATGTCAAAGAATGCTTTTTTACTCCAATAGGTCTTTTTTAGGTAATAGGATATATAATTTATGTAAGTATGAATTAGTGATGGGCAAGCGTTCCCTTTCTGGGGATCTGGAAGATAATTTTAGGTGGAATACTAGCTGTCAGATGGCATTTAGTTCTGGTCAAGTCTCAACACCATTTTGAGTTGAACAGACATCTCCTTCCTATAATACACCTTTCCGGGAAAGGCCTAACTGCCTCCTCTTACCCTCTCTTACATTTTCAGAAAACGGCCATCATCTCCAGCTTCGCTCTTAACTGACTAGCCATCCACCCTGATCCTATTTCTTTTTTTAAAGGGTCACTGCTCTCTATTTCCTGAGCCCAGTGTCTGGTGATCAGACTTCCTTCTTCCTTCAAATTTTGTGAAGGCACAGGACTTGGAGATGCTATCTCAGTCCTGCCATGGTCAGTTTTCCTGGAGAGGTAATACAGAAACATTATGTCATGTACTAGGAAAACAGGAACTCCTGCATATCTTAGCTAATATTAAGTATTATCTAAACTAGCAAAAAGTATTGAAGCTATTTGAGGAAGTTTTTCATTTACCATTCTCTTTGGTTAATGCTATCTTTTAACTCCTCTGCAATACTACAGAAAAACTGCACAGCAGTTGAAGAAAAAAGTCTCAGTTCCTCAGTGGTAGTTTTGAAAATTTTTATGACTATATTATACCCTTCGCATAAAATCAGAGCCCCTTCCTTAACATGAGGCTAGACCAAAAGGAAAATCTTTTGAGATAATAATACAGGTTTAACATTCCCTCTAGATGAAGCAGATTTCCACATTTAAAGAGGATACTGCCAGGAAAGATCTACAAATGATTGTGAGTCAATGACTTAAAATACAATTTCAATTTGGGTCTGAGATATATATATAAAATATATATATATTTTGACCTAAGTTGCCTGAGCTTTTGGCCATAAAACTGTAATCATCTTAGGACTTTTCATGCCAAAGGCACGGGTAGCTTCATATGCGATGAACCACTCACATCTAATCGAGACGCCAGATTTGGATTTTGAGACAGCTGGAAACTTTTATTAAGTACTGGCACATCTTAAAACTTTATTTGGATTGAGTCAAACTACATCAGCTTAAAAAAAGATTAAAAAAAAAAAACAAGGGTATTTTGAAATTTACTATGCAGAGAAAACTAATCTTATTTTATTTTACCACTATAGCAAGAATACAGTCAGCAAGGTTTGCAAGAAAACATCTAATGTGCACATAAATTCATCAGTTTTTTCAGAACCCCAGGGTGGTCTGTTCCCATAAAGTTGCCTACTTTGTGCTTTAAAGTTAAGAAGAAAATTGGTCCGTGTATGTGTGTGTTGGTATGCACCTGTGTATATAAAAATATAAAATAGTAAGATTAAAGAATATATGTTAGAATATTCAAGAACAGAGATTAGAATTCCATTTTACATCCAATTGTAATCATTTAAATGTATGGTTCATCATTTGAATCATACCCTCAATTAGGAGCCTAATTTTCTAGTTTTAGTTTTTTATATTCTTGACTGATTAGGTACACACAAACCCTGCTGTATTCTAGAGCTTTTGTGCACTGCCTGTGCAACGAGAGATGTTCTTTTTAGATGCTTAATCTCAGCTTGTTCACATTCTCTAAACTGGTATGCAGCAAAAATATCCATAATCAATGACTTGCAGCTTTTGACTTCTAAGAGAACAGAGTTCACTACTTATAGCAGAAGAACTCCTTCAGAATAAAAGTAAAGAAAAATAACACCTCATATGTGACATCACTGAAATAAAGTTTTACAAAGCCACACTGTGGTAGATATATTTTGCCACTTACATCTGTGATCATTTTCCCTCTGGTCTTGTTTCTTTCTCTGTGGTTAGCTCGTTTCTGTTTTTGCTGCAAAACTCGTTCCCTGGTGGTGCGGTATTCCAGAGCAAATTCACTAATAATTTTGCAGAACTTATTGATGTTGACTTCACGTATTGCATAAGGAGGATGGCCCATAAATAACAAAAATGAGTGAAACCTGGAAAACAATGAGTTCATGAAAAAATCTTTCTTTTTAGTTTCTAGGAAAAAAGACATTTCAGTGAATCCATTTATTATTTTATTAATTCCCATCATTTCTTTTGTGCTACAAAATTTTCGTGAATGCTTTGCATAACATTGGCATGCTTTATAATTAAAAACATGAAAGTCTAGTCTATAATAACTTCATCCCAGCTCATTTTCTCAAGCTGATGCAGGAGATAAGATGTTTATGGAACTCCATCTACTTTATATTACTAATTTGGCATGTGAACGAGCAATTTCAGTTATAGAAGAAAATATCTATTAAGTTTAAATTCTATTTATTTGTATTAAGCAACTTCAAAGAGGCTGTTAGGATGTTGGGGAAAGTCTAGACAAGAAGAATGCAGATTTACAGGCCAGCAAACAGAGAAAGAAAAGAATTTCTGCTTCACAAAAATGACCATAAAATTATATTAATTCCCAAGTGCTTTAGTTTGGGATACTCTCAATTCACAGTTTTACTACTTCTGTGGCATTCAGTGATTTTGCACTATTTGCAAGTTCTACTGTTGCTTCCATATTGCATGATTTACAATAACACACAATGTTTAAATGCATGTCAACCCCTTTTAACTACATGTATATACTTGATGATAAAAAGTTTTTTCCAATCTCAGATAGATGTAATTACATGGATACATTTTTTGGAGAAGTCTACAGTAGTAGTTGCAGTACATAAAAGAAAAAAAGATTATTTTTCTTATTTGTACAATGCATATGATAAACACAACAAGAATCTGGTGAATCCATCAGAAATACTGAAACTTTCTGAAGTGAGGATCTCAAATACTATCTATGACAAAGTACTCACCACCTATATCCTGGTGAATGTGCTTGCTGGAATATGGATTACACACTTAAGTAGTATTTATGATGTCATAATTTATAATTTTAACAAGTCATTTATCAAGGTATCATTATGGCTATCACCAATCTAATGCTGTACCTGTTAATTATTCTTCTATGAACAATCTTCAGGATTATAATTCTTTCTGCACAGTCCTTAAGGAACTCGGACATCTTTTGCTTTAGAGTTGGCCTCATTTCATGCTTCGCTATAGCCTTAAGGTGATCCCATGATGCTTTGCACCGTCTTTCCATCTGACACAAGTTTTCCTGGAGTTGTTCAAAGTCAACCTGGAGGAAAAAAAAAAAAAAAAAGAAAAAGAAAATTAAACACTTTAATCAAAAACACTGCAGCAGCATGCTTGGATATCTGAACAGTGCAATTTATGTACAAGAAAGGGCCAATATAGCTGCAGCAACACGTTAATACACATTATTAATAAACCGCTAAATAATTGAGAAGTATCTGTCTCTCTGTCTTTATCTAGACAAAAAAAAAAAAAAAAAAAAAGGAAAAGGGGGAACAAAGAAATATATCCATATACATTTATTTCTATTTTTCATCTTGGCGGTCTACCATCTAAACAAGGGACAATAAAATATTGTAGTTTGTTTTTTCCCTTGCTTCATGGCTACACCGAAAAACTGCATGACTCAATTATTTCTGCTGAGGTAACACAAAACTTTAGCTTCTTCTTAATCCTTTTCTCTATTACTCATAGCTTGTGCTTGCTGCTCACTGTTGTATACAGCCAATACTTCTCTAGTTTAGGAAGCACTTGGATATATTCCTTACTCATACACTGACTTGTTAAGAGGTGATCTACTGCTAATTACAAATTTCACAGGCCAGAACTTTAAAAAGTTCTATTCAAATAAGTGTCGTTTAGTGATCTCAGCGCTAATTTGCATCACTTGATATACAGTATGACTTTGCTAGCTTGCAACAAGATCCTATAATGGCTTTGAAAGTCTGTCAACACAGTTAAAATAAATTATTGCATTCTACAGAAACATTCTTCAGGACGGAAGCCATTTCATTCCATGAAAGGGGAAAGAGAGGCTCTTCTTTACTCATCGACCAAAAAAGGCATTCAGATTGCAATGGTCTACAGAAGTCATTTAGGATGTGTTGCTAACAACTGGACTAAGTGCATTAACCATCTAGTCACAGCACACAATATGAATACAGCAAACAGAAAACTGTCCAATATGTTTTTGAATTCCAAAGACAGGAAAATTTTATTTTATAATGTCACTTCACAATACAGATGAACTCCAGCTATAACATATAGACTTACCTCTCATATTCCAAAAATGGCAGAGTTTGCAATGTTAGAATTTGGTACTCTGGTTAATTCCTTAACACTAAATGAAAATTAGTGTCAGATACTGGTTTTACTTCATTCCATAGTGAATGACTGTGCTTGAATGGGGTTTAATTTTCCTATGTGTCCTAAAAGCTACTCATGGCTGAAAAAGAAATTAGCCTTGGATACAAACTAGTCCAGATTTGGAGAAGTTTGGACCTAGATCCAAACCTTCTTGGTTCAGGTCAATCTCTAATAGAGATAGGTCTCAATGTAAGATTTTCTCTTTCTTTTTTTTAAGCCTCAAATTCCTGATATTGGTTCCAGCATCGCTTTGTTATATACAATACAGAATAAAATTTTCAACTGTATATAGCATCCACTGCTGAGACCTGTACTGACTATAGCCATGAGAAATGCATTATTATTAAAAATCTCCTGGTACTGATTTGACTCATTTTTGCTCTGATTTAAAATGATGAATTTTTCCTCTCACAAGGAAATTAAAACATCTTTTGATCTATTCTGATATTTAAAAAAGCCCTGCAGGCAGAGCAGCTGTGGGGTTCTTATTTTCATTAGAATATCAATGCATATGTTTAAATAAAAAAAAAAAAGAAGCCCTCTCCATGTCATTGTTTTCATTGTTGATGATAAACACATTGCTGTTGTCCACAGATGATATATCTAAAACACACATGGGAAAAAATACCAACATTCCTACTGGGAAAAAAGATGCTGAGAGGAGACATTTCTAAATCTTACCACAAAGAATTATCCAACCCGGTTGGGGAACCCTCTCCATTGCTACAGCCGAGCTTT
Organism: Dromaius novaehollandiae; assembly: GCF_036370855.1. Lineage (NCBI taxonomy): Eukaryota > Metazoa > Chordata > Aves > Casuariiformes > Dromaiidae > Dromaius > Dromaius novaehollandiae. The sequence goes on along the minus strand of NC_088099.1, from coordinate 67,772,364 downwards.
TTAATTTTTATTTTTTGACATGACAACTTTCACTGGAAACAGAATGAGTTTTAATGTATCAAAAAGCTCTCAGGTTCAAGTCTCTAAGGGTGAAAAGAGACAGAATCCACTGCATCTCTGTAAGGTAGCTGCTCTAGGTCTACAATTAAGTGAAAATTTTTCACACATGTGATACACCATAAAATATCTATTTTCTTTAACCATGCTGGTGCATGGTCTAGAACCTGCTTTCCAACAGAACACTGACTAACATAGCTAAGTCTCCAGATCTTTCTTAAAAATAAAAAAATAAAATGAACAAAATGGAAAACCAAAACCAACCATCCAGGTGACTGAATTTTTCCTACCAAATCTTACAGAAGCAAGATTTAAAAGTTCAGGCTGAATAGGCTCACAGGCAAAAATCTGAAGTTAAAAATACCTAGACTCTTTCACCAATGGTGTCAAATCATTTGGTAGTCTGAAGCACTAGAGTACTTCCCACACAACATTTTAAACCACAGAAAAAGACAGGTGCTGTTTTTTCCCCCAAAGAGCAATAGTACTACGTGATACCCTCCAGTGGGAAGCAGCATAATGCAACGGTCACCCTCAGTGCATCTCCTCTGCTTAATTTACAGACCTTGTTTTCATCTCTCCTCTGTGATCTTTTTTTTCAGTGTTCATTTTCATTTTTCCTGAGGCTGTTATTCATAGCATTTCTCTCCCACGTGCTGTCCCTTCAGCCTGCCTCTTCCCCATCCCTCATGTGCACACACAACCCACTCATGACTCAGCAGCAGAATTTCTCCTACCAGATTTTCACCTCACAACATGCCAGGACCATCAGGCAGCAGCTCCCAAGAGGTCACAAGCAGTGAAGGTACCCACGATGAATGCGCATAGCCCCACAATTAGCACCAGTCCAAGCTTGCCTTCAGCCACTCGCTCGCCTACCACAATTACACTTAAAGAAAGCTTGAAAGGCTTCAAATGTCAACAACTCTCAGTGCAAAAGGCATTCAGATAAGCAACTAGCCATAACCTTCATAGCACGGCACAGTCAAAGGTCCTCTAATCATTGATCTACTATCTGGACTTCCCTGCAATTGTATATACTTACAAACAGGATCCAGGAGGGCTGTTTTATATAGGCTAGTAGAATATAATTATTCAGGCAGCATGCTAGCGATTAGTGTATCTTAAGCTTATATATCTACCCTCACCTAGACAGGCTTTCCGTGGCCATTTTAAATAGTGGTACGTATTTTTAATTGGCAAAATATATCAAAATCCTATTGAAGTAACATGTTCTTCTTATTCTGCAAACTCTTACGTTTTCTAGGCCTTGTAACGTGTTGGAATATTAACGACACAGACATCTGCTAACTCCCTTAATTATAAACAGCCGATTTCACTGAAAACCACAGTCCTGGAGAGTTTGTCACCCTCTTCTCTGTTCACAGTCTGCAACTGTGTGGCCAACAGCCTCTTCGTTTTACACACATTTGTATCATGAAACAGCAGGTCCTTGCATCAGTGAAAAATGCAAGTACAATGCAAATCCATCAGAAAAACAACAGTTTAGCCTCACTTTAACTGGGGTAACTGACTGTGAAAGATGAGCTCAGTGGTCCAAACCTAGATCAGTGTTTGTACACAGACTTTTCAAAGCAATTATTGTGTTCAGCAATATCCTTGTAATCGTCCTTTTTGTCATTGTTGCTATTATTGGTGTTTGGTTTTGGATGTCTTATAACACTGAAGGTGTTACAAATGTCTTATAACACTAAAGGTGATGATAAATGATCATTGGGATACATGCTGTAGCTCGGGGATATGGAGAGAAAGAATTTGTGTGGAGTAATAATGAGAATTATTTACTCTAATCTACATAAAGCAAACATAAAAAAGCATATGAAATACCATACTACTTTCCTGCCAGCACCACATAATTCTCAAGGGAGTGTAGATTGTACTTTTTATTTCTGTGTTTATTTCCAACTCTTTACTAATTAATGTTGCATAATGGTAGAAAGAGATCAATCATATTTTTTTTTCTTTCTTTCTTTCTTGAAAGGACATATGCACTAATTCCTCTGTCTAGCTGGAAGGCCATACTGTGACTGAGATGGAATTTAGATGAGTTTCACATCAAATTGTGCCTCCACAAGACAACAGAAGAGGAGGTTCTCAGGGAAGAACTGCTGTGGCAGTATTTTACAATTACGCTCCACTGAACAAAGAAACAGCAAGCCGAAACAGTCATTAAGGCTTTCTCGCTGGATAGCAGCATATCAGTGTTGTGTCCAACCCCTGGGATTCTGAGGAAAGTGGAAGTACACATTCCTCTTCCTCAACGCAGGACACGCGTGTGCAAAGGACAAACAGCTTGCTGGTTCTGCTTACTATTACCTTATGCTACAAGTTTAAAAATAAATCTCTTTCTTTTTCTCCTTAGGCAAAAGAAACAGCAGACTTCAGCTTCTGTTATGCAAAATAAAAATGACTTTTCTTTCAGAGACTCTGCAATGTTTATTTTGATTTGTAAACCAATTTAGAGAAAGCAACTTTCTAAATGCTCCTGGGATATATTTGGTAAGTTCCTCCTTTCTCCTGCCAGGTTCCTCTCCATTGACAACCACAGCAGCTGAAAAATATTCAGAACAATTTATTTATCCATGAAATTACTGGCTAAGCACCACTGTTCAGTCTTCCGAGAAGTACCTGTGTAGCCATTGTTGTACTTCAGTTGGGTGTCCAGAGACAGTTAATCCAAATAGGATTTAAAGACTATTTAACATAACACAAGCCCTGCGAGGTCAGCCTCATTCAGGAAATCATTGCCTCACCAACGGGCAACTTGCGAAAAAAAAAAAAAAATCTATTTTCCAATCTAATGTATATTTTGCACAAATAATACCCAGACCAAGAGTGACACCCTCAAACCACATGCCGGCAACTCCAGCACTCATTTCAACCCCTTTCTTTTTAATCCTCCTTTCTTTTGTCATCTACCCTTTCTCTGGTGTCAAAACCTTTGGAGAAAAAGAAAAAAAAGAGAAAAAAGCATCCCATGAGCTCTATCACTTTATTGAGTTAAGACTACAATATCACATGATACATCTACTACCAAAATGACCTTCCATTATAACTGGTTTCCACCTGACCCATTTCTCTCCAAAAATTGCCACTACCATCAAGTGGCTCAGTATTTACTTCCCTGCCTCTTCGGATTCTATGAATATTGGCCTCTAAAATGCCTACTTTCTTCAAGATCGACTCTATGCAGTAAATCCAGTATCACCTGCTGCACATATAAATTCAAAACTTTCTAACTTTCTAGCGCCAAATCACGTCCCAGTCATTCAAGGAGGACATGTATCAGAGAGCAACAGTCTTTGGGTTGGGGTATCATTTGTCTATGCACTCAGCTGTTGGCCACAAATCTTTCATGGAAATGCAGGAACGGGACTCATTATTTGTTCCATGGAAGAGGGAAGGAGGAGGACTACTTTCAGATGACGCTGGTGATTAAATGAGTTGGCTCAAACCTTAAGCATCTTGTGCTATACTCCTTAGGGCAGCATATACAATTCTAAGTGTACGTTGCTGTATATAGCAAACCACCGTAGCTGTTGTAAGAGAAAAGGTTATTTTTCTTCTGAATTCCCTCATCTGGAATGTGCTTTACACTCAAGTTTTCTCTTCCAAGTAAATCTGTATTCTCTGGGCCAAGCTCACGGCTACTGTGAGTACAAAACCGTACTCAAATCGAAGATGCTGCATCTGATGACATTAACATTTCCTGTCTCCTGCATTTACATCCAGCCCTTAAATAGGGTTAGAAACCTGGCAACTGGATTGAAGAGGGGGAAAGAACAAAACAAAACAAATGGAGGGAAAGTGATGAGGCAAGCCCGCATTAAGCTGAGGTTTCTACTTGAAAAGCACTTATCAAAATCACTGCACATTTATCCAAAGTTTTATTTTGAAGGCCAGTGAATAACTTATGTAGCCTCAGTATCCTTTACAGCTTTTCCATTGTTTGTTACTATATTTATTGTCTATTACCAAAGACTGTTTCTTTTTGTGAACATACCAAATCCAAACATTTTCTAAGCAAGACTTGGATTCTCTGTGTTTTTATTCTACCTGCGAAGTGCCATTAAATACCGGATCAATACCTTCACAAGTGACAAGCGTAGTCTTAAAATTACAATAAATTCATCACGTGTAATAGAAAGCTATACATAATCAAAGAAAAACACCTTTCTCTCTTCAAAGTTCAAGATAGTTTCTACAGTGGACCACAGCCTAGTTTGAGCTGTTTATAATTTAGGGTCAGACTGTTCACTCTCACAAAGGATGAGTTCTGGCAGGGAACATGAATCCTCCTCTCTTCCCAAGCTGGCTCAGGGCCAAAGTTAGTTCTGAGATTTGCTCCTTGCAAATACACTGTCATTTAAGTGCAGTGACCTTCTATGGTGGACATTCAACCTCTACTCCAGCACGTCCAGACTGCCTCACTTCACTGAGTGTCACAAGGATCATCCCAAGACCAAAGCTGGCCCAACTTCCACACTGTTGGTCACATATTAAAAGTGAAGCAGATATCAGGTCTCAAAAAGCAAGCAAAAGCATAAAGGAGTTTCTGTCCATACATTTCTAATTCTAGAGTCAGAGATGGCATCCCACCAGAACAATTTTGGAAATGAGAACACCTGAATCAATCCACTGATTAAAAATTAAAGGACAGTGCCACTTACTGGGTTACAACCAGATGAGTTCATGCAATTATTTACGTATCTCCACTGTGTTTTAGTTCCTCAAACAATCTAAAGTAAAAATACTAACATGGGATCTCTTTGCAAATGCTTTGTGAAAGCTCTCATGATCTGTGATGGAAGAGGAACAATACCAGTAAGTAGCGATGTACGTCACTTCAGTTGGTGTTATGGCACCTACAAAACTACTTGCAGTCATTTCACTTGGACTGTTACTGAAACACCAATATACTGCCAGGTATATACAGAATCAGAGAATGGTTGAGGTTGGAAGGGACCTCTGGAGATCATCTACTCCAACGTCCCTGCTCAAGTAAGGTCACCTACAGCAGGTTGCCCAGGACCCTGTCCAGATGGCTTCTGAACATCTCCAAGGATTGTGACTCCACAACCTCTCAGAGCAACCTGTTCCACACATAAACTCCTGTTCCATATGCTAAAATAAATTTTTCTTGCAGATAAAATACTGAAGTCTCACTTGCCACATGTCTCCCTGAAGCTCTTTTCCTCTTCCCTCAGTTTGCCACGCAATCAGCGCATGCTCTCTCCCTCATACTGTGGCTCTTTCTTCAGCTTTGCTCCTGCTAACCCATGCCAGAAACTGGAACAGCTGCAGCGACCCTTGCAGCTGGCACTGTAAGGAGTGATACAACCATAACAACAATCCCTGTACCCTCCTTTCCACCACCCCCAAGTCAACTTATTCATGGAATATAATACGACTTTTTGCATTTGTTTTTGTGTTAAATAATGTAGGAAAAGCATACTTGAACAATGATAATTGCACACAAATCCTTTCTGTTCACCAAGACAAGAGAAGGCTTGCTGAAGCAGAGTGGGGCCAGCATGATCTTCCCCTTTTTTTTTCTCATTTCTCTTCTTTCAGCATATGAAGCAGAAGCCACAGCATGCCAGAACAGCACTTCTGCTGCAGCCACCTCCTTTTTCCCCACAGGTACATGCTAAGCCCTTTAGATTACCTCGGAGGCAGCTGCAGACTTCTTGCTCCTCTGTGTATGTGTCAGTGTAATCACAAGTTCTTTCCTGCCAGGAGTCCTTGCCCCCTTCCCTATGTTAACATTTTCTCTTGCTTACTTTTAAAAGCTGCCTACTTCTCCACTGCCTAGCATGTGCAGCACAAAGGTCTTGCTGCAGGGATTAGAAACAGTGACAAAAAAAGTAGTGGGAGAAAAGGACAATTACTAGTTCACTCTATGGAGCTGGCCAGCCTCCTGGCATGGGAAAAATTATTTCTGGGAATTAGACAAAGAGGAAGATTTTTGATAATAATACCTTCTTTATTAAGTTACAGAGAAGATACTAGTGCTCACACAGCCTCTCTGTGTTGTACTGGTAAGCAGACTACCAGAAACAATACTGGGTTTTAACTGCAGAAAGCTGGGTGCCTGAAACTGTTTCCATGCTAGGCGCATTAGTTCTGGTACAATGTCAGTGCAAAAACAACTTAAAATATGCACAAGAACAGAAAGCAAGTGCTTATAATCATGGGAGTCTAAACTATTGGTGACCTTGCATGATCTTAGCCATTTTTATACAACTATGAATATTTTTATTTATCTAGAATTCTATTTTTTTGGTTTTGTTTTGTTTTTTAAATGTGTTTGCTTTTTTGGCATTTATGACTTCAGCCCTTCAACAAAAAGCCACAAGTTTTGCAATAACTTTATCATTTTGTTTCTGGTCTTTCTAACTCATTTCTGGTGAGCCAGCAACACCCCCCCGCCAGCGCGCGCACACAATTTTTTCTTCTAAATGAACCAAGGCTTAGGAAATGCTCATATGATGTGCATCTCAAGGGAAGGGGCATCTCTGTTTATCTACAGGATGGAAATTGTTTAGCCTTTGTGGTTTCTGAAAGATGTTTATAGACAAAACGGAGCTCAAAACGCCACCTAACCCACAGTGAAATATTAGTTCTCCTTTCCTGTCAGCTTTCCTAAACCAAGATTTCGCCTGCTCTGTGAACATTCCCTTGAAGAGGGCAGCTTGGATGTCTTCCATATCCTAACTCTCTGATTTGTGGCAGCTAAGATCAAGTGGCAATAAAGCTTGTTACAGTAATCCATCAATGGTATAATACATGTAGGAACATCCCAAGGAGGAAGACCTTGGGCGTCATGGGGAAGGTTAAGGCTATAATTTCTCCTAATGCGATTTTGTCTGGCCTTTCAGAATTTCATCCTCTTTGGGCAGGGCCACTAGAACAGCAAACCACAGACTGAAAGACTGTATCATCTCTGACCTAAAACTTTTTTTTAAAAAAACAACAGTGTTGGGTTAAGCTTTCTTCTACTTTCTAAGGCTGAAAAATAGAATTTTCACTTGAGAGTACACAGTAAATAATGTTGTGGATTTTGAAAGACAAGGGCTTTTTCTCTTTTACAGCAATTTTCATTTCAGTGATTAGCCTGGTCACAGTCTAAAAAAATGAAACAACTTCTTAACAAAGAGAGGAAGCAGGAAATTAGAAACCAGTTTACCTAAATGTTAAGAAATGAGGAATCACTCAAAGAAAAAAAAAAAATCCACCACCCAAACTCCCCAAAAACAGAAAACGACCCTTCTTGAGAAACCAATCTTAGTGAAGGCAATAAAATAGAGCCTAAACATAGGCTATACAAGAAGAAAAATAGAAGGGCAGAGATGGAATCTAAAGAGCAAATATCTAAGGATATAAAACAAAACCCACACATTCCTTTATGGTATCCAAAATAAGAAAAATATGTAGGAGGTCCTGGATCACTGGGGAAGAAACAGAGAAACTGAGGAAGACAAAAGTTATGGAAGGAAAGCAAAATGGCTTCTTTTCATCCAGCTTCACCACCAAGGATGTTGGGGATAAGCCTGTTCTGGTACCTGCTCTTATTTTGTGTTTATTTTTTTAAAAGATGTGAGCTAATAGCAAATTCTCAATTGCAGAAGCAAACGTGTTGAAGGAGGAGGATAGATTACAAAGTGGTAAACGACTAGAAGCCAAGAATTCTGAAAGTAATTAAAATAAAGCAATTGAGCTGCTAGCTAAAATGAGTATGTTTTCACTACACTTAGTTACTTGGGGAACCAGAGGAGAGCAAAAGTTTCAACTATCTTTTACAAAGACAACAAGGTTGATGAGGGAACTGTACAGCTCTAGGCTTTATTACTGTATCTGGTAACCTGGTTTAAAAGATAAATAAAAATATAATAAAAAATATCCAGAAAATCACTAGATTCTGAATATATTCATAAAATAGTGGCTAGATGAGAGCTAATAAACAAAATTAGACTTTCAACATCTTGACAGGAAGCCTCAGGGAGGATACTAATGAAGTGTGAGGTTAAGAGAGCAAAAGCAAAGAAGGAATAAATATTAATTCTCATCTGGTCACAGGATTAACAGCAGGTGTGTCATGGTTTGTACTATGTATTTAAAAAACTATCTGGAAACAAAGAAGCACACCAGGAGGGTAAAATCTACAGAGGGCAAAAAATTATTCAGATTAGTCCTGACTGGAGAAGATTATTAGGGATTTAAGAGATAAGCAGTTGATCTGTTTGAATGGGAAATATTTCAGCAGATCATGGCTATTACTTTAGATTGCAAAGAAATGCACTTTGCAGGCAGTAATTTGCACTCCCCTCCATATATCTTCCTGAGTTCTAAATTGTCGTCACCAGCTCAGAAGAGCACCTGGATATCCTGGTGAACGGTTCAGCAAAGACTGGTGAGAAAAGGATAGCAAGTCAAAAAGAACCGCCTGCCCTGCCCCGCCCCGCCCCGCCCCCCCCCCAAAAAATCTCTGGCTACCTAACAAAAGATATTGCAAACAGAATGGAAAAACATAGTAAGCACATAACACTTATAAGGAAAGGCTGGAATACTCTGCTTGCTATTGTTTAACTCATCTCAATTGAGAAGCAGGAGGAAAAGTGGGTAAAGTTTTTAAAAAAAGACACGGAAGGTGGATTTGAGACATAGACATTTGAGACATGGCTCTAAGCACCCCAGTTTAAGTTGGGCCTGCACTGAACAGGGTGACCAGATGACCTCCAGCAGCCCCTTTCCAACCGAAATTATTCTGTGATTCCACAAAATAGAGAGAGAAAAGAAGTTGAGACAGTTCAATATATTCGGCCAGTAAATTCTAAGAAGAAAGAGGAAATCGGCAAATTCAACACCAGGCAAAGTTAGACTATGGAACTCATTGCCAGAAGAACTATATTACGAGCCAAGATAAGACTTGACTTTTACAGAGTTTTAAGAAAATATTACTTACACAGGATTTTTAATATGATTTTCTTCCATTCATTTCTCCATTTTGATGGGTATAATGAGCTTTGAGTATTATGACTCATGAAAAAAAAGATTTTCTAGGCGAGATCTTCTGCCTCCTTTAAGCTTCTTCTGCTTCCCTCTCCGGCAGCTGGCTTTGGCTGCTGTCAGAGTCAAGACACTGGACTAGATGGATTCTCTCTGGTAATTATTTCTATTTTCACATGAGAAGTGACTGCCTAAAAGAGTTTCCATGTTTGTTATCTGCTGATGATACTCTGTCAAGCTTACTCCATTAATGAGCAATGTATTGTTTTCAAGTGTCATCCATGAAAACTCACACTCTGAGAGCTTGAAGAGTGAAGTTGCAGCATTTCTATCATGCATGCCAGCAGCAGAAGTAAACATTTTGCATGTCAAATGTAGCCCACAACCAGGTGCATTAGCCATTGACTTACTGCTTTTTAAAAGAGGTGCTGCCACAAGTTTCCTTTGTTTACGTTTAACTTCCCTGGTTCCTAAACAGCAAAATTACTGTCATAAGAAGGACAAAAAAGGAGACATGATCCTCTATTTTATGTCCTCTCCAAAGAGGACACAAAATATTCCAGGAACACTTTTCTTCTGGAGACAATTTTATTACTAAGAAAAGTGCCTTCCTTATATTGCCTTTGAAATATATAAAGAAAAGTATTTCCATTAAGAAAATAGATTTCCCCAAATGACATAATAAAGCTGAAGATATTAGTTAAATAAAGTATTAACCTGAAAATTGTTCCTAATAGTTATATACATTAATGACAAGAACTACAATGATAGTTAGCTATTTCTATAACTTTTATAGGTGAGGTAAGCTCCTGAAAGCAAGTACTAGTGTTTGAAATTCATGGCAGATGTCATAAGATGGCTGCCTATTATTGCCTTGATGAGGAAACCACCTGACAGCCAGAGATAAAGCTCAAAAGAGAGTGTACTGCTATCTTTAAAATTCCTTGGGAATGACATGACATACCTATATTCATAAAAAGTGCTGTGACCAGGGAGAAACGACATCAAAGAATAATAAAAAAGAAAAAAAACCCACAACTATTGCACTTTAAAGAGTTTATATTAAAACATACATATATATTTCCCCGCCAGACGTACCTTGGCTGACCTAGTGATGGCCCCAATCTCAGAATAAAGATCAGTGCTGTCCGGGAACTTCTCCACCACCATAGTGCAGACGTGGTGCAGAAGGGACTGCTTGTGCACCGTGTCCTTGACTTCTGGAACCTTCTCGAGGTAGCTCAACTCAAAAGCTTTGGCCTGCAGGAAGGGGAGGGGAAACAGGCAAGAAATTTAAAATAAAAATATTTACTCCTTCCCCTGCAGATTAGTAGAAGAAAATGTTTACCAGGAAGTGGCAGTGGGTGAAGAAGCAGAATCCTACAGCAAAAACCACATTTTTATTATTATTATAATTATTTTTAACTTGCTGAAGAGTAGGCCTAAAATCACTCCACCTGTGGTGAAATGACTCATGACACAGTTATCGGTTTGAAGAGGGAGCAACAACACTGAACTCAAGGCACTTGCACCAGAAAAAGCGCCTGGCCCTAAATTTCTTCCAGATTATGCTGAAAGCGGCAAAGTAAACTTATGAAACAAAATTAAAAGAAATAGTAGGTTCCGTTTTCTAAACTGCTTTTCTAGTAAGAAACAAATACTGGGCTGTAACTGTGCAGAAGCAGTTTTGACTTTTGTTTTCTGAAGGAGCAGCTCTTGAGGAGACGCAGGGGCACGAGGCTTACATTGGTTCCATTCAGAAAGTTCCCAACGGCTAGGAGAGTAGAAAGGATAAATCCCAACGTTTTGTTATGCTCCAGCTGGTCCATTCCTTCCTTCAGATCTAAAAGTGGCTCTGCAACTTCCTGCCATGAGAAGGGAAACAAGAAAGCAAAGGCTGTAGTTTGCTATAATTGCTTCTAGTTTTTAGCTCTACGGTTTAGATTAATGACTGCAAAAAGTTCCTGAACTGGCGTCTTGAAGAGCGCAAACTGGCCATGTGTGCTGGCTTTCCTCCACGTTTCAGCTAATAAATCACATGCAAGGACAGCAAAGAAATACATAAAATACTTTCCTAATATTGCTTGTTTATGCATGCAGTTTCCTTACTTGTCCTGGGGATATTCTATGATTCCAAATAGAAGAGGTAGTATCAGTGAAAGGACTCTTGTATTTGAATTAGAGGCATTAAAAAACACACTGATAATGAAACTTCTTGCAACTACTCTTTTTAATCCTCGAAAAAGCAACAAAGAGTTAAAGTCCTGTCTTATTTGACAACTGCAACCCGACCCTACAGCTGTCTCCAAGTGGTAGCCACCTCTGAGTTATTAGTCCTTGAGTGACTTTAAAACACGGCAAATATCAAGCTTTACCAAAGTCGTCTTATTTTAATCTTTTACCTTAATGCATCTCCCATCCATACACGTTATCTAAGAGTAGGTCTGTAAGCTGATAGACTGGAAAACATAAATTCTGTTCCATTACCTCAGGAAGTGAACTACCCCAGAGAGTTCAAAGGAAGACAGTGAGGCTAACTGAGACGAGTGAGCTTATTTCTACGTCTCTGTGTGAGGCCCAGGGTTATTTATTTTGTATGCGCAATAAAGTACATATAGTTCACATTGTTTCTATCTCCAAATGTCATCCTAGCCATCCATGAGCAGCATTCTTTTCCCAAATTATTACACTGTTTATGATCTAAGAAGCCAAAATTAAGCTGTTATTCTAGACCAAGAAGCAAAATATTTGAGAACTTTACTGTCTAAGGGAAATACGATGGCTCATTCAACAACTGTAGTGATATTTTACAATATATAAAAGCAAGGAGATGAAGGAAATGTGCACTTCCAGTCAATACAGAACAATTCCTCTCTTGAAAATAAAAGAGCATGGCAAATTTGGGACAAATTAAGAGATGGCATGGAGAGCAAAGTAATTTATACATCAAAAGAAAGGTGCTAAACAATCCAAGATGTTATCAAGTTAAACTAAAATCAATAAACTGCTGCATAGAATTTTTCAAACTGGTTTACAAGTTAGGGTTGCTTTGCTGCATTATGAAGATGAATCAAACTGCTATAAATTTGCTGTAAACATAGGCTTTTGAACCCTTTTACTTGCACCAATTTGCAATCTGTCTTAAAATCATTCCTGAAAGGTTGCATTCTGAAGATGGATAGAAAGGCAGAATAAAAGGCTTATAAGCAGGCCATGCCATAGCCCTTCATTCAGCTATTCACATGCAAACTATTTGAGTTTAGGCGTACTTACATATAGTACACATTTATAATTATGCTTTATTTTTAGTTTTATTGCATCATTGAAAAAGAATCAAACCCAGCATACTAGACATTGTGTAAACAGACATGACTTTTCCAGAATTTCTGGCCATGAGAAATCTGATAATCCCAGACAAACGCTTAACACACATGCACAAATGGCCTTGGCTATACATGTGCAATGTACCCAATGTGCTGGGACAGGGAGGACCTGATGCACTCGTTCTGTACAGATGCTCTGGCATACGCAATCTGCTGAACTGGTAACACGTTAAGCTTACTTCACCTACACAAGTTCACCTGCGTGCTTTTCTGTGAGGGGTAAAACCTGTGACTGGGATGGGAATTTGGAGATGACCAAAATGTAATTTGCCATATTTGCATATAGTCAAGACTCATCTGCTGTATCATGCAATTTTAAAAGAACAGAAAGTATCAGGACTGTACTGTATAACTTCAGAAAATTCTGATGCCATTTTTGAATTTTCAGACAGTTTAAACATCATTCAAAAGTACAATCTTTTGAAGATTTATTTCTCTAGCATACTGCCTCCAGGGAGACAAGATTCAGGATTGCAAAAAATCTTTTTGCACAGAAGAGAAACCAAACCAAACCCTTTTCTCTTCCAATTTAATCATTCTCATTTCTACGCTAGTTTATATCCATTTATGATCCTTTAAAGTTGTCAGCACTAAAGATAAATTTACCCAGAGTGATCATAAGAAAAAAATAATCTGATTTAGAACAACTAAACATTCTATTCTTCTTTCTAAAACTTTTAAACTCCCTTTGAAAGAATGAAATTTGACGGTGTCTGCATCATAAATAATTTAGTACAAAGAACTTGCAGTAACACAGTATCATTTTTCAGAAGCAAAACAATCAAAAGTCTGAAACTGAAGATTTAAAGCTGAAACTCTACCTCCTCTGTTTATAACTTTAAAATATGACACCAAAAGATTGTGAGAAAAATTATTGTTCCATTGATGATCTTGCAGTAGGCATACAGTACCTTTTGCACCTGTTGACATCTTAAAACATTATATATATGCAATTTTTTAAAACAGATGATTTAGAAAGAGTTTTCCTTTATTTATTTTAGATGCATAAGTTTGAATATCCAAAATAACACAACAATTTGATCAAACTTTGTACCAAATATAAGACCTTCTGCTGCTCTAATGGCTTAAGTGAAAGCTGCAATTGTACCTTAACTGCCACTGGTACACAGTCTGTAAATAGCCAAGAATGAGCATTCACTTATTTAGTTCAGCTTCTCACAGACCAAGACTGCTCCCTACAAATGTATCCTGAATTATTTTAGTTAATTAAACTGAATTCAAGAAAGAAGATTTCCTTCATTATCTCTGAAAAGCTTTTCTACAAACATGAACAATATCTCACTCTTGATAAATAACTTAATCTTTTTCTTGAACAATTTAATGTCATTTTTTCTTCAGGCCATCAGAGATGGACCTAAGTTCTGTTTAGATGAAATCTTGGTCTCACCTGATCTGCAAATAAGTCTAAAGAATAGCCCGATAATCCCAGAGCCTGACCTTACATCAACAGTTCAGGTCTATACTTTCATGCTATTGATATTGCAGCCTAATGGAAATAATAGTCAGGATCATTGATTTCCTACATAAAATACCAGTGTTACTTGATAAATAATATGAGTGCATTCTGAATTTTTATGAATTTTCCTAATTAAAAAAAAAATTGTAAATATTGGACAAAAACGGACAAAATCCATGGAGGTGATTTAGCACCTAAGTTTTAGTCCATTTTCAGATGGATCTTCTGCAAGAACACAGAACAGAAGGATGTTACCAGGTTGTGGAACTCTTCTATTACCTTAAACAGTAATATAAACTACTTTAAACTACATATAATTGAATACGCTTATGGTATCTTATCGCAGTCTAAATAAGGCTTATGTTTATTGGTTACCTGGAACTTAAGCTTAATCTTTTGTTCACGGAGAGCCCCAGCTGATCTTTCTCTTGAACCTCTGATGTCTCATCCTATATATTCCATTTGGCCCAACTTAAGACCCAAGCTGGCTGTCAGAGATGTTTTTGTCTGTTAAACTGCTTCTCCTATTTTATCAGTTATTGTATGTTACTTCCTACATCATTTCATAGTAAGTACTACACTTAGGCCTGTCTTCCTACAATATGGATAAAAATCTTGGTTCTGTCTTATGCTATCACTTCAGTAAGTAATTTAGATACCTGAAACATCTGATACTAACATTCAGCTTCTGTGGATTTTAGCTGCCAATTTGTTAGTCTGGTGACATAAACACTATAGGATCAACGATATGAAAATTATTAGAATTTCTTTAGCTTTTTTAGTAGTACTTTAAATGTTATTTTTTTTCATAGAGAGAAAGATAGAAATTCCAGGTACAGACATAGACCAACAGCTACAGCTAACTTAGCTCACATAAAATGTAGGATTTAGCCTTGCGGTAACTTCCAATAAGGCTAAGAAGCTATACCAGGGAAAAATTTGGCAAAAAATATTCAAGGCAGATACACAGATTTTGTTTTACAAGTCAGAAATTCACATTTTGAAATGTAATAAAATTTCATAATTAGGAAAATATATATTGAACATTAGTGTGAGAGCATTTCCTAAAATCTAAGAAAATTAAGCAAAGGTTGAATAAACTTAACAATATCAGCTGCAAATCAATCTGCTGTTGTATAAATTGTTCAATATTCATGGCTAGATAAACTTAAGACACTTGCAGAGAAGCATGTGCTACGTCTCAGAATTCATAACACACAAAGTTACACCAATTCGTAAATATGCACACAAGCACAGAGAAACACATATAAAACTAACACATACGAGAGCTGCCTGAATGACCCAGAGCAATGCATGGGGAATTCAACACAAGTGCAGCCAGAAGAAGATACCTGCACTGAGACTCCTGAAAGAGCCTGCAAAAAGTCAGTAAGCAACTGAAATCACCCAGACAGTTTAATTCTGCTTCATCTATCCACCAAAATTATATGCTATCATTTTGAAAAATTTTGTATGTGATTCATCATATACGACACAACTTGATCACAGTGTTCTTTGAATAAATGCCATCCATAAAAAGGTGGCAACAATTGTCTGTGACTGAACTGAACACCCCTGAAGGTTGCTCTTAAAACTTTGGAAGAAGTTATAAACAGAAATAATGTTCATGGATACTGTTTTCCTTAGTCCAGATGGACCTAAGATCACTCCTCTCTTTTCATGATGTAAGGCCGAATCCTGTAGTCCTCCCTCAATCTATCCAAGGATAAACTCTTACTAATTTTAAATAATACATTTCCTGAATAACAACATCTGGAGATGTGGTAAGGATTTGGCCTTCTTCTTTGTCCAATATCATTACTGCCTAATTAAAGGAAGGAAGATGTAACCTCTAATTTTCTTTTATAGAAGGAATAGATCATGAAGGAACATTCTCACTGTTTCATGTCGGTCACCAAAACAAAAGCAATTCATTAACCATACCCACAAAACACATGCTCATATAATAATGAAGACTGAGAAAGCTATAGTAAAGACTTGAAATCGTCTCTACCTCTCCCTCTCCATGCCTATTTTACCTTTTCCACTATCTCGTAGTCCATTTTGAAAGCCCAGAGCTGCAGCCTGGCTGACAGTTCACTGATAGAGGAGAGGGTAAGGAGGAACTGCTCCGCACTGCCCAGAGGGACATCCGGGTTGGCCGTCTGGGCCTCCTGGATCTTCTGTTTCTCCTCCTCGGTTGGGATCATGGTCAGAATTTTCTAGAAAGGAGGACAAAAGGCATTAATGGAGAAGGACATGCCTGCCAATGAGACACGTGGGGTTAGAAGACCCAGAAAGGCAGGAGATGATGGTACAGAGACATTTTGGGGGGAAGTCTTCCAGCAATGCACTCCTCTGTTGAAGGCTTCACCTTGACTTCATCTGAACTTATTTTACACCGTGGTGACTTCTCAGCAATGGTAAAAGTCCTCAGTCACAGACAGGAAAATTAGGATAGGACCTTAACCAAGCACATTCAGCACTGCACAAGAAACCAAAGCAAGTCCTATTATCTTGAACATCTGCAGTTTGTTAAAATGTATATACATCTATATATATAAACATACTTTTTCATTTATGCATATGCAGCACATATTAACCACAGGGTCAAACACTGAAGGAAGATGGGGAGAATGGTTAGGACTGGTTTCCTCACAGCTTTCATGCCTTTAAATCAAAAGTGGCCACCCTTCTGCAAATTTCATATGGACTGAGGGTGGAACAAGGAGTGAAATTTTGTGGCCTGCGATTTACAGCAAGTCAGAATAGATACTAAGGTCTCTTTCAGCCTTAACATCTATGAATCTTTCAGTGCACTCGTGGGTATACAGAAGTAACCTGAGGCCCTGTTGCAGCTGGAGGGATGTTTCTTGCAGCATAACTTGACAACCTCAGTAAGCAAAGTGGCACACTGTTTTTTGGAGGGAAGTCTGGAGGAGGAAGAAACACTGGTCCCTAGAGGGGGTGGAGTGGAATAGCTAGACCTACCATGGGATGCAGCAAGAGCTCCTGGCCCTTGCTGTTCTCGCCATTTATTGTTTTCTGTTCAGTTTGTTTTGCTTTTTTAATTAAACATGGTAACTATTTCAGCATATTTGGTCATTCCTAAATATTTCACTTGAATTGAGGACAATTTCCCAAGGAAGGCTCATTGAATGTAAAGCTAAGTTATGCATTGTGTAGCATATGGATTTTTTTCCCTCTTTATCTGACAGGTCTAAAATATTGATGAAAAGGGATCTCAATATTTTCATTTTCTGCTGTCAGTATGGCTCAAAACATTTATATTTTACTTTATTTTATATTTAAAGATTTGAGATCTTTACCCTGCTGATCAATACCTCATTAAAACAAAGCAGTAGATTTTCAACAAAACCTATGTTTATTCATCTGAAAAATGACATGGATTTTTGTTTTTGTTTTTTTTTTTTTTTTTGCAGCCTTCTATAATGATAGAGACTATTTTGGAAGGAAGGAGAGAAGAATTAAAACCCAGCCAAAGAACTATCAGCCCTGCCAATCCAAACTAGAGTCTGTTCCAGCACTGGACACAGCCAATTCATCAAAGTAGCACAACTGCCCCTTTCCAATACTGATAATTCATCTGGCTCATTGTATAGTGTTGCAGCTAAGTGTGGAGAAGAAGGAATTCTTCCCTGGCCACTTGGGTGGAGAACAAGGGTTAAGCAAGCAAATAATGTTCGCTTTGTTGAACTGGGACTCATCCGATTTCAGCGACAGCATTTGTCTCGCTGTCCTTCTCCATATGCAGAGTTCCATAAACATAAAGAAAGAAGCATTTCTTTCTGTTAATGCTGGTTAGGCTCTATGCCTTTCAGTTTAACAGAAGAATCTTGCTTCGGCTGTGCGTAACAATAAAATATCTTAATTTTCACCTATGACCAAAGGAAACAGTAAGTGTTGAAGTCTGTGAGCTTCCACTTTAATGGGGAACATAAGCTGACAATCTATTCATATCCTAAGGAAAAAAAAAAAAGAGAGAAGGAAAATCCCTCAATACACTTCAGTACTTTTCCTTCCTGTGTTAATTGCTGATTGGAAAACATTCTGATGTACATCTACTCAGATTGATGGCATGTGTCGATTGATTTTGAGATGTGCTATCCATCCATCCACAGATGCTGAAATCTGTAACTTGGGTCATATCTACCATCAAATTAGAGATTTTAAGTAGCTGCCTCAGAGCACTTCTCAGTATTTAACTAAAACTCATATTAAAAAGTTCAGCAAAAAAAGAGAGGCTGAGACATAAATCCATACGAAGAGGTGTTTGGAAGAGAAACCTTAGAAGCTAGGCCTTCCAGTGCCTATTCCTCTCCTAAACAGTAACAAGAAGCCAGCACCCCTTCAAGTAAGCCAGGGCAGCTTGAAAATAGGATCATATGAACATCCATACATGGAGAGTTCAGCAGTAGCCATATGATGGATGTGAAAATGCTTCTGATGCATTTTTGAAGGCTAACACTTCAGCAGTATTTTCAGTTGCCTCCTACAAATAACTAGGGCTTTTGGCAGCTACCCAGGGATCCCACAAGTATTTCTGTGGTGGTGCATGGCCTTTATTCTAGAGATTTTGCACTGCTTTGGGGCATTTTAAAGAGGGCAATGAAATAGTAAGCTTTACTTTCAAAAGGACTCTCCTCCTCCTCGAGCTTTATGTAAACACCACAAGCCAGATGGAGCTGACAAAAACTGTCTGAGTCCAAGTACTGCAGGTCTGCTGTGCTGCTGAGCTGGGTACTGTAGTATGTGAAAAGGGGAATGTCAAGCCACAGAACCTTTACTTGTAGTGCCAGCTCTCAAAGATCATCCCTGCTGCTGAAGTGTTGCTGCCTTGGTAGGATCAGGGCTGTTGTTGACATGCTGGCAGATCTCATGCCATCCAGGCTCATGCGTCCCTAACAACAGCTTATTCACCAGCACTTTTAATCTGCTTGAGCAAGTCATTGTTATCCTGCTGATCATCATGCTCTTCGTGTGCTCCTGAGCAAGTAATAAAATGCTCCTATTTTTGATTTTCACTCTATGACTAATGTGAACCATTTGTTCAGTGCTGAAAATTGATGAGTCTACCATCTGTCAGTATATTTATTATTTTATTTTTTTACACATTGCTGACAGCAAAAGTAGCATAAAAATGCAGCAGGGCAGGAGGTAACTGGCACTTGATATGACCATTAAATCATAAATACCTTTGAACCTAATCATTAGCTCATAATGCTGTCCACGGTATGGCATTTTTCAGGTAAAGTAGAAAAGAATGGTTCTCAACAACCCCTATGCTGATACCCTCCTTGCTAATAGAGTGACACAAGGCCATATGATATACACATTTCATTTCCATGCATTCTCACACAATTATTCAGGCGAGAGAATAAAATTCCAAGGAAAAACAGTGCAGAAGTCTTCATAGAGAAAAATCAATTATTTTTGGCAATCTCATCCACATGTGATCATAGATCCTAATTGTTTTGCTCCTGCAATTTAAAAAATACCCCTAAATTTCTGCTCTTCCTTTGCTCCCTCTCCCTCCTTCTGTTTTTTGACAGTTTGGCCACCTGCTTGAACTTTCAGTCACGAGATACGACATCAACCTGTCACTTCCCTGGATTCAGATATCCTGACATCTGATTTCCAAAAATTTCTAAGATGAATGCTTTACAAGGCTCACGGAGCAAAATTCATAGGAAACTCAGGCTTGGTTTTAGGCACAGAAGCTGTCCCTGAAAGACTCAGGAAGAGCTAGGTACCTCAGAGAGGGATTTGCAGCAGCCAGCACAGGAAGAAGCAGCTACATACACTAACCCGCAGGGCAGATGGATGAGCAGTCACTCCCCATCTGCTGGAGGGGGTCACGGGCCTAAATGTGGGATGCAAGGAAAAAACGTAACCAGAGGCTATTAACAGCCTGGAATCTCTCCAGGAATCAGGTGCTCACACTGCCTCTTTTGGGAGATAATGGGACTTCTCAGTGATGATGAGCTTGCAGGGGTGGCTTTTATATTTTATTTCCATTGGTTTTGTTGAGAGAACAAAGCTTAAAGAAAAACTGGGAAACTAAATACCTGGCTGTATTGGGTCCTAAGATTTCTGTGGCTCAAGGCCTACAAATTCATAAGCTGAGGCCTATCAAATATCAGATGAAATATCCACCAAATACACATCAGTGGATATTTCATTTGATATTTGATAGGCCTCAGAAGAAGATTCAGATCCAAAAAGGGCTTTCACACTTTGGCTTCTCAGATCCATCAATGAGACACATTGGTTGTTTGCATTACTTGCAAAAACTCTAACAAAACAAAAGAATGGGAAGCTTAGGACTCCACAGTACATGAGGCCACCTGCACTAATTTTCTTTGAACTCTTCCAAAATGATCCAGTTCTGAAAAGGGACCATGGGACCATATCTCAAATACCTTTTAACGATCTCTATAAATCAGAAACTGACAGCTGTTCCTTCATTCAGATTGCTCCTCTTCTTCAACTATCTACTGAAATGCATGAACATGCAACTGCTGTTCAGAGAAACCATAGACGACATCTTGGTTTTCTGCAGGGAGTGAAGGGTAGCATTTTTCTTTAAATAAAGTCTGAAACTTGCTAGGATGGATGCACTGACAGAGGACGCAGAGCCAACATAGCATTCATTGTTTGAGTCAATTCTCTCTTCTGTTTACATTATGAAAAAGGTGTTCTTTTCAGGTCAAGTTAGCTAGCATGATTTGAAACAACCCATCACACTTCTACAATGCATTAGATAACCAATTTGGAAACTGCAGTTAACAGTGTACCATGGCAATCATCAGAACATAAACTTAAATACTTTGATCATATCTGAAAATCGAATTAGGGGCTAGTGGTGACATTTATAAACAAACGCCTTTCTAACACCAGGCTCTCATTCTTTGCCCCTTTTTACAGCTCTGGGGTACCTAACCACTCCAAACACATAGGCTTTAAAGTACCTAACATGCTTGACGATAGAGGGCCTAGCATACCTGGAGAGTTTTTTCATCTCAAATAGCCTTCCTAAAAGCTACATGCACTGATGCAATGCAGTATTGTGTAGCATCATAAAGCAGCATCATAAAGCACAAAGCAGCCCATCTTAATCTCCTCACAGTATTACCCCAATTTTACTCAACTAAATTAATCATACTCTTGGGTATAATTCGATTTCAATCTGCATTCCCTTACTGAGTAGCATCCTACGGAGGGATACACTCATTTCCTTCACTGAAGACAAGCAGCCAAGACTGTTCTAGTGGACTCTATTCTGTCCATTGCCCATGATACACTTCATTAAAATTACATGCCAGGATTTTAAGCGTGGCTTTTTTTGCTTAACTCACAGAAAGCCCTCATCCGTGCTAAGTAAGCAGTTCTTTGTTCTACAACGAGTTCCAAGTTTGTTTGAACACAGTGAATGCCAAGCTTTTAAAGAAAGGAAAACACAATCACTTTGGTAAATGCAAGGTGGCAAAAACTTCTTAGCTGGATTGATGCATGCTTGCAAACACAGACTGTGCTTTTCTTGAAAATATGGTTCTAACAGTGCATGTTCTGCAAGCTAAACTGGCTACATCTGCCATTCCAACACCAAGCCCCCATTCTTTGCCCCTTCTCACAGCTCAGGGGCACCTAACCACTCCAAACACATGGGCTAAAAATACTTAACAACCTTAGCTCTAGAAGGCCCTAAAATACCTGGAAAGTTTTCCTCCTATCTCAGTTACATATTTTAAGTTAAAAAGGAAAGAATGAATTAGTAACAGCACTTCAAAGTCAAAAGCAAAGTAGCAGTCAGCAGAATTTAGGACAGTAGTGTAGGGTTTACTGGGTCACCATGAGCTTTATGACGAGTTGGGCTATTGCAAATGTGTAGTCTACATCCCACCGCATCAATGTAGTGTTATCAGTGCTACTGTCAACACTACTTTAGTCCACTGTCCTTAAAAGGCTCCATTTTAAGATACTGTTTGACCTGAACATGTCCACTAAGAAGCAGAACTGAAGTCACACACACACTAATGTGACAGCGAAGATGTTCTTTAGCGAAGGACGTAGAATAAACTCACGGCCAGAGCAAAGGAAGGCTCAGGTAACTTAACACCCTCCGTTGGTTTCCCTAAAAGCTGAAGATGACCCAGCCAACCTTGCCTAAGTTCTACCTTCTCTGAAATTTTAGCGCTGAATGTAAGGTCCTCACTGCAGCATATTGCCTCTCTTCCACTGTGCTCCTCACACCTCTCTTTTCTGCTTAGTAGCCATGACATGTCTTCTAGATGATATCTCTGCAGATAGGTTTTTGAGTATGTAGTCATGCAGTTTTTTAATTAAACAGACTGTATAATTTTTTTCCACACCAGCTCTGTTTCATTCAACCTATAGATTAGCTATAAAGTGTACAATAGAGCAAATATTTTGCTTTTTCTCTGCCACTTTTATATAAATGAAGCTGATGCATACACTATTACTGCTTCTTTAATCATCATGACAATTATTTCCTGTTATTTAGGAAATACAATTAGAGACCAGGAAAATTCTAAAAAAATCCAGAACAAAAAGACAGCCCCAGTCCCCTTCGACATAATCCTAAGGCTAAAGCCAATGAATAGATGAATACAGCGGGGAAGAGCAAAAGCAAACAGTAAGTCTATCTACACTGTAGATGAAAAAGGCAGCACAAAAAACTTCCTGAGACAGGGACCTGCTGAAAACAGGGACCCACGATGACACGATTCAGTACCTCTTTGTGCAACTCTTGGCCAAGCCTGCATAGCTCAATCCAGCCCTCCATTGAGTGCAAAAGTCTGTCTGGCTCTGTAACAATGTGCTCTAACAAGATTCTGTAAATTGGCACTTGGGGAAGGGAATCTGAATGCAATGCTGTGTTTTACCTGATGAGCAGTAAATAAACATGGAACTACACACTGAGAAAAAATTTGCTCTTTTCTGAGTGAACACAATCGTTCTCAACCAATGAAGGCTTCATCCCACAAGGTCCAAAGTACTTGGGCTCTGATTCATTTACCCTTTTCTCTTGTTTTTAAATACCTGAATGATCACCTAAGGATTACTCACATCCTGAGCTTCAATATGTGGACACAGAATTCAGAAATCCCATTATCGTGACCACTGGGCAAGTATATCAACAGTGTATCATTTCCTGGCTTCTGAATTCTTCAATTTGAAAGCTGCCTGCATTTATCACAAGTATGTTTTAAAAGAAATTATGGGGTTCTGGCAGCTAATGGAAAGGCCACCCAAAGGAGGGTGTGGTGGTACAAGGCTCTCTCAACTGTGGACACCACAGGTGGTTGGCACATGGACAGTACAGCTGCAAATGTTGGTGGCACTGAAAGAGGGCTGTCCAGAGCAGCTGAACTTCTCTTCAGTGCACCGGGAAGGCAACAATTCAAAGGAAATGATACATGCAAGATACTGAAGATGTTTCCTCCTCTATCAGCTGCTCTACATTGGGCTCTCCATGGAGAGGCTGCAGTCTGACTGGCAGTCTGCAAGAGTTGGACTTGACACAGTGGGTGCATCTTCGCAACCCTTGAAAGCTTACTACGGCAACGTGCAGCAGTGGCTATGTGGGGCTGGGCCACATAACTGCCAGAAGGAAACTCAAGGTTACCACAGTTGTCTCAGATATGGAAATCTGAACTATTGGATAGAAAAAGAGCAGCCTGTGTTGATCTACAAAGTTACTTTTTCAGTCTGAGTCAGAATATGTTATGTAAGTACATAGCAAATAAGTAATACATCTTTGGGAAAAAAAATATAATCTAGTAGGGATAAATCGGGCCTTGCCTTTCAGCTAAAACAATCTTTTGCCTTTAAGTATTTCTTTTACATGTAACTGTTGGCAGCTCAATTGCCATACTAGCCAGCTTTTCTTATTTTCTTCTGTAGTCAGCATAGGAAAGGTGGAGGGGGGAAATCATGAAACACCATGCCAAACCACTGAATCACTGAAAGGTGACTGTGAATCATTACTGGACCTATGCAGTTAAACACTGGTTGAGATTTGTAACTATGCAGATTACACTTACTGGATGATACAGGCTTATTCAAAACTCATTTGAAATCAATACAACCACAATGAAAAAGAACAGAGGAGCAGCAGGCTTCTTTTACCCTTCATAGAAGAAAAATGTTTTGATAAAAAATAACAACAAACAGAGCTCATCTTGGATCTTGGTAAGAATATCTGCAAAGTCAAACGTGTAATGGTAAAAATTACATCATCTGTAATCTTTATACCAACCACTTTACTTCAAACAACAGTAACACAGAACTGCTATTTTGAGGAGAACTAGTCACTGTATTTGTTTTCCATTAGATATACCATTGAGTTCAACAGCTAGCTGGGCATGAACTTTATTAAACTCTGTACTAGTTGCGTCAGCTCTAGAAACTCCCTGCCTGTGCTTTGGTGCTGTGTGAGTATGTGTGGGCGCAGACAGAACTTGACCTACGGTTAGAATTTTAATAACTCTAATAAAAGTAACAGGAAACTGAACTTTGGAGGAATACACAGTACTCTGAAAACCTCAATAGGAATTGACACCACTGCTATTCAAACTTGTATACTAACAAATTAGCACACAAATCCACATTTACTGAGTGTTTCCAACCTCAGGTGAATGCTGCACACTGAGTGCACTGCACCGATTTGAAGAGTTTCATGCCTCAGCAATGATGAATACATCACCTTTGCCCTCTTCCACAAAAAGTCTGGCTGTATCATATGCAAAATTTGAAAAAAATGAAATATTGAAAATTCAGAGTTGAAGACATTGACTACTCCTTCTTACCTCAATTCCTTCCTTGTTTAAGGCATATTCATCAAAATTCAAAATAGCAGTCTTGATAGTCCGTGGAGGGGGCAACACCGTCAAGCCAATATTAATAGCATTGCTTCGTTTTGAGTCCAATACAATGATCTCCTGCCGTTTCCCATCTGCAGCAGTTTTCTTGATAAACAAGAGAAGAACAAGAAAATTACTTCTCCAGTCTGTTTCATAAAGAAAAACGTTATTCCTTTCATTAAAGACTTTCCCTATGCAAGGCTGCTGACACTGAATATAAATCTAGTTCATTTACAATTATCAAAGAAAGCAGAATTCTTCACCACAGACCCCAAACATCCTTGCTGGTGTCAGCGTGAGCTGCCAGGATTTAAGCAGAGAGCTGAAATTAGTCTCTGGTCATGTGCAATGGTAAAGGATAAAGCCTGAGGATAAAGCATATCATGCATGTGTTACTGGGATACCACAGTCCTGGGAATATCGAAGTTTGGGTCAAGAGTCAGTCTGAAAAAAGCCTGGTGCTGTCACCATGGGGTGAGAGGAGCTGTTGTGCTGCCAGGCACTGCTGGAGCTAGCCGCAGCGGTTTGCAGAGCACGGCCTGGCAGGGAGAGCAGTGGGACAGCAGAAAGGCTCCAGAGCTCACTTCCCAGTTGGCTGCATGACCCCGCACAGGCCAGTTCACCTCTTTCCCTCATCACCTAGTTAGGGAATGGACAGGGTAATTTTGACCTACCTGCAAGGGCTCTCCTGTGCTGGCCACCCAGCCAGGGCGCTGGCACAGGAGCTCTGGAGACTCTCCTGGAGAGGCTGGCACAGCTTTCTGCTCCCTGGTTGCTGAAGAAAGGGTGTTCTCCTACTACTTTTAGCTCATGGTATTTTAGTCAATCCCATCACAGGTGCAGAATAACTTTAACCCACCTACTTTTTATGCATTCTTTGAGACTACACATAATCTTTAGGTCTTACCTCCAGTAAAAGCAACAGTATAAATAATAATGAAAGTACAAAGAACTAACAACATATGCTTTAAATTTTATTCTACAAAAGAAACAAAAACCGTCTTCCTCTCTTTCCACATTCTTAGGTGCTAAAATGCATACCAGTTAGGCAAGGTGATTTACAAAGCATTTATATGGCATAAATACAGTGCTAAATGTAGTTTTTACTTCTATTTTAGAGCATGCCTTTTATTCTCTCATTGCACAGCGCTAGAAGGTGTCTCTTTGGGAACTAAACACATCATAACCCCATGCAGCTGAAAGAGGACTCTGCTCCGCATATACTGGAGAGCAGAAGGAGAAGAAGAGAGAAAGTGAGAGCGTACAATGGAATCCAGCTGCAAATGTGACTTTTTTCCCCTTCTCTTTCCATATATATGAACTTTAGAAACCCATTTTCTTTTTTTCTCTCCTTTGTCCAACCACAGAAATGGACGAAGGGATGCTGTCAAACACAGGCAAAAGCCCAACACACTTCTACAGGCAAGTGCATACACGGTTTGTTACCTGCAGCCTGTGTTTCAGTACAGCCCAGGCAGCAGGGATGTGACCGTGGCCTCCCCACAGAGCCCATTACCGGAATTAGGGTTAGTGGCTCTGGCAGCATTGGCCTCAGCACAGATGCACCTCACAGGGGTGGAGATGGACTGAAGCGCCCCAGGTCCCACACTGCCGTGTGGCAGCCCATACAGCTGTGCAGCACACAGAATTATCCATGCTAACAGCAGCAGCAGCATCTCTTGCATCTCTCATGGATTTGGGGGAAGCTTGGGAGCAGGCTCTCACTGCTGGAGTCTCACACCATGTGTGGGACTGCTTCTTAGACCATGAAGCTTTGCGCTGACACTTCCTTTGGGTGCCTGCCCCAGCCACCGTTGAGTCAAAAACAACCCTACTGCCAGGTCTACATGCTGCTTCTATGTTGGAAGACCTATCTCAATTAATAGATACGATGATTTTTATCAAAGTACCTCTAGCTGTGAGTCAGCCCAGAATACGGATGCAGTTATATCATTATAAAGATGCCTTCTCCTGGCATAATTGAGTTCTCTGCCAGGAGCTGGGCACTTCCACATATGCATAATATTTCAAAGTAACAAGAAGTTCTTTTTTTTTTGTTTAATTAATTTAAAAAGAAGCAACTCTGTCTTGCAGTAAACAGGATAAATTTTAGGAGACCAAAAATGACATTCATTCTCAATTTTTATACCTCTGCTCTGTCAGAATAGCTTTCTTCTTGGCACCTTCAAAAGCATCCCTGAACCCTTCTTGAACTTTCCCTTCTTTGAGTAACAGATTCTTCTTTTTATCTGGGAGCTCGCTGAAGAATTTGAGATACAGCCTTTCCTTTAAAGCAGTCATTTTTACTTCCAGGGCCATTAATCATTTTTTCAGGACCAGAGTTAGTGGCCAAGACCACATAAAAACAAGCAGGGTTCACCAGAGACCACTTCCTCTTGAGTCTCTATCACACTAAGCCTATTTTAAACCACCATTTTTTACCTTGTACTTCACAGCACAGAATTACACAGCTCCAAAGAATTTATGCAGGAGGGAAAAGGCTCAAGGAAAGGAGTTAAATTTAGGCTTCCCACACGCGGTATGGTTAAGTAAGCCTCAGCTCCGTAGCTCTGTTTTTAGGTTCCTAAGTTTGACAAAAGAGACATGTTCATTTGAGGGATGCATGATGCTGACCGCTGGGTTAACTGCAACTACAACAGTGCTCTCTCTCCTTTGCAAGGCGTTATGAAAGACAGATGAGTTGTAGATGGGAGATGAGTTGTAGATGGGATGTAAGCACGTATGTATTTTCTAGAGTTATATCTGCATATTGGGTAAAAACACTTGGGGTAACTAACTCTTTTCAAAAATGGGGTCAGAAGAGATTTTAAATCCATTCTGGGGAAGAAGGCTGAGATACAAAGAAATCCTTTCAAAAAACGAACAAAAGGATGATGAAAAGAGAAAAATTTTACTACATTGAACTTTATTACCCTACCATTAGGAAAATAATTCATTTTTTTCCTGCAATGAAATTGCACATGTGTAAGTGCCTGGCTATTAAAAGAAAGTACAACTATTAGCTTCTATTATAATCCTCAGTGACCTCAAGCTGTGTTTTACTAGTTCATTAAAAGAAAATGACTTCAGATGGTTGAAGGAAGAGTGCACTCAATTCCATATACTGACGTGTCAATATATGGCACACAGCTTTACGTGCTGAATATTATATGATTAAATATAAATATAAAATTAAACTAAATACAAAATACAAATATATCAGGTGCTATAATTTGTGGGCAACAATCATTCCTGCAATGTATTAGCAACTGTAGTGTATTTAGAGCTATCAGGTGCTATAATTTGTGGGCAACAATCATTCCAGCAATATATTAGCAACTGTAGTGTATTTAGAGCTGTACAGGACCTAACTGGCTGGATTCTGTTGCCTTTATGAGGGCTGTGTGGTCCAAATAGGTTATTCAAAAACAGTATTGCAAAGAGTAAACAGCCCCACAGAAGGTGATCTCTAGTGTGATGAGCACATAGTCTAAAATGCTGCTCTTTGCTCTAATTAATTTGGGAGCAACAAAATTTAAGTCGCTTTCTCAAAGATCATGTAAACAAGTATGTTCCTTAATTTTTTACTCCTAATAGTTTTTTACATCTGTGGGCACATAACAGATCCCTATATCCCCCACAGGGTAAGGATCAATCAGCAAAAAACTATTTTTAAATGACACACAGAACCTAACAGAGGGCAGAAGGGCTGAACAGCAACATTTGATACCAAAGAGCATGCTTGTTTTCATTTTCTTTCACAGAAACATAAATACTTGGAAATACTTTGCCAAAATACCTGCATTGTTTGGCAGAGGGAGAAGGAAAGAAATTCCGGACTGGCTTGGAGTGGATACCTGATTACTTCTTCTGTTCACTAGTGAGTTATCGTAGCCCTCTAATCCAGAAAATAGACCTTTTGTAACAGAGAGCGCTTGGCTAACTATAATCAATGAGTGAGCTGTCTGGAGTGATGCATATTTTCCTAAAATCAGGAGCCCCTTCCCCGAGACTCCCATATTACATCCCACAATTTAAAATCCACTGTGTTTTATTGCAGTCTATTGTGTTTAATGAAAAACTTCTCATGAGCCAGGAAGTAGCTGTTTATAGCTGTGTATTGTGGAAATCACAGTGAAGGATTAGAAACTGGAGTAAAATTGGTTACAGCTGTATGAAGAGCAAATGCAAAGACAGAGCCAAAAAACCCCACACCCTGACTTCTCTTTTCCTCTCATCCTTCTGGACTACTCCTTTTCCATGCACCTGCTCGCATCTACTGCTATGAAATCTGGAGGACTGACTTTTGATTTGTTGCTCTGTGCTCTTTATTCAGCTGAACCAACTAAGCTATGAGTCAGACTTTACAATATTATAGAATAAACCTGTTTTGGACTGCAGCCATTGGACACGAGAAACTAGACACGACGGGGAATGTTCTCCCTGGAAAGAAACCAAGCAGTCTGGAAAAAGCAAGAGCTGTCCTAATTTGAGTGCAATCTTCATACCAAACCTCAAGAGTCTTTTACAGATTCAGTGGTCTGCTTAATTATTCCCATTCTTACTTGATGTAAAGACCATCTCCTGCCCTGGAAGATTTGCTGGTATTCACCAAAAACGTGCAGGAGTCTCAGAAGCCTGAGTAGACTTCCACTACAATAATTCTCAAGTCATCATTGTCTTCTGTACAGAGACAATGATATTTCTATGTCTGTGTTATGGAGAAGGTGGAAAGAAAGCCAAAAGTATAATGCCTCATGCAGAGAGTGGTATTAGTCTCCAAGAAGAAAGCAGTCACCTAAATCATTCCTCAGACTTGCACTAATTTCAGAGAAACCTGCTCACTCATCTTTCAGCCAGAAGCCAAAAGCCGTGCCAAAGCATCAGGCAGCCCATGCAGGTTTGGAAAGCAAGTGCGAGGGGAAAGAAGTGGCCAAAGGTAGCTTGGCAATGTGCATGGTAAAAGACTGGAAAAATAAATAAGTCAAAATTTATATAATCTATCATTTTATCAAAATTTCTGCTAAGAATAAAAGATTAGGCCAAACTGATCCATTACAATATTGGCATTTAGCACACAGCTGAAGTTCAGAAATGGCAAACGTCGTAAGTCCACATTCAATTCAAGGAGTTGTTTTATGGATCTAAGAAAACTTTCTCATTCCTTCCATCTATGAACCATCTGTGGCAGATTTGTATTTACAGGGAGAGAGACAAGGAGGAGTAACATGCCACAGTGTCACCAACATTCCTTCCTCAGCAGAGAAGGAATTAGAGAGAAAGAAATTAATTGCAACATCTGCCAAATGAACTATCAGCTGAATGTGTTTTTAAAGATGCTATGCCATACGTTTCAGATGTATATACAACACATGTCTGAAAGCTCTTTTTGCATCTTGGAGAATTCAGCTAAGAACAAAGAGCAGTGGGATCTACGTGGTTCATGTATATTGTTTATTTAATGGGCGGTTAAATTATTCAAATTGTGATGTTGCTACTTGGCTGAGAAGATCAAGAATGACCACCGGAAAGTTTTGAGTTAACAGTCTGGACAAGTGAAATGAAGAGATACCATCATGAGGTATCTGTCCTTCCCAGATTATGAGCAATCAACAATATATAAAATACATAATAATTTATGCCAGCAGAAGAAAAGTAGAATACTCAAGCTACTGACTGTTTTTTAGTGTCACCATAAAACATACAGGCCTACGTATAAAACATAGGAGAGATTTATTTATTTATTTTAAAGAAGAGCGATGTTCTAGGGCATCTTTTACTAGCATTTTAATTGGAAAAGAACACAGTTTCCTTGATACCAGTTGTTCTGCTTACATTAAAAGAAAGATGGCTTATGCAGTGATGAAAAACGAATGTTCTAGCTAGTAACTTTTAAACCAACTTCAAAATCCTATTCACATTAAGTATAAGAAACTGACTTTTTTGCTGAATAATGTTAAATAGTCATGTCCCCAGCCTTTGGGGATTTATTGCATAACACTGCTCCTAAGGAGTAAGGAATTCCTAGCAATAGAGATATTTCCTGTGCCAGCTTCTATCCTAAATTTTGGATAGTTCAATTGTCCAAACTAAGCATTTAAAATATGTCTGTTTGCTAGTTAAGTAAAAAAAAAATCTCCTGTGGAGTGTTTAAATGTAAACTTGATCCAGCTGATAAACCAATCCTTTAGATTCAAGTAAATGTGTAGCCTTTTTTTTAGTAGAACCAGTCTGATATTTTAACCTTTTACATAATTCCTAGAGTAATTAGGAAAATATTACCAAGTGAAGAACTGTCAAATATACAGATATGAATCATCATGCTGTGACCTTTACATAGCAGAAAATATTTCAGATTTCAGCACCTAGTTTGGCATTCAAGTTTGAGCATGCTAATGTAAAATGCTTGGTATTCCCCAGTCGAAATGATATCCAAAACTGGTAGACATGAGGCAAGAGGGCAGCATGGCATGTACTTATGGCAGGTACACGCTCCTGGGCTCATGTCCTAATTTCAGGTCATGGAATATCTTCTGTCATAGATCAAGCTAGAAACACATCCAGTAATTTCCACTGTTGTCATATAAACAATATAAATCATCTAAATCTAATTCAAAATTAATACCAATATAATAGCAAAATAATAGGAAGCTGAATATGAGCTGTACCTTTGTGACAGGCAGTTCCTTGGATTTAGACTCAAAGAGATGCTCCAGTTTGGAAGTGTCCACCTTAATGGGTTCCAGTTTCGACCACAGGAATTCTCTGCAGCGTTTGTTGTTTTTACACTGCCACTCAAATGGCCGTACCTCATTCCAAAACAGACGGATGGTTTTCTTCTTCTTTATGAATGCTGGCTGACCCCTAGAAACTTGGGGTGACCCTAAACCCTGAGGAGTGCTGAACAGTGGAGGAGGAGCCAATAAATTAGCAGAGGGTGGAGGTGGAGGCGGACATCCAAACAGTGGGGGAGGTGGTGGAGGTGGCAAACCCAGAAAAGAAGGTGGAGGAGGAGGAGGGGGAACAAGGGAGTCCCCAGGACCCATATCCATGTCCAACACATCTACATCATCCTCCTCCCCTAAGTCTGTAAAATCCATGTCTTTGATTTTAAGTTCTCTAGGATTAGCCATCAGCTGATCCCAGATGTAGTCAGATTCCTTCTTTGGCTGTGCTGGTGTTTTCTCAGGGACCTGTTCACCAATTTCATCTTCAGACAAGGCTGTCCCCTTGGCCAGCTCACCACTGTTGAATTTTTCTGCAAAGGCTTTCACGCTGCCTTGGTTGTCCAGGTTTCCAATCTCCATCTTTTTGACACTTTCATCTTTGGCCTGCTTAGTGGCCTGAAGGATAGAGATCCTACTGGCTAGACTAGTGAGTGACTCCTCGCCTTCCTCCGTCTCCTTCTTTTCCTCCTTCGCCTCCAGCTCCTTCTCCTCTTCATCCTTGGGCTTTTTGTTATGCGCATACAACATGTCCAGCATAAACCGCTTGTTGTTGAGAATGTTGCTGCACCGCTCATTCACACCAGCATCCTGAATGGGCTGTGACCATGTACCTGTAATCACACACACACACAGATGGGAACAGTCAAGGGGAGAGAGCCAGAGCATGAAGAATATTTCCCATCTCATGGGAAAAATTTCTGGCAATACATGCACTATTAGCCTGACACTGGGCAAGCCACAGTTTTGAGTTCTGAAATAAGTGACTGTGCTGATATCCAGCCCAATTTTGGTGGGCTGGGAGTACTTCTCAAAAGTATGGGAGCAAAAAGTAATCAGTGTAGGTCAGGAGGCACTAATTAACTGTCAGGATTTCAAGGCTGAGGTTTCTTCTGAAATCTGTCAGATTTCACTTTGTATTTACAGTCTCAGCTCCTTTTATAGGGTGCTTAAATGCTTAGAACCTTTAATGATCCAAAATAGGGATTATATATCATAACAACGGCCACAAAATAGGCTACAGTAGTACTCTTAACATGGCCAGAAACTGGAACTACCCCAAGAAAATTTCCTTAGAAGAAAGATTTTCCCTGTCCGATTTCAAGGTCCATACAGAACTGCTTCTTCCTTCTTCACCCACCCTGCTGGCTGCAGGAGCAGCTTTCCCCTCTAGCTGTTCTTCAAACCTCCCAGCTGGGTACTAGGGCCATCTTCACAACACTGGCCACTTGAATCACAGAGTAGACTGCATACCCAGGGCAAAACTCTCAGCGATTACAAATGTAAGTCAGCTTTTTAAAGTTGCTTCTAGGAATACAAGCACCTAACTAAAAGAAACCTACTGATTTTTGAAAATGCTGCTCATCAACCACTGTCATCTTCCCTGGAATATATGATAGAACTGAAAACTAATGGCCTTCTTCCCACATAATATTCATTTAACATGTCACTGTAATGAAGCTTCATTTTTCTGACTACTACTCTTTCCACTGATAATCTATAAAGAATACTGCTTTGTGAGACAGCACCATAAATAACAAACTACTGTAGCCTAACTGTAAAAATAAATTATGCAACGTTTTGTAGACTACATTTCCCTGAATATAATACTGCTAAAGAATGCAGAAAATGTGCCAAAAAAATGGTGCTTCTTTTTCCAATGGGCATCAAATGAAGGGATTAAATATGGAGTCTTCATCCACAGGATTGCTTTCTCATCAGGATTTGTTACCTAGCTGTCTCCTATGTAGCTTCACTGGACAACACGATATCCTTCCCCACGCTATGGCTTTCACCAGCTGAATGCCTCCAGAGGATTGACCCCCCTCTTGCAGCCGCTCCTTCAGAGATGTCCAAGATTGCTCCCAGGATCCCTTCTATAAATCCCACATGACTTGCCCTCTCTGTTTTCATCAGCTGGGATCCTCCAGGATTTAATCCGTCTCCAAAACGTCTCATCAAAATTCCCCCAGACATCATCTCTAATTTGGGCTCCCAAGTCTGCCTCCACCTGCCTCCTAGCCGATCCAAGAGAATTGCTGTGAAGCCTCTCGCTACCTCAGTGCCCTCTTCCCACCCTCTCTCCACAGATAAAGCTGCGAAATGCCATCAAAGAAGAAAAAATCGCAGGAAGCAGAGTTCAGCAGGATGGCTAACAAAGGACAGGCATGGGCCAGAGGTTTTACTCCTTTGTTCTTAATGTACCTGGGCAGAAACACTGCCACCTCAGAAATGGCAAACTGCTTCTGGGAATCTGGGAGGTGCTGGAGAAAGCACTCTCCTTTGCTTTCTGCATCTCCTCATTTACTAGAGATTGCAAACTATTCACCATGTGAGACCTCCCTACGTAGCATAACCTGGTAAGTCTTTGGTCTACTAGTAATGTATGTCAATTTTAAGAAGCTGATTTTTCAATAGCTAGAGTACATTTCTCAGCTATTAACAAAAAGTACGTAAGCAATTATTTGAATGAAAGGATAGGTTGGTGACAGACAAGATTATAGGCAAATTTTTGTACCCTTATTTACCCTTGACTACACCACTGTGTAATGACATCTTTCATCTGTCATACCCATAATGCCTTTCTTACCTATACATCCATCTACTTTTCTTAACAGCACAATAGTATTCTAAATGCCACATTTTAGCTCACCTTTAGCACTGATTGAAAAGAAGATAGCTCTTAACTTTAGAACAAAATTAACTTAGTGCTTCCTAGAAAATAGCGATAGGGTTTAACCATGAACAGGGCAATCTAACAATTTATTGTTAAAAGGCAATGTGGTTCAGAGTCACCCCTCTTCTTTCTGGGAAGAGCAAGACTGTATGTCACATTGTGAAAAGTTTTTGTTTTCTTATCTAAGATTCAGCAAACTTAAGACAATGCACTACACTGTTCAGCCCTATGCAGACTTGGAAATCAATTGCCCTAATCACATTACAGTCCTTTGCCTCTGTAAAGAAAGTGGAAAAGAGCAATTAATCAACAAAGGTCAAAATCTGCCTTTCAGTCTCTGCCTGGTCTGCATGACAAGCTCTGGTTGTCTTTCTCTCTCCTTGCAGCAAACTGGTTCATAGAGTATTTATCAGGATGGGCTACACCTCACATGCTCCTGGTTGCATATATAACCAGAATCACTGATCACTACAGGACTGTTCTTTTCCAGACCATGTATAAGTTTATTTGTTCCTTGTGCCTCCCCCACACAAGCTAATGGTCACAGCCCAGACCCACATTCAGCAGCTCCTTTGTGTCCCTCTGTTTTCTGAAGCCTGAAAACCAAGACAGGAAAAATCCAGGGAAAGAAAAAACATCCCACCCTTCCTTTCTCTTCCTCTTGCTTTAATAGTAAGTTAGGAGTAAATGCATGGAAAAAAATTTTTGGAATCTCATGACAATTTGTATCAGGGCCTCTCATCTTGTTGTTTGATGTGTAGAAAACCTAAATAAATTCTTTGGGAGCTAGAGATGCAATTTGCTGCAACACCATGATTAAGTAGTTAACATGCTAATCTTGAGTAAGGAAAATGGTCTCAATTTAAAGGAAATCTCATTTTATCAAGGCCTTACTGTCCTTCCAAAAACAAAACTCTATGAAAGACTGTGGATTTCCAAGCAGAGAAGAGACTAGAATTTGGCCACAGCAAAGGAATTATTAGTGATAGGCACAAAGGGTCTATTTGCTAATTAACACAACAATACAGCTGCTAATTTAACATTTTTTTTCCATGGGAAAGCCTTCATTATTGAAAAAACTTCACTTTACCAGTTTCATTGTCACTGGTTAACTTGTCCTCTCTCTCTTCCCTCTCTAAAGTGCTGCTTGCTGAGGATATGCTGGATGCAGAGCAGTTGTCTTTTTCATTCACTTCCTCATTCTGCCTCTCTTTTTCACTGAGTATTGCACTTTCTTCTGGCTCTTTCTCTGGTCCTTGCTGCACCTCACTCTCTGGTCCCACCTCTGTAGCCTCTGCTTGCTTGGGTGTCTCCGCTCCCTGCTCGGCCTCTGCCTCAGCCTCCTGTTCTGGTTCTGTCTCTGTCTCGGGTTCACTGGCACTCACTGGCGGAGAGAACAACGGGAGAAAGAGATTCACTTAACAACGGTGTCTTGCGAGGCTCGCCCACCTAAATAAGAACGATGTGGAAAATCGTACAAGTGCCTTCGGAAAAGAAAAGAGAAAGCGAGTCCATGGCATGCATAACTTCCCAAGCAAGAGGCTGGTGAATGTTGGGTGATGATAGCATTACACGTAAGAGTGGCCTGGCAAACCCCCTGGCTCACGGTCTGGAGCCAGGTGGCTGTTTTTATACATACTTCCATAGCTGGAGTATTGGACTCGCATACGAATTTGGACCACTAGAAAATGGGCATCCAACTTGAGTATGACATTGAAAACTCAGTGCCCAGACAGAGCCAGGAAGGAAGAGATCTTTTTAAAAGCAAAGAGCAGGGAGATTTTGGCTCTTAGTTGAATATTCTCTGGTTTCTGAAGGAATTTTTAGGGAGCCTTCTTTTTTCACCTGATGAGGAACACTTCAACAAAAAAATACAAATATTAGTTTTATTAACACAGTTAAATGGCACAGTCTGGAAATGGCACTGTCACACATTTGGCTGACAAAAACATGTTTTTTCATGCATATTTACTTCAGAACAGCCACATCAAAACTGAACAAAGTTTCCAACTGCTTGGCATATGGCGTAAACTTAGTTTCTAATTGGTTGGCATATGGCATACATTTAGGGTTTTTTTAATCAGTTGGCATACGGCAAATGCTGTTGGTTTCTTCTTCCCTGCTCCATCACTGATAGTGAAATTCAGTCATTCACCTTTAGAGTTTTTAGCCAAACCAGGAGATTTTCACATGCAAATATTCTCTGCATGCTGCAAGGAAACTGGAGAGCATCCACACATATTCACATCAAGCAGCTCACAATGCTCTGGAAATTGAAATGGCCATGCAAGAGTGATGAAAATGGACATGCATATTAGTTCTGCATACTCCTGAAATCCCCTTTGTATTAAATCTTGTGCAAGAAGGCTGAACTAGAATGACCAAGTCATATTAGTTTCTTCCCTTTGTTAACTGCTTTTCATTACGATATTGCAAAATACACTTCTGGACTTGTCATGGTCATTGTATCCCATGATATATGATGAGACTTTTTTTGAGAACTAAATGAATCTTTGAAGGAAAATTCATCACGCAGGAATGCAATCTAAGCATTTTGGTCCTCTGAGAGCTGAAAAATAGATTTATTCCGAGAAAGTATAAGCCTAAACAATGAAGGTCACAATATTTTCCTAAGACTGTTTCATGTTGAGTGCCTATTCTATTTCCTGAGACACACAAAGAGTAATGATTTCTAACAATGCCTATGCTATTCTTTACAATAACACACTTAAGGTCTAAACTAGCTCTCAGTAAAGCACCTTCAATACTATACCATTCCCTACTTCATTTTATGTCATTTAAGTGCACTAAATTACAGACTTTTTTTGCCATTGATTTCATTGGAACTAAGTTCTGCACTTTCACAATGTGATTTTAAATGTCTAGTTAAACGACTAGATATGCATATATATAAATTTTCATACACGTGTATACATATATGCTTGTACGTATGTATATGTTTATATCTACCTATATAAAATGCACATGTAATATGTATAATATATAGTCCATGCACATTCACACCTCTTTAAGACATTTTAAAACACTCCCAATTTAGGAGCCTACCTTTCTCCCTCTTCTACATAGAAAGTATTTAAAAGTCTGTGATTAGATAAGTGAGTGGTTCTGTGGCTCTTATCACCCTAAATGTACCTTACTTCTGACTGTACCCTGTTTGGGTACTGCCTATGAGAGAATCAAAATTATAGAAAGCTGACAAGAAGGTGGCAGACACCCTGAATCACCATGCTGTGTTTATGACCACAGCTGTCAGTACGTAAGTATAGTATGACAGCATGTTAAAGCCAAGCCGAGACTGGAACATAACTGCCACAAGCTTAAGTATCCTTCAGGAGATCCTGGAACTAATGTGGTACTGCAGCATTTGAGAGACTCTGAGCTTGCGGCACTGCAATGGTCTGCAATTACTGTATACTTCTAAACAAGTGTTATTGGTTTACCCTTGAAAGATCCTCATTTATTGTGAATTACATTTTTTTCCTCCTAAAAGCAAATGTTGCTATTCAATGATCAAAAAGATCAACAGCTCACATAGAGAAAGGAGCTGACTAAAGCTTGGCCAGGATTGCTAATGCTTATGACACTGCCGTCGTCATGAAGCTACACTAAAGATTCGAAAAGGATGAACTCAGGGGAGACATAAAAAATGCTTGAGAACATGAGAATGTAAACCTAGAAAGCAACATTCAAAAGAATTCTGAATCTGTGCACCTGGAATAGTCCACGGATACCAGAAAGATGCTGTATGTTAGCAGAATCTAAAGTATAACAGAGAGTAAATAGTGGTAATATATGGTATAAAATTTTGGTATATATGGTATAAATAGCGATATAATTTGGTATATTATATGGTATAAGTCAGTATAAAATAGTGGTATAATTTGGTATATTTACACCAAAGCCTCCAGAACTAACCAGGGATATGCTGACGTTCACTTTGACAGTCTCTCTCACTTTTGGGATTATGTCAAACAATTCAACTATAACCCAGATAACTACAGTGAGCTAAGCCCAGTGGCTCTTCCCTCAAAAAGTAGTTCAAAAATCAAATCTGTCAACAAACACTACCGAGAGAATAAACCCAGCAAGCTAGCCAGATGCGTATCACTTGCAGTTCCATGGTGTAATAAATTGGGCTGATATTGGTAAGAACTTCTAAAGATGTTAAAAAATAAAATTCGCATTGTATGGTTGCTGATAACCTCTTTTGAAAGGTCATTGGTATTTCAGTCCAGTATTTACTGGATTGATTTTCACACCAGACAAAACCCTACTGTAACTGCAACCTTGTGGGTGGCAACAGAATTAGGTAATGGACCAGTCTCTGTTCCCTTTGTTCAGTCTTCCTGATGATGAAGTGTGGGAAAACTCAGGGGAGCAAGTCATATCAAAAAGCAATGGCAAAAAAGGTGTTTGATGCCACCCGAGAATTAATGGTGATGCCACTATGAGCAATATATTCTTTTAAAATCATAATGTAATTCTCACACACGTATAGTTCTCGTTAAAACCTGAGTTGAGCTTGCCAGATTCAGTAATAGAGGTAATTTCTTTTTGCTTTTGTACACTATTTTTCACACTTCTCTCAGGGTCAGTTTGATCTTTTTTTTTTTTTTTTGGTTACTTAAAACAGATGAGAGAGACTTTATTTAAATGAACAGAAGTTTTATTTGCGATTGTATTCATCAGGAGGTGGAAAACTGAATGTGGCTTTAAAGACCGATTTTTGAATCATATGCCCATTTCTCTTTCTGCCAGAGCTTAATCTCTAAAGATGTATTATCAGAAAAAAGAAAAGTGAAGACTTCTTCGGAGAATGAAATCTCTCAAAGAAGCTCTGTAACCTCATGAAAGAGATGGTAACCTCTCATTGAACACGTACAGATTTTTTTTTGTTTAGAAGGTATAAAAGGGCAACTAGTCTTATTTGTTTCCAAAATTTTTGCAGAAACCAGATTTCTTAACCTTAAAATTGCTAATGAGGTTCAGGACTCTAAAGCCATGGTAACTCTTCTGCACAGTTTTGAAACATTTTTCCTCCTAATGACCACCCGATGGAGAACATTCACCACCAACCACCTTGCTATAATGCCCACATCTAGTGGTTCCTCAACATGATGTCCCCCCCCCCCTTTTTTTTTTTTTTTTTTTTTAACACTCACTCAGTGTCACCTGCTATCTCTCCCTAACGTGCTTCCTGGGATCCTGCCTCATCACAACGGTGGCTGGTGAGAAGCTGCAGACTAGGTTCTGCTTCTACCTATGGCACAGACAGGGAAACGGGCTAACTGCTCTCTGCTTAATACTGTGATGTTTACATATGCCTGCAGTTTGAAAGAGAAGACATCAATGTGTGTATGAATGGACAAGTAGGAACTTTCTTCATGGCTCTTCTAAGAGGCAAAAGACAAAACAAGTAGCAGGCTCTATTTTTTATTTTCCAGTAAGGTCCTAATCCTGCTACTGCAGGATTGCTACTGCAGTTGCCCACAGTCTACGTTTGATGAACTCTCTAATTCTGGCTTAATACTATTCGGTCTTTTTGTTGTTTATCAACTACAAAAAGTCATGGTGATGGGGGAGAGTCACTCCTGACTGGAGAAAGACTAACCCATCTCTAAGAAAGGAGGAGGACCTTGGGAATGACAGGCTGGTCAGCCTCACCTCAGTGCCTGGAAAACTCATGAAGCACATACACCTGGAATCCATTTCCAGAATGTGAAGAACAAGAATATAGTCAGAAACAGTCAACATAGATTTACCAAGAGCCAGTCATGCCTGACCGACCTTTTGATGTCAACTTCCACAGCAACTGAAGAAGGACATATGGGCTGGATGATCCAACTGTTAGATGGTTAAAAATTATCTGTGCCACTAGGCTCAATAATCAATGTCTCAGTGCCCATGCAGTGGTTGGTAACAAGCAGGGTACCCAGGAGCTGACACCGAGGTTGATATTGTTCAATCTCTTCATCAACAATATGGATGATGAGACAGAATACACCATCGGCAAACTTGTGGTCCATTCTAAATTGGGTATGGCAGCAGACATGCTAAATGGTAGAGTTTCAATACAGAAATGGGAAATTTGAGGACTGGGCCAAAGGAAACCTCACCAAGTTCAGTAAGGTGAAGTGCAAAGTTCTGCACCTGGGGTGGACCTGGAGGACAGGGTGGACACCAGACTAAATGACAGCCAACGGCGTATTATCATTGCAGAAAAGGCAAACCGCATACTGGGCTACATTAGAAGTACAACTAGCAATTCAAAAGAAGTTTACTCAGTGATAATGAGGCTGCACCTGGAATATTGTGTCCTCTTTTGGTCCCTGCCTTCTTCATGAATGAGACTGAGAAAATGGAGAGGCTCCAGCAGATGATTACCAAGATGGTCAGGGGTCTAGAGCACATGTCCTACAAGGAAACTCTGCGGGAGCTGGCTTTGTTCAGTGTGGCTAACAGAAGGCTAAGGATCTAATAGCAGCCTAGACATACTTAAGGGAAGGTACAAAGACAACAGAACTCTTCTCAGGAGTGGCAGGTGATATAACAAGAGCAATGGCCACAACTTTCTGTTTGGGTGGTTAAGACTGGGCGTTAGGAAAAACTTCCTAACTGGGAGGGTAGAGAAGCATTGAAACAGGCTCTTCACAGAGACAGTGAAATTTCATGTTCTGAGGTTTCCAAGACTTGGTCAGCTAAAGCCATAGGATCACCTGACCTTACACTGGTGATAGCCGTCTTTTGAGCAAGAGGTTAGACTGACAAACAAGCCAGTCCCTTCCAAACAACATGGCTCTGATCTTTTGATGCTATACAGGGATATGGAAGGAAATGGCTTTTCTTTCAATACTCAACTATTAAAGAACTCTGAATTGGCCACAGATGTGGTATCCTCAAGACCTAAATCCCTCAGCCCTATAAGCCCTCAGAGAGAACAAACATCCTTCCAGGTCTACACTCTAATCCTTTGTCAGGATAATAAACTAGGCAACCTCATGTTCATCTACCTTTTCTGCTCTCTGTTTGGAGCTGGGAGATACACATAGTAAGTGTCTCTGAGGATACATAAGATAAGTCTGAAGAAGTCCATTTCTACCCAAGCTCTCCTGGTACAATTGTTTAGACGTAGCTTGAAATGTTGGTTGGCATCTCCCTTCAGCTGTTCCAGCAGAGCACATTCCTCTCGCTGCGAAGTCAGCAAGACTCAATTTCTGTCTTTCTCTCTCTCTCTCTCTCTCTCTCCCTCCCCCTCAACAAAGCCCTTCCTCCCCACCTGATACAATGGTAAAGATGGGCGCAGAACGCAGAATACCACTAGGGCAATGCCTCTTTCTTCCTCAGGTCAGAAATGATCTTACTTTGTCCTCCCTAGCTGCTCCTCTATCTTTCTGCACAGTTCCCTTTGGCTGTATAACTGTGGCTGCAATGGTCTCATGGTTCTCCCCATTCTCTGATGCTTCTCCAACTGCTGAGACGCTTTCAACTAGTCATACTTCAGGCAGTCTTTGAGTCTTGCTCAGCTACTGATATGTGGAGAAGGTTTCCTACTGTCTGTGATGCACACTTAGGTTGACCTGGTTACTTCCTCAAGTACTACATAAAGCTGTTCCTCTCAGAGAAGAGTTCACCTCCAGTTCCTTTGTGGATTGACTTCAGAAACATCTCAGCTTATTGTTGTTCTCCTTTACTGCACATGTGTAGTTCATAAAATATTCTTCAGTGAAATTACAAAAGAGGAAGGTGCTCTGAAAAAAATATTAAGTTCCATTTTGCAGTTATGGGACTACCTTCATTTCCTCTAAATGCCACACCATGAGTTTTACAAGAGTAAATCTTACAAGACTTGATTACTTTAGTGAAATCAATTGTTTTATATGAGAAAACACTTCAGCACAGTAAGTCCAGATTTTTGTATTTTGTAGAGATACTGAGAAGTTTCACAGCATGGGACAAAGTTCCCCAGACAGAACCCATTTCCGTCTTAAACCTAGTATATACTGGGAGCCTAAAGGATATTGGGGACAAAATATTTCTGACTCCTAAAACTAGTTATTGTTTTGCTAGTAAAGGAATACACTTCCCACTTGACTTCAGGTTCAGAATACTGCAGAGAAATATCTCATATCAGTTAATGCAGCTCTTTTGGAAGATTTGAAGGATCTTAACGAGCACAGAACCGAGCAAGTATTTTCCTTCTGCAGCTTTATCCTTGCCTGGGAAGATGATGACTCCCACATTTAAAGAAACCGTTTGGGATTTGAGCAATCTGGGCTTTATCCATGGCTCTATTTCTGCCTTCCTACAAATGGCTTAAGCAAGTTAGTGCCTCTGTTTCTCTATTTATTAAGTAGGAGTAAGAACATTTCCTGAGAACAGAATTTTGTTCAAAGGAGATATTAATTCATTATGGAGCATAAGGAACTCAGACACTAGGCTAGAGGCCATGGCACAAAATCTGCAAGTAAGTCTGCCAGCTGTTGGGTGAGATCCAATAAACCAGCCACCTCCAGAAAAGGAGGGAGCCTGCCCTGCCCACATACTGATTATTTCTGATTTGCTTTAAGGCCTGAAGCAGCAGTCCTTACTCATGCAGAACTCCCACTGAAGCAAGATGCTCTGGTGCAGTCCTGGCCATCTGCCTGCATTTGCCCATGGCTGGACTTGTGCCTTACCCTGCTCCATCCATATGTTCTTTGCCTGCAGTTCATTTGCTGAGCTTCCAGGTGCTGCCTCTGATTTTGCCAGTAGAAATGTCCTGCCTACCCACGTGTTGATCACTTCACCATATTCAGACTGCCTGAAGTTGCCCTGTACACCTGCTCTAAATTTATTTCTCCAAACAGATTATGCTACTGCATTTCATGCTGCAATTTTTTTGAATGCTTCCAGGAGAAATATGTTAAAATAATCATCATAAAAGAGATACTTGCTCCCTACCCAAGTCTAAAATCCTAATGGTGGAAAAATCCAGCTGATTTGCTCTAAAAGCAATATTGCACTTGAAAAACTGGACACCTTGGTGTTTTTTGAAAATCAGTGTTACAGGAAAATATCCATGTTTTTTCAGTTCAAATGATTCCACTGAGACTTGTAGGGTGTCAGACAAGAAAACTGGGAATTTAACTGAGAAAACATATAAAGCTAAATTAAATAAACTTCACCTATTTAATATGGTGAGGATAAACATATACAACATTCAGTATCTGTAACTTTTTCCTTAAATTGCCTTGCTTTATAGCATGCTACCAGCCATAACACTCAATAAAACCAAGTGGTGCAAGTCACAAAAGCATTAATAGCCAATAGCATGTAGCAGGAAATCATATCAAATAAAAATGAATGATGGCAATAATTCACCTTCAACATGCAGTGAAGCTCCCAATGTTAATGCAACATCATGTGGCACAAACATGAATCTGTATGGTGGGTTTTTTTTTGGAGGACTGAAGGAGGGGTACATGATGCAAGTGGCAGAATGACGTGTGCACACACAAAATATTGCTCTGTACACCAATAAATTATATGACAGCAAACCAACCGTGCAAACGCTAATTATACTTTCCTTTTTACTAATTGTCTGTGGTCTCTTTTAAGTCTTTTACTACTTGTGCTACAATTTTAAGAGTTCTTGTTGGTGTTAAAAATAACCAAAACACTCTTCCTGCCTTCAATCCAAGACCTTTTCTGTTTGTACCACTCAGCCTGTGCTATGCTGGAAGGTTATTA
The DNA here is from genome assembly GCF_036370855.1 of Dromaius novaehollandiae. Lineage (NCBI taxonomy): Eukaryota > Metazoa > Chordata > Aves > Casuariiformes > Dromaiidae > Dromaius > Dromaius novaehollandiae. The sequence goes on along the minus strand of NC_088099.1, from coordinate 67,728,139 downwards.
TAATCTTGGCATTCATCTGTTGCATTTCTTTCAGAGAATCCACATAAGCAAAATCTGTTGGCAGGAATATTGTTGGTTTAGTACTCAGTAACTCCTAATATATGAGGAACATGATGCTAAAATAAGACTCTCCGTATGCTGTATTTTCCAATTATTCCATTCTAATAGCAACAGACAATGATAATATAAATCAGCAATGTATTCTTTCCTTGAATAGACTAGAAATCATCCAAATCTATGTGGAAAAAAAGGAAGGAAATTCAGGCAGACAGCATGGAGCAATATGACAAGACCCTTTACTTTGGCACCTCAGAGCTTATATCCATGCATTAAAAAGCACTGCTAACCCGAGAGAAACAGTAATAAAACTGTCATGCTGTTCCCCCGCCTTGCCTTCACTTACCTTCTGAGGGCTGAGGAGTCCCACAGGGGGCGGAAGGGGTCTTCAGCTCTTCCTGGGTCTCAGCAGATGCTGGGCTGATGCACTTGGGTACGGGCGAGGATGGGGCTGAAGGAGATCTCAGGTTCAAGGACAGCTCACTTCTGCCTCGGCTTACACTCCGACTTTTCAGCTCCTTCTCATACTCCTCAGCTGCCAACCTCTCCAAGTATTTGTATCTGAAAGTTAAATTCCAAAGGGTTTCCGTAAAGAAAGAGAAGCCTGTGGTTGATGCTTGTTTATGGATGAAACACCTGCAGAGAATGAGCTGACTTCCTGACACAAGGGGTACAGCACTAAACTGTCCGCTTAGTCAAACTGCCAAAAAACGCGCACCAAAGCAAAGACTATTCCCCCGAAAAAAAGTGAAATTGCTCATGACAAAACAAAACCAAAAAATGGTAGAATTAAACAGTCCTTAGATATAGCTTTCTGTCTGCATAGTCCTTCTCCTTTTGGAAGCATTTGCCTGTCCTCCTTTTCACCCTCCTCCTCTACCCTCCTCCTCCTCCCAGCCCTCCCTCTCCCAAAACTAAAACTGGAGGGGGGGAACCCTCCAAAGCCAGAGCCCCTTAATACTGATACAAATAGCCAAAGTCTGAGACTTGCTACAAAGAGAGAAAAAAGATTCAGTGAAGCAGACAAAAACAGATCTCCCTGAAAATAATACCAATAATAAATGTTTGGACTGACTGTCTAAAGTCTCTGAACCTGCTTCTATTTGCTCTGAGAGCAATGCACTGGAATTCACTTTGTTCTCTCCAGAGTCTACAATGGAAAGTTTTCTTTTTTTTTTATTCTAAAAAATTTTTCTGCCGGACTCAGACATCCAATAGCTTGGGCCTGACGTCACATGTAGTTTATTCATCAAAGTCACTTTAAAAGAACAAGGATACATCTGTTTTGCATTTTAGGCAGGCAGAACTCACTAACTGTTTATTAAGACCAGCTACCAATCATATTCTTCATACTGTGCTTTATACATTTTGACCAAAATAACTTTGAAATATGTGCCTCTTCCAGATGTCTGCTAATTTTATCCACCATTATTTGCTAAGGAATAAATTCATGAATGCAGCTGTATCAGGCTTTAGACTGTTTATCTTACCCACAAGTGAACTGTTAAACAGGTTAATTGAGACTACCGCTTACGTCCCTGAAATGCTGTGGTCATCCTCCTCCAACCCGCTGTTGTAAACACTTCATAACAGGGAACACCTCTCCTCCCCCATTCTGCCACACTGACAGCCCAAATTAGTGTACAAGTGCACATTAAAAGCAGGAAGGGGAAAGAAGTCAGCCACATGTGGTAACAAACATGCTTCGTACATATGGTAACCACACACATGCACATTTGCAAACATCTATATAGAGCACAGAAACATGTCTTTGAAGAGCAATTCTTGTGTTTTCAGAGGCAATTTGCTTTATTGCAAACAGCAATAATGAAGAACAAACTCATTTTCTTTTATTCCTCCAGAGGTATGCACACACTTTGAACAAATTCTGCAAGAAAAAGAACCCCTACAGACTGTGGATGAAAATATAACAAATCACATACTTGTATGGTTATAAAATAGGAACTGTTTACAGTTCTAACATGACGCCAATTCTAAAGAATGGTTTTTGCCTTTTCAATAGAGGAGAAAGCCTTTTGCCTGCATTATCATAGTGTTTTGTTACAGTTAATGAAACCAGTCCTCCTTTGAACTGTGGTCAGTTACGTATTGTGGCTTCCCCCTCCTCAAAAATAGAGCAGATGGGACTTACGACTCATAAAGAGCCATTCAAATTGATGGCTATGCTAAAACAGGTACAGCCCAGCTGGCTGCAGCGAGGATTTTTCCTGTTTGCCATCACACTACAACAAAGATCTGGATGGATCCTTCCATAACAGGGGGAGCTACAATGTTCTATTGTCCTCAGCTCTTTTGCAGCTGCTTTAACATTCGAGCTTCTGTAGCTCTGTGCTGCACAGCTAACCAGCAAGCAGAGGACTATCAAGATGTGCCTTCTCAAAATATATCTTGTTCATTACGCTGAAAGAAAAAAGCTATCCAGAGCAGCAATCTCATGGCTGCACATGGGCATAACTTGTTATCAAATGGGCAAGCTAATAACTAGATATGGCAATGTAAACCAGGTAAGCAAAAATGATTCTAGACTCAGTCATTATCCCTTCACACTTGCCAAACAACATACATTTGGGGGGTGGGGGGTTCTTTTTATTTTTCCTTTTTTTTTTGGTTCAACCCAGTGTCTCAACAGCAAATGTCAAAGGCATCAAATTCACGAGATCTCATGAAGACCAAAATCTGATGGAGTGAAAAGGATGAGTAACACCTCTCCACTGGATTTAGTTCCTCCACTACAGGGCTGATAGAACACCTCTGTGTATATTGCCATATTCCTTTAAATCAGGGAAACCTGCTGCCATCATCATGCCTATGCTGACTCTTCTCTATAGATAAAGACTTCCAAATCTGTGCGTTATCCATCTGGTATACCTCCCAAACAGTACATTCCATTTATCATGGAATAAAAATACCATTACAAGTCCTTTAGGTCTCTGAACAATGCCCTGATGACTACTTAAAATACTCCTATACCAGCAAAGCCACCAGGTATGATGCTATCTGAACTGTAAACAGCACTGGAGATTGCTTGGGAGCACACCTTTGTCAGGATATTTTTAAAGTACCACTGAAAAATACCCAAGCAAAAAGTCCAAGACCAATCATAAAGAACAATATGAAATGAATGTTGCCAAGTTACTCTCAAATCCATGGAAATTGCAGGGGCCTCTCTCCCTCACAGAAAGCCCAACCCAAAAGCCATTGGAAAAGTTGGTGCTTGTATTCTGGAGCTCAGGGTTGACATGATAGTACTCAGCAGGCTCCAAAGATTTGACAGAATTTAGACAAAACAGTCCTTTTAATGGAGACTTTTGTCTGTATTCATTAGTCTTTCCTTTTACTTTTCCTAACTGATATAGAGGGAAAGTCTATATTTAAAGTAGCGCACAAACTTAGCGTTTTGCTTGCCATAAATATTTGTAGTCCGTATTTTAACCAGGATTTTCACACCTTGAATATAGCATTTGTTTAAGGTCCTTGCATTCTTTTACAACAAAACAACATTCAGCTTGCTGTATGAAAGTTCATTGTGCAAAGGTGCTTGTGGGAAAAGAGAGAATTATGTAAGGTCAATATAATGGACTACTTATGCCTGCCTTCAGTTACAGGAGTTTTCTCCAATATTTACATACAGTCAAAGCAAAGACGTGTGTGTCTTCCTTATGAGAAGGAACTTAAAGTTTAACGTTCCAGCTCAAAAGAGCCTCAAGGATAAAGACACATTGCTAATGACTGGTGAAATTGGCTCAGATTGCACAGCAATGATGTCCTGCTGGTGAACATTTCCAAAAAAATACTCCAGTTTACTTAGCGTGTTTCATTATAGCTTGAAAGTGCTGGAGAGCTCACTTCTAATTTGTCTCAAATTTAACTTACAAGTATGTTTGCTCTGAAAGGTTTTACTCAAGTTAGAGCAGTTTATGATGTTTATGTGCTCAGACGTACTTCATTTTACAAAATGCTTTAAACTATTTGCAATTGTTTTGGCTGGAAGGACAAAGGAAAGCCCATCAACCTTTGCTTACCCTTAGAAATGTCAAAATCATTTTTATTTCAGCCACAATAGGCATGCTGGTACATCAGATTCAAGTTTGCAGAAAAGAACTGCCTTCTATATGGTGGTTTTGAGAGAAAACCCAGCAACATGACAATTTCTGAGATGGCTACTCTCACATTTTGACATTAAAATTCCAATTCTTGACAATTCCACAAGTATCTCTGGATAGCAATCTCTAGAGAACCATAAAAGTAGAACTGAAGCAATCTGAATGATTTCTCATCTACTACTTATCTAGTAGCATGCACATTTTCCAGGTGAAAACAGGAGTTCCCTCCAGAGTTTGAGTAACTACTAGTGGAAGCAGAGATGAAGCTATTGGAAGGCAAAGGTCTCTAGTTGAGCGTTCTTTGAAAAACGTGCTTTCATAAGCACTGGAAGTCCCCAGCCTAGCCCATGGTTTCTGAACTATTATTTTTTTCTTTTTTAATTCAGTTGAAAAGTGCAGTCCACTTAAATATACTATTTAAATAAGATTAAAACAATGTTTCAACGATAAATACTGCTAACCTTATAAAATTTACTCCTTGGTGTTTAGAGAGACTGGCAAAGAATATCTGGCCCTAAAAGACAAAAGACTGTGCTGGGAGTAGGTCAGGCCCCATCGGCCTGCAGCTACAGTTTTGCAATGTTTATTACCCCTACTTCTTCCTATATCCTCAGTTGCCTTTTCTGACCCAGAAGGTTTGGGACACATTGGATGAGAAACATAGGCTTATTTGATTCATAACATTACTAAATCTGGGCAAATTTCTGATGCAAATAGAATAGGCAAACCTTATTTCCCAGACAAAGAGATAAAAGATAGATCAATCATTCTTACACATTCCAGTCCCACTGCTCTTTATTTATTGCTGTGCTTACAGCAGAACTTGATTCTCATTTTAATGAAACAACAGCTTTCTTATAGAGTTCTTTTTAAATAAATTGTTCCATGCATGTATAGTTAAAAATTTAAACAGCCAACAGCTACACAACAACTAATAATACAGAAAGCAGAAACAACCAAAGGAAAGAATGGATGCATTATATACAAACCTCTCTTCTCTTGCTTGTCTTAGTTCTTCTCTTTTGTCTAAATAATCACGGCTAAAAGGAGAATTGCAATAAGTTGCAGAGGAAACCAGAAGAATAAGGTCAGTAACAGAAGTATATGTACAGTAGGAGAAACCAAGAGCAGTACAAAGAGACTAATCAGAGACAATAAAGGCTGTTTTCAAAAAAAATTATTGAAGTTTGTTCTCTGAAAAAAATGCTTAAGAGTATGCATGTACACTTATGCATGCCAACAGCACACATGTAGTTTGGAAGGTCATTAGAATTACACTAGAATTAAATAAAAGAGTTTTAAGCACATATTGAAACCTGATAATCGGGATTATAGAAAATGAATTAGGGATGTTCATGAAGAGTAGGCCCTTTAGAGGTTATTCAAAATTATTCATTTGCTCCATCTCAAATGCACTGAAACAGTGATTGCTGGAATCTGGTAGGCTGAACCAAGGCACAGAGCATGCTGTATCTGCCCCACTTCTAAGGCACCTTTCCTAAATGTAATTGCCACAGTTAGAAACTCAACTGGCTAGTGCCAGTTTACCATTATTTAGTAGGACAATTCTTTGTTTTTAAAATGCACGTTTAGAATATACGACAGATAACATCCTTATTTATTTTTCTCCCTGAGTTTTAGATACAAAACTTCTTCTATCTCAGCTGCCCCTCCCACAGCTCCTCAAGCAACTCATATATTTAACTTCTCCCAAATCAACTTTGCTGAATGCCTGGGCACTGTAATTTCAGGTAAAAGTGTCAAATCCACAAATGTTTTTAGTGCAAAATTACTCAGGAAGCATATTTAACTCAGAAAACAGGAAAACCCAGTGAACATCCAGTATCTCAAAACCACAGAAAGATAGTTCCCTGCAGTACATTTTTAGTATTTTGCTGAATCTCATGGACAAAATCAACGAGACTTTCACCACATCTCCTAGGTTCTTCAGCAGTCTAACCAGGAGGATTTTCAGAACTCCTCCATGTATGGATGGAGCACCATTGTTTCTCTTCACATCATGTTTTTGAATGAACTACTCATCTACAATACCAATAGCTATCAAACATCTGCTGGTAACTGCTCTTTAAAGTTATGATTAACATGTAATACACATATTATTGTTTCAGGCTATCTCCACATACTTCAGAATCTGGTTACAGCTTCATCACATTTCAGAATATTCTTTACAATTACAATAGCGATGGGAATAACCCCAGGGGAAAAAACAAGGCTAGGATTTTTTTCAGCAGGAAAATGGTAACATTATTCTTTCCCCTCTGACTACTTTCACCCTTCCCTGCAGCTGAAGAATAATGCTTGTACTTTAGGACACAGTGTCCTATACATGCCATGGAGACAATAGTCCATTTATGGGGAAAAATATTCATTATGCAAAGCATTGCTTTTGCTAGCAATAGCTAATAAAGCATTTTAACACCTTTCCTAAAAAATCGCTCTTTCATAACTGGTGGTGCTCTCTTTTAAATTATCTCCAATTTATCAATAATGGTGCCAGAACCCACGGCAACATTCTTGAAGCAGAGTTGGAAAGAATGAGATAACAGATGAGTCATGATGGTAAATCCAGTACTGCTCACGAGTTTAAAAGCTGTGAATTGGAAGTGCTATTTTTAATCAAAAATACATCTTCAGAGTCTCCGGCCAAACTGATGGTTTGATAATGTAATCCCAAAAGAACTTTTATGAAAGTGTCTGTGATTATTTGCTGTGGCTTTGTCCTCCTCCTGCCAGACTGTTTAATCAACTGTGGAGTGCTGCCTGCCTGCAAAGACTGGCAAATTTGGAGACCCTCTACTCAAATACAAATTATAACTTTTGGGTGAGCCGGGAACTCAAATCTTGAAGATGAAAACACTGGGCATCCAAAATCTACTGTCTCAAGTATGTATGATCACTTTAACCAGTTTCTGATTCCAGAGTAATGGGATGAAGATGTATATTTTAAAAAATTTGTTTTTCTGACTTTAAGGAAGTTCTTTCAGTGACAGCACAAGTACCGTAGCCAGCCTCTAGTGAAATGTGCAGACCTGCTATTCAAACAGATCAAGCTGCCAAATGTCCTGGTGGTTTTTTGGTCTGAGAGTTTCCTTTTTGAATGATTATGTTTGCTGTCCATGACAGCCTGCAGCAGTCTGATGATACCACTCAGAGGGAGAGTTTTTGGAAGAGGCCTGAAGACTGAGAGCTGATTGTTTCTGTTTCAGAACTTGGGCAGCTGTTGGCTGCCAAAGATCCTATTATGGTGCTCTTCCACCTTCCCTCTGCCTCTCATTTTCTTCTAAACTAGCTATCTTCTGGAGCCAGCAGAATACCTCCTTCAACCAACCAACCACTAGCAAGTTATCCTCTTTCCAAATTCACTGTGACACAGATCATTTCCACTTCTTACTAAAGAGATGATTACACTGAAAACAATCCTGCATACTAATAAACAAACTCACAGGAAATCCTGTGCCATCTTTTCCATAAATATCAACTCTCAGGCTACAAAACATTTATCTTGCTATTCTTTAGATTAGTACAATCTTTCTTCTAACTCCTGACAATATTATTTAACTTTCACTCTTAATTATGAAAAAAGAAAAATCATGTCTTAGTGCACACTCTTCTGATCAACTAAGACAGCAGTCAAGTCACTTCAGTTATAGGTACCCTACCTATCCTAAGCCCACTGCAGTCTTTGCTAATGCCCGTACTGGGATTTCCAGATTTCCAGGCATGGACTTAACAAAAGAGAGGACTTCTCTCTTACTATCCTAAGGCAGCGCATGCTGGGGTCCCACTGTGTATGACATGACCTCAGCTGAGAAAAGGGAAGTCCTATATTTAGCTCTTCAGCCTTTGCCCCGAGATTTGATCAGTATTTGAGCAATAATTTTGAGAATTATTTTCTATCAGTTGCTGTTTCCAGGAGGAAGAAATGCACACTAAAAAAAAGCAGGGGAAAAGCATAGCAACCCAAACACTACCATACATTCCGAGAAGGCAAAATACTTTGACTTTGCCAAACACAAAAGCAAAAAGATGTCTCTGTTTGTCCACTTCTTCATGCCTTTCTTCCGTTGTTTCATCCTCAATACCTTACTGAGATTATACTTTGAGAGGGAGCACATTAGATGATTAATCCGGGCCTGTGCAGATATCTGGTCAGCGAAGTGAGCCTGGTAAATACATAGTTGGCTTAAAAAAAAAAATTCACTACTTTATTAAATGCCAAAATTCAGGATTATGGGTTTAATATGCCAGTCCTCAAGATACTTATGTCAAGAAACGTATCTAAAGAATTAGATAAGAAGATACACACAAACTATTCATCAATTCAATTATTTTGTAATTATATGTCTAAGTGATTTACAAACTTATCACACATTAAGGCAACATATCAATAGCAAATACGGTTCCTACTTGAATTTGTTTCTTTCTTCACGTTCTATCCTTTGCAATCTTTCTTCTCTCTCCTGACGTCGTCTTTCTCTTTCTGCTGCCAAGGACTCTTGGTGCTGCCGAAAAGATGACGTAAGGAGACCACCCAAAGCTGGCCTGCAGAAATGGAAGATATTTCTCAGGGCCACTTTTATTGATCATACTGACAAAAATTGGTAGCAATCATTTAGCAAGTAACATAATCCCAACCAACAGAATGACATGGCAAAAATCACATATGGATATGTCAAAGCTCTGACTAAATATCTTCTTGCCAAATTGATTTTTGATGCTATGATGAGCTTAAGAGCTACAGATAGAGGTAGGTTTCTTTTATTGCTAGATTTCTGAAGCACAAGTAAAATACCCTTAAGAATCTGTCAGCGTATTTCAACCGCAATATTGTCTAAATCATGTTTTTACTTTATAATGCTGCTAACTGAAAAAGCTGAATTTTGTAATGGGATTTTGAAATTTGAAAGGAAAAAAAAAGCTGGAATAATTTTCTATCACTTTCCAAACATGTCACGCAACAATGTTAAAAACAGATGTGCCATAAACACCTGAGAATCCTGTATTCAGAAAAGCAAAAACTAAAAGGAGATCTCAGAACTGCACTTGGGAGTTTGAATGCTCTCTTAAACAGGGGCTTATTTTTCCTTCATACATTACTAAATCCCATTATCACAATTTCCTTCCTGCATGTGCTGCAAGGGCAAAATGAATCACGTATAGAAACGTACCAACACCATATACAGGGACAGCACAGTTAGTTACCGTAGTCAGGCATCAAATGGGTTACCCACTTTCTTCTCCTTGCCCAAGGCAGGATTTAGTCTACTCAAACCATTCTCAAAAGCTGTTTATCTGACCTGCCTTAAAAATCCCTGCCGATGGAGCTACCAAGGGCCATGTACTTCGGTGCTTACCTACCCTTACCAGCACGAAAGGCTTCTCTGATGTCTAACCTAAACCCCTTTCTGGCTATTTATGCCCAGTCGCTCTGGTTCTTTTACATGAAACAGCTTTGATCAGCAAATACACTTTAAAAAGCCGTATTTATTTATGCTTGCAGCTTGGCTGGGACACATTTTTTTTACTATAACAAATGCTTTGGCTAGGAGGACGACTTCTCTTACACATCTTATCCCCAAAAGGGCAATATTGGTACCACTGCCTCTCATGTGACAACAGACTTACCTCAGCATAAACATGCCTTTTTTCCTGTCTGTTACACGGAATAAATCTGTATTGTTTCAGGGCAGCTTTATACAGATGTAAAAGCATCCGTATTAACTGAATTAGACTGATAAAATCAAAAAAACATAGCCCGTGTAGAGTGGTTTCTTTGCATTAGTGTAACATCAGTTTTGCAAGGAAGGAAATAGATGTTCCCTTTTTAGAAAAGAAACCAAAACCTGTCTAAAGTAAGGCTCCCAAACCAGCAACACAAGCCCTAAATAAAGGTTGATTATTGTTAAGCAGCTAGATCGTTTACCTTATCTTTTTACTTACCTATGGCTGCACAATGTAGGCATTTAGTGTAAAGGCACCAATTCACCAGTGAAAATAGGTGAAGGAGAAAACAAAAACATTCAGGCAAAACTCTCTTCCCTGAATGTCTATGTTTACGCAAGCGGCAATCCCACAAACATAGCCATTTCAGCCCCACTTGGAGTAGGACAGGGTGAATAGAGTTTCAATAATTTCAAGAAATTGAATTTCAATATGTCATATCCCACCCACATAAACATTACGTAAGATGGTATAAAACTTGATATTCTGTAAGCCTCCTTCCTGGCACTACTCCAGAGCTCCAGTATCAATGTTGGATCACACTCAAACCCATAAAAGTCTCCAATATACCTCATCACTATGAAAAGGAAAAAAAAAATCCTCAAACCCTTGACAGTCAAGTTTGTGTGGTGACTTTTCCCTTGAATGTACTTTAAATTCATTTTAACCTTCACCCTTTTAGTGCACCCTGCAAGAAAAAGCTGTCAGCAGAAACAGTGGCATCAGTGTATCTATTAAGATTTAAAAGGTAGAGCTCCATGCTGGTGGTACTATGAAAAAACATGGCAGTAAGGTCGGGTGTGTCATCAGGAATTGCTCTAGAAAGTGGAAAACTGGACAGCGTCTCCACATGAAAACCTCTGGAAATGAACTGAAAGAGATGGCAAAAGGTGAGTTCCTATCAAAACTGTATTCAACTCTGTTCCACGTATTTACTTGCATATACGTAATGCATGTACACTTGCACATTCTACATCCCATCCAGTGGCCCCAAAGGCTGACATCTCCATTTAGAGTCACAGGAAGTTATGACTTAATAAAACTTGAAGGAAAATTAAGGGGAAGGATGCGGTGATACTGAGATACTCAAAAGAGGGTGAGGGCCCAGCCCATTTTGTGACTGTAATTTTGCACAGGATCCAGCAGGTTGGAGACCTTGAGCTCTGACTAAGCCCTTTGGGGCTCTACAGTAAATACAAATTCTTATCCATGGGATTATAGGGAAATCTTTTGGAGATATGGGATTCTAACCTGGCCCTAGAACTAAAATGTCTCCATATACCAAAACACCTTGTTTGGAGCTTGATCTAGCACAGTTTGGCTTGCATTTTCACTTGTTTAAAATTTGCAGCTGTATGAACGGCAGCTTCACAACTTACACAGAAGATTTATAGCCATATAGACAGAAAAAAAGCCAACACCTAAGAAACTACTAAAAATTAATGCATCCTATTAGCTTGCCACCTCTTGAAAACTGCTCAAATCAATAATAACTAGCCAACTGCAACTGTAGGTGAGCAGCCTTTATCATTTAGTAAGTTCTAACCTTAATTTTCTACATGTGCATAAATTAAAACTGAAAGAAAGAGGTGTTACTTTCAGACTGCACAAGCCTGTAAAACAGCCAGAAGGAAAAGCAAGTGGTAAGATCTATTCCTCAAATATTCTCAAGGATGATTTTGGAAAAGGAATTTGTCTACGTATGGTTTGTCTGCAATATAGGTTTTTCTCCTTGCATCTCAGTCGCAGTAATGCTCAAAGTAAATGCTGTCTCTCAAAGAACTCATGGTTTAATCGCAAATGGGATTTGCAATTGCCAGACTAGCTGGTGGGAATGCTTGAGCTAAGCCTTTAGAAAATGTTGGTGCTTTGTCACTGTTCGAAGGGTGACAGCATCTTCAGGCCTCAAGAATGTTTGGGTCTCACTGTTGCAGGCTGCATTTTAAAAATGGGCAAGTATGGAGAAAGTTAAAAAAAAAAAATGGCATGGAATCAAAGGTGCTAAGATATTTTAAAGAAAAAGAATATGGGAATACTCAATGAAAGCATAACAGAGTGATCACTCGTGAAACTGGATGATAGCTAATATATGCCAGCATTTAAATGTTGGTGTTATACGTTACCAAACAGTAATATCAAACATTTGTTCAATTTTATAAATATAATCTAGAAGGATCCGTATTCTGACAACTATTCTTAGTCTTGTAGCAAACACAATGCTATTAAGAATGGACTGTTAATATGAAAATATTAAGAAAATCTTTGTTCAGTCTGCTGTTAAAATCGGCAAAAGCTGAACAAAGTATGTTATTACATTCTCATTCCAGGGAGAAAACACATAGCAAGAATATGTTTGTAAGTCTAAGGGTCTGTGAACAGAGCTCCATACCACGGCATTATGACTTGGGGACAAAGAGGCCGGTAGTTACTTATCATCTGGTTGGAAGATGACAGAAAAGAGTAAAGAAAAAAAAAAGGAACAGAAGGAGGAAAAAAGGCATATACATAAGGCTGGGGGATCAAAGCAAAAACACTGTAGGCCAAAACTCTTTTGAAAGAAAACTCAGTTAAACTGACCTACTGCTTTTAACACACAAGTGAATTAGTAACCATTATTAAATAACAGAAGTTGGTGAGACACAATATATGTCACACTTTTTTGCAAGTACTTGCACTTTTCTGACAATACTCCATCGCAGAGTAGATAGAAGATACACTATACGTTGTTAAAGCGAGTAAGAGACCTGAGCTATGACATTCTCATTGAAAACTGAAGAAAGTATTTCTGTCTTATTCTAAGCCTTTTTATTATAGCAAAATTGCAATTATCAACCTCAAATATTCTTCATTTATGTCAACTTTTAAATATTCTTTTGGGGCTACATTTTCCCCTGCTAGTTGAACTTCTTAAACTCACTAAATGAAGATGTGTATCTATAGCAAGAATACAAAATACAAATGTATATATTAGGAGCTGAAAAAAAAAATTAACGTGTGACATAGGAGAGGAAATTCCTTTAGGTCATAAGGTTAATATTCAGAATTTTCTTTAATATAACAAGGACCAGAATCATTAATTATCTTAATAAGGATGCGCTAATTAATTGGTTTTCCGAAGTGCTCCTGCTCCAGCAGTCATGGGAACCTTAGAAGGAGGGAACACCAACAGATAGCTCCAAGTCTAAAATAGGCCCTAAGTAATTCTGAATGTCTCTTGGCTTTAACAAAATAAATCCGCCATCCAGCTCAGAAAGAGACAAAAGAGGAGGCAAAGCTGCCAAGAGCCATATTGCTTTTCACAGTTAAAGCCACTCTCCTTGTGTTATGTCTCTCTACATGACATGACAAATTCAAAAGTGTGTTGATATAAGAATTTGCAAACAGACTAAACATTACTCGAGGAATCTTTACAAAACTTCTCTCAAAAATAAACAAAAAATTGAGAGATAAAACTACCAACTAACAGTTCCTTTGAGAAAGAAACTTGAGAATCGCTGAGAGGAGAAGTGATTAACGTCAGACTTTTAACTGGCCCGCAAGGCTGCAGAAAAACAAAGCGCTAACAAGGGGCCATCGCTGTGCAGAGCAGGGCAGGCGCAGGGACTTTATATGTGCACGTTATTCTTTTGCAGCCTGATGGTCACAGTTTTTACACTGTGTTTGTGTCTTGGACCTGAACGGAGGCTAACAGGCAGCTTCGGACTAATGTGAGTCCCAGAGCAGTTAGAGGTGGCTTGCAGAGCCCCGCTAGACGTGGAAGGCACCTGTGGTGTGGTGCGGTGCGTCCTCCCTGCGCACCGGGTGTTCAGCCAGCAACGCGCACAACTTCATCGCAAGACTGCTTGCATAGCAACTGAGCCAGCGTAAGCAGCCACTGCTACCCAAATTGTAAATTGTCATGTAATTCCTAAGATGGTGTTTCCTAAAACAACCTCAGCAATAAAGTGGCCTGGGAAAACCCGACCAACAACCATCCTACTCCTTCCCCATTATATTATTCAGAGTGAAAGATGTGCTTGGGATTCACCACAAGAAAATGCAGCCACTGTCTCTGTTTCAAAAGCCCCGGAGCATATAATAAAAGAGACAGAAGATGGTACAAGCAGAAAGAATATAAAGCCAAGGAAAGGGAAACTGTTCCTGGGCAAAGACACTGTGCAATGGGTTTTGTTTTACAGGCTGCTTGCTTTTCCCTAGCATTCAACATTTGGAGTGAGGTAACTCCAGGGTGCAGATTAGTGATGGATGGCTAATTAAAAAAAAAAAAGAAAGAAAGAAAGAAAGAAAAGAGTTATGAGAATCTGCCAAGAAACTTTGTCCAGCAGCAGGTCCCTGGTGGCGTAGTCAATTACAGGAACATTGAGTTTTAGTAGAAGATCTAAATCAAAAAGCTGTTTAACATTCTCCAAGATTTTCTTTTTTTTAAGAGACACAAGTCTGAAGAAGAACCAGACTGCCAAAAATCACTGTTTCAGGCACCCAGAGAGGGGTCAAAACTCAAAGGAAATCTATTTACAGACTTTTACTGCATTTCTTCTGTTTAGGTTTCTGGCATGCTTTTTAAAGCATCTTTAAACTCAGTGAAGAAAAAATTGTGTATGATCTAGTCCTGCTAAGCTTAGTGTCTATGTGCACGTGTTGTAGAAATACACATGAAGTTTATCCTGAAGGATAAGCTGTGTGGTACATTTACCCTTAAAAGACATATAAGACAGAGTTGACCACTCCGTGTTCAAGGCCATGCTCCGTGGGAGCTCAAGGTAACGCAGTGCCACAGATCATAAAACAAGAAAGTCGGAAGACAGGCAATGAGATATGACACGTTTCTTCTTTCTTCGTCTGTTTTCTAATAGTCTGGGAAAGCTGGAGGGTGCAAACAGGAATAATTTGAAAGTGTCACAGAGGCCCTTCCCAAGCTTGGAGATTTGGAGGAACTGCAGAGGGACCAAGCAAAGGTGCAGCCTGACCTCATACTGGTAGGGCAGGAGGACCCAAAAGTGGTGGCTTGCACGTCGAACTTTCTGACACATAGTTTAGCAGACAGAGGCAGGAGAACTATGAATTCCTGCTATCAAGCCCAGTGGGAACTCTCTCCTGGCAAATGCATCACAAGAAACACACCAGTGGGAAATAAAAGATATTTTTCTGGCAGTGGAATGAATTAAAGCTGGTGGAGAATGAAGGAGCTCTGGCCTCAGAATTTAGACCTCCTCCAGTGTCTCCACTAACTATGGCTGTGAAAAAGACACATACACTTCAACACTAAAACACAGTGAGGGGTTGTGAAGCTTTCCAAGTACTGAGGCTAGTACCCCAACTTTTCAGTGATGCACAATAACTGTAGATTCCAGTCTGCAGCTTTCAATTTCAGTGACCATACTAGATTGAGAAGCTGAGAAGGTGATCTTTGGATAAACAGAAATATCCTAGATATGAGCTCAAGACAAGGAAATCTGGAAGAGTCTTAGAAAAAAAAATCTCCTCTTGAACAAGAAGGCTATTCAGAGCTCCAAAAAATACTTTTCTCCCTGGTATGCTCCAGCAATGTCTTGCTATTCCCCTTTTCTAGCTGAACGTATGAGATTATGAAATTGAGATCAATAAAACTTTTTCATTTGTGAAGGCGGGGGGAGAGTTAATTGGTGATTAATCATGAAGACATGAAGAGTGGGAGCAGTGTATTTATGGAGCAAAGTGGCCTTTGGCAGTCTAAAACCAGAGGGCTAAGGTATCTCTCCTGTGCATTAGAAGCATGCTTCATGAGTGCAGGGCTATGAAAGAACCAGTATCCTTCTTCCTTTCTCATTAAGGTACCGAACAGAAAGTGCCCTGTAATCTGCCCTCATTCTGCAGGATTCCCATTGCGGCAATATGTATTTTAGAAACATGGCTCTCCACAGGGGACCCAGAGAAATGAGAGGGAAAGAACAGTATTGCAAGAAGCTGGCAAAAGGCTGCGGCTGAATTTAGAAACCAAGAAACAGCCAAGTAAGCCTTTTCTTCTGATGTACAATCACAAATATATAACATTATGTGTATTTCAAAGAACAAAATCTAGTTACTTTTGCACTGAATTATACCGCTCTTCTTGATCCCTCCTGATCTTAGCCAAAGAGGGCTTTAAAAGTACGAATGTCAGCATGTCAACCGCACTGCTGCTTTCCACCTAAGTTGTAGCTCTTGTTTACACAAGCAAAATGCAGCCAAAGTTTTGAAAGGCCTGTCAGTTCAACCCAGTGGAGCATGAACCATTCTGTCGGGCACTGCTCTAAATGCTCTTCCTTCCTTCCTTTTCATTTGCTAAGGTCAGATAAACAGTACCAGGAACTGCATGTGAAGCTCTTCCCTACATGATAAAAGACAGGGATCTTTCTATGAAGTCCTTGGACAACTGTAATCATAAGCTCAAAGCAGAAAACTCACCTTGGAGCTAACCATAGATATGCATCTGCTTCTTATCAAGTGTCTTCCTCTCCCTCCTTGCCCTCTTCAGCTTTTAGCTTTTCTTTTTGTCTGAATCTGTGTAGACTTTTACCATCAGGAGATAGGAAATAGTGTTTACATAATCTAAGGCAAACACCATGGAAAGAAGACTGAAAAGTTTCACAATATTTTCCACTTACTAGTTAGTGATGAATGTAACATGCATTATAAAATCTACTCTCTAACAAGCAAAACGCCATCCATAGATCTCTGCATGTGCATCTCTGCACTTCATATATTCCAGGACAACGAAGTAAAACCATGCTTCTGCCCTTCTTCAAAGCAGGCATGTCCTCAGAGCCAGCTGACCAGTACATCTGGAACAGCGGTGCACCCAGAAATAACGTGGCGTGATGCAAAACAGCAGTATGAACCCTGAAACTGCAAATTTCATTAGCTTTTAAGAAACAACCACATCTATTCTGCAAGCAACACATGCATTTTTCACACCTCTCAGAGACTCACAAACAAAATGCGTCAGTCCATAGCATCCCTCAAAAATAAGAATGTGCAAATACTAGGGAGCTCAACCGCCATGAATAGCAAGCTACGAATTTAAATAAGAGAAAGGAGATTTTACCATGTGAGGCTGAAAGAGGTAAATGCAGCCTGAAGGAAAGGCAGAGATGCATTCAGGCACTTGAACACATAAAAGAGCTCTGCTTGTTGAAGGCAGAGTGTTTTCCAATTTTACAGAGAAAAGCAGAACAAAATGTAATACCTGGAAGATGCAGCTAGACAAAATTGCCTCCAAAATATGAAATATTTTCCTAGCAGCGATGATGAATACTGGAATGCTTTCCAGGAGAAGTCATGCACTGTCACGTTAAAACGCGGGAAGGTACGGCGCGCTTTCATTTAGCTTCTGAGAGACACATTACAGGTCAGAATAGACGATTACAGACCTCCCTTCTGGCCTCACTATCTATGAATCTGCAAATTTTACAGCTTCATCCTGTGGGGCCAAGACATTTTGGCTCCCAACCAGCAACGGACTTACGCGTATGCTGAAATGAAAGGTTACTTCCCTTACTGGCTCCAGGTCAGCCTGATCAGCCTCTTGCAGGATAGCCCCAACTATCTTTAGCTATCTCAGTGTTTGAGCACTTTGGGGATTCTTTTCTGCATGAGCAATCAGAGGCTGACAAGAGCTGAGGTCTGATAAACTACAATTTCAAAAGCAAGGGGATGGCTGTAATTCTGGCTTATCTTGCACCTATTCTTCTAATGCAAAAGCAGGTGAAAACGCTCCTGTAGATTTTTTTTGTTCCAGTTTAGGTTGGCAATAATTTAATTCAGATCGGGAAAGACAAACCAAGCAAGGTTGCTCTAGGAAGATAAGCAACGAAAAATGATGCCTTTTCCCAAAGATAAACTTAATGTAATTATTCACTTGAGAAAAAGGATGAAATCAATATTTGTGGCTGGAAATACTTACACGCTAAAAGAGTCTAACTCGACCCATTCTGAATAGTGGACTGGAAAAGATGTGTCGCAATAGCTAGTTTTAAAAATATATACGTACTCAAAAACATATACATGTATTTCTATACCTATGTATAGATACCTAAACATTATTAATAAAAATTAATTGGAATATAGTCAAAAGAGCCTGCAAAAACAGTCCTCAGCTCAGGAACACTGACTGGAGATGGAGTTTTTATGAATTAGAGGCCAATTTGGCAACATACAACACTTAACCCACCTGGCCTAATTGGAAATTCTTTAAAATTAAATTATCTTGACAGTAAGTGTAATTAAAAACTTCTACGTTTTCTCCTTACACTCAGCACTACATCCTTTGAAGCTGTCATGTACTTGCAAGTAGTAACAGTCAGTTACCTTTTGGTGGTCCTAATCTCTTGCTAAGAAGAATTTCTTTCATGTATCCGCAACACTCTTTCTATTCCCGTCCCCCCATAAGTACCTTATATAATTCACCATAGTATTTTGATTGGTCAAAGATTGCTGGCATTTTGCTGTGGTGGTTTTTCCTTATTTATTTTTTTATTTATTATTATTTTTTTTAAGTGAGATGATAGCTGATAGGTTAATGAGAATTTCCTATACTTGTAGTAAGAACATTTTTGGCCATGGTTAAATATGAGGCATAAGATGTATTTTCAAGGAAGAACAAAATTAAGGACTAGGAAATTCTGAGCTAAACACAGGTTTCCAAGATCTCATTCTTGATTTAAGACAATATAAGCAGAAGTACATCAGTCTAAACTGATCTGATTTTAAAAATGAACAGAAATAAAAATGTGCTTTAACTCACCTTCTAATACTTAGAACAGCATTAGTGTAAGACAACTCTGTTTTATCCATTTTAAGGGGACGCAGAGGTGGAGTGGAAATAAATCCAGCCTTTAACACTAACTCTGTGAACAGCGACTCAAGAATGAGTGGGGAAAAGAACATTTCTAGCTTTTTGTACATTCTCTTCCCAATATTAGGAAAAATCTGGCTAGAAGATATTTCCAATACTCATTCAGAGCAACTTAAACATTTCTCCTTCACCTTCCGTCCAAAGCAAATGTGTCAAAATGCTGATTAAAATACAAACCTGTCCGATTTGGTCTCCTGAGGCGGTGACAGAGTTGTCCCATAACGAGAAGTGGGTGTCGTAGGGGCACTCAGTCCAGAGTAAGGTCGCGGAGAAGAGTAAGAGTTGCTGCCATAGCTATTGTACCTGGAGTGGTGAGAAGAAAAATAGCAGAAAAGGAGAGAGACAGAGAGACAAGAAATAGTCAGCAAGCAGACATGCGACAGCAAACCTGGTTTAGGGGGTGGGAATGCTGCCATACCCCAGAACTCCCCAGACATCCAGCTTCTGAAAATATTCCTCTAACCCCAGCTTCAATATATGTAGCCTGTCATCTCCTTTTAATATAACCCATGCCATGGAAAGACTTGATTTGAATACTGAGCTATTGGTATGGAGATTAATGAGAGATTAGAATGATCCTCTTAAGCGACTGTTTTGAGTTGGAATACTTAAATCACTGCTCAGTTACTCAGATTTATTCGCTGGTTTGGGAGCTGATACCCAGCCATTAAGAAAGGGACCGAAACGATACATGTCAGCAGAATTCGTCCCTAGTGAAATTAAGGAAAAGGGCAGCATTCCCCAGGCACCAACTGAACACGGACGCACATGATTTGCGAATGTTTGTGTTACAAATGAAAAACATCCACATTCTTTTCAATTAAAGCAGGCTGTATACATTTGCTTTCCCCTCCTCCAACGTAAGTTATAGCTTATGTGCCATATCTTACAGCGTCTGTGAAAAATCATCACCATGGTTAAAAAGACTTTTCTCCGGAAGCATGGCTTTAGGAATTTCTACCAGCCATTTGCTCTATTAAAAAAAAAAAAAGAAAAAAAAAAAAAAAAAGAACTTGACTTCAATGTGAGTTTGCTGATCAAAGAGAAATTGATTCCAGGACTCTTGGAATGGGCCACCTCCCCAGAGTCCCTTGTAGCAATGTTTCCATCCTGGCCCTTGCAGTGAATAGAAAAGGCAATGGTATTGCTTTGCTGGGCCTTTTAACCATTGTATTTAAATGGCTTGTCAAAGAGACATAGAGATTCCCAATCATGGAAAAACATTAACTTTTCTTTTCACAGAAAACGTCATTTTCCCGCCTGGAAAGCGTACAATGTTCTGAAGGTAAAGTAGTCTACATGGCCAACTCATCCAAATGACAAAAGTCAGTTCAGGAAAAAGGAACACTTCATTTTCTTTATTATAGTTCATGACATATGATATACTCTCCTTTATCTTATCCTTTCTCTGCCTTCTCTTCTCCCACATGCGTCAGCACTAAGTAATTTCTCTTCAGTCAGAGATTTTATTTGAAAATACTGGTTGGTCTTCCTTTATCTCCATTTAACACATTCACTTAGTCATGCAAAATTTCATTCAAAGTTTCAGACTCCATTCCTTAGGGTACAACAGCACTGCTAACTGCCAAGGCCAGTGTTAAAATCAGAATAAATTTCGGTTAGGAGTTTTTATATATATATATACACGCGCGTGTGTGTATATATATATATATATGTAAATAATGGAAGGAATCATGCTTTATACAGAAACCTTCTTATCGATTATTATGTTTACTTTTCACTTCCTCTGCCCCTTGAAAAAGTGGACACACTGCAGAATCTTATCTTAGACTAGGGAATTTCAATGAGGCCAAAGTTAAGAAAACCCCCAATTAAAAATGGGGACAACACATCTTCTATAGGCTCAGAGCAACGAGTGTTAGCAAATCAAATTTAGAGAGACTAGCATGTGGCATCCCTCAAAATCAAATTTAGAAGGCAAAAGAGAAGCTAGGACAGTAGCGAGTCAAAACCTATGCATCAGCTTAAGCTTAAGTCTGCATCCTATGTACCATGTTTTTTTCTCTGACCTTCTTCTGGTGGTTGCTATTACTTCCATTTTTCTGTCATGTCTGATATATCGATGCAAACTGCACTGACCTTGTCCCAGAAGCCTTCCCTCTGCAGAAACCCCAGATATTCAGGCATTTACCTCTTTTATGAACACATTCCTGCCCAACTGATGCAAGCTTTGCCCTCTTTTTTCTCCAGATAAACCCAACACAATCCTCCCTCACATCACACCCTCCATCTTATATGATAAAGAGAAGCACAAGGATAGTCAGAGGAAAAAAATTCACTGCAGAAATACTAAATATTGCAGGAACAGGGGGTATTTAAACATTTATGTATATATTCTCTCTGAAAAGTATAACTATGACAGCAACAATAATGAGAGACCAATAAAGGAGTGGGAAAGGCCGAATAGAAAATGGCAAATACACAGCAAAATGTAAATTTGGAGGAATCCCAGAGTTCAAGGAAAGACATCTGAACTAAGTCCTTTATCAACAGTTACTTGGATTTACAGGCTTCTCAGAGAAATGAAAAAACAGCAAAAAACCCCACCCACCTATTAGAAGAGAAAGATCAAAAATTAAAAGGATCAAAGGAATCAAAATATTTGTTCACATGCAGAAATTCAGAAGGACTGCTGCAGAAAGGAAGAAATAAATACGCTCATAATATATGCGTACATTTATAACATCAAACACTAACCATCAGGAAAGGAAACTAAAAAATGTCAACTTTTAAAGGTGATTCTCTAGCGTTGCTTTCTGTTTTATCTATTGTCATCTGTTTTATTGCAAAACAGACTGAGACAAAACAAAAAGCTTTACATGTTTTCAAATGGGTAGGATAGCAAATTAAAAATTAGAATTAAAAATGAAGAGAAATGTATAAGCCACTGAACATGACCATACATTGTGGAGGGAAAACTGTCTATTCCAAGCGCTGTAAGTTCTTTATAAGGTTTAATCTAAATCTTTGCTGCAAGCACAAGTTGAAATTGTGTGTGACAGGGATATGCAGCATAATCTAACAGCAAATTCAAGATTTGGCAGTTCAGGCTTTGAAGCCAGGATTTCACCCTTGAATTCCATGTGCCAATCTGATCTCTTGCAGTTCTGTATCAGAAGAGCTTCATTAATTTTCAAGAACTCATGCCTGCAAATTACACTGTTGTAAATGAGAGCAAAATAATATTCCTACACACAATCTCCCAAATCACACATTATTTATCTACTGCCGTACAGAAGAGGCCAGGTTACTTATTAACTATAGACCTGGAAGAGGAATAAGATGAAATGAAGGCAACAAAGGCAAGGGGAGAATATCAATCAAATCAAAATATAGGCTGACATGACTAAAAC
The DNA here is from genome assembly GCF_036370855.1 of Dromaius novaehollandiae. Taxonomy (NCBI): domain Eukaryota; kingdom Metazoa; phylum Chordata; class Aves; order Casuariiformes; family Dromaiidae; genus Dromaius; species Dromaius novaehollandiae. The sequence continues at coordinate 67,705,970 of NC_088099.1, read as the reverse complement.
TAATACAGTATGTTCTGGAAATAATACAACACAGAGAGCATGTTATTACCACTATAAAACTCTCAGAAAGTGTTCTTCATTTATCTAAAAATTAATGTCAGCTGCATAAAATCTACCTGTTTTCCCTCATCACCTCTGCTTCCTTTTCCTTCACAGATGCTGGAGACTCTTCAAAGTCATATGAGAAGAGGTGAAAAGGAGTATGTGGTACATAAGGTAATTTCTCTACCGTTGGAGATGCCTTTGGAGTAGTGGATGCCGATGAATTTTGGGAAGAGCTCAGCAAAACTGGCGCAGGTGAGGATGGTGATGAATGAACAGAATTACGATGGGAGACAGATGAATCAGGCACAGAAGAGGAGCTGCTGGAAGAGCTCTTTGCTCTAGAGCAGGAGAGAGGCCTCTCAGCTGGAGAAATTGCACTTGAGACGGTTGAAGCATCAGAGCACTGTGAAAGGTTCTCATTCGTAACCTCATGGGCAGCTGGGACCCCACTGCAGGAGGAAAATGTTGCGAGGAAGGGAAAAGAAAGGCAGAGAAATAGGGAAAAAAAAAGAGAGATCAATAGATCATAGTGTTTGGGGAAAAAATAAAGGCTAGGAGAGACAAACAAACAAAAATACCTAAATGTAGACAATCTCTCTCTCTCTCTCTCTCTCCCTCTCTCTTTTTTTTTTTTAAAGTTGAAGTTACTCAAATCTTTATATCCTGGTAGGGTTCTTCTTGGGGTCAGAAAAACTGAGAAAAGGGAGGGATTCAGCTTTGAGGAATGGAAGGGATTTAATCCACAGACTTTCAGAACGCAGAGTCTGAATTTTGATTGGCCTTGTATTTTCATGAACCTTTTCACAACCGTTTTCTGCGCTGTTTTCACATGGCCTGTTAGACTGGAAGCATTGTCTGAGTAGCACAAAGCAGTCTCAAAACTCTGGATGATCTGGCACACAGAGCAGAGATATGTTAAGACCCTGTCTGCATGAGGACCCCTGAAGGCCAGGTATGTGATTACCATCCTCCCCAGCAAATTGATATTTTTATTAAAAACCCAGAAACACTCATCCACCAAAGATAAAAATGGAAAGTGCCCAATCAGCATTCTTCTGTCAAAAATTAAGGTTTAAAGCTATTTTAAAAGCAATATCTTACCAAATTGTTTGCCTAGGCATGAAGCCACTAATTTATCTGAGTGTCAGCATCCCATCCGATCTCTGTGCTGGTGTTAGATAGAGACTACTAAAGCTACCTGTACACCTAGCACAATGGAAAATGCACCCGCCTGGCTCTAACGTAGGTAGGTGCTGTTGAACTACAGAAGGAAAAATGGCAAGGAAGGTGAAAAGCCATGGGATATGCACTGCTGGATTCCTGCTACCACCACTATCTCCAGCATAAGCGCTGCTCATGGGCTCTGGACTGCGTCGCTTGGCAGGCCGCTGGTTTGATTTTCCCCAGACCACCTCTGCCCTCTACCTACACAGCGTGCAAGCAACTGCACCTTGCTGAGGAGAGAGGGTTTGCCACAGAGTAAGCAACAAAAATATAAGTCACATAGGATATTATGAATTTAATTGTTAGGTGTACATACACCCAGTAATCATTCTCACAACAGAAACACACGGGACAGGCTGGAAACCTTCATCTATTTTACCAGCTGTGCATGAGAGCAATCACTGAAGTCAAACTACTCCTACCCTTCCTGACAGGATTTAAAATAAATGGCCAGAATACCAACCATTTTTGTTATACTACAGTGACAGTGAAAGGAGGTATTTAAGAAAGTCATCCGAGTATCACCCGACCACCTCAAAGTGACTATTCTTTTAAAAGAATGATGTCCTATAAACACACCCTTTATATGGCTCCCAAACACTATGTTTTTTCACAATATTTAATATATGCATCTGATTTATTGTCTTAGCTTTGACTTTTAAGCTTTTGGATTTGAGGAAATTATCACTTAATTTTGAAATTTCAAGCAACCTTTGGCTACATTTGCAGACTGGAAGATATTAATAACAACAGTACAGTATTTTCTTTGGAATTTGCACATTAAACAGTTTCGTTTCTTCCTTCCATGCTGTATAGTGTCTGCTTGAATGTGGTTGATTAAAAAAAAAAAAAATCCAATCTCATTTGCCGAGTTGCAAAGCCAAACAATTTAACTTAAATCAAATGGCTGTCTGGAAGAAATACCATATTTCCTTTTTTCCAATTTATTACGATAAAGTTGCCAGATGCCAAATCCACATATACCTCTGAAATAAGTGGAAAATTTTACATGAGAATATTGTTTTGATAGCTGGTTTGTTTATATACATATATACACACAGATGTGCATATATGTACAAAATGATATATGCCTATCAGGTTTACCTCTGGGTAATTCTCTCCTATAAAAAAATGAACAAAATTGAAATAAATCAAAGACAATATTCAAAAAATGGCAGTCTTCTCCATATTGACAGATATTGCTAATGAGGTTATACAACAAAAACAGGGATAACAATAAAAACCCTAAGAAACCAAGCAATAGCCTAACTCAACAAAGCATTGTAATATTTCACCATTGCTCTAACCAAAAAGATAGGCCTAAGCCATGCTTCAAAAAAAGTTATGCTCTCTGCTAAATGTCTTTATGATGTGTGACTGTTATTCATTTTGTACCAAAGTAATCAAGAGTGAGCGAGTGCAAACGGTTCTTCGTGCATTGAGCAGATATAATTAAACATGTTGCCATTAGCACACACAACAGCAAAGCTTTTACACTCGAAAAAATTTCCTGGAGGGTGGCTTTAAAAGGTAAGCTGGGAATGCGAGTTAAAAGGGGTGGTGAGTTAATGCCAGGATCCGCAGAGCTGAGGAAAGGTGCAGGGACAACACCGAGTCCTGGTACCTGGCTTCGACCTGCCTACTGGCCTCTTCCTCCCCCTCATCCTCAGTATTGGGCTCTGTAACTGGCTGTTCTTCTTCCTCTTCTTCAGACTCTTCCTCCTCTCTGAGGTCAAATCAAGGAAAGAGGCACGCAGCGGGACACAAAGAGAGAAGGTGGAAGAGAAAACGACATGAGTCACCGGAAAAAGAAAGTCAGTGAAGCTAGAAATGGAGGGCAACAAGAAGAGGGGGAGCTGCAGCAGTAGGCGAACAGCCCACTACATCTTCCCAGTAGGTACGTGCTGGCACAAGGGTGGCTAACAATACATAAATTTTACCATCTCCCTATTTACATTTTTTATTATTAATTTTTAAGACACCAAGATTTGTTATACCATTTTCTTCTGGAGCTCAGCTTTACTTTTGCTACTCCACTACCTGCACAGACATTAATGGAAAGCATTCATGACAATACCAATGTTCAATTTATAAGGTATAAAGCTGTATCAATTTGGCTTAAAGCACAGTACACGCTGAATCAAGCTGGCACTGGACATCACACTTTTAAATTAACACAAACAAAACATTTCTGTTTTATGCAGAAACAAGGTAGCAGCTGAACTGGAAAATAGAACAGGATGAAACATTAAGTTAGAAATAACAGAAAGACTAAACCAGTTCAGGACTATTTGAAAATAGCATTATTTTAGTTATTGGATACCAGTACATGAATTATTTAAGTAAAGAATCATTAGTATTGTCAAAGCAGGCTTCGGTTCAGCAGTCAGTCTGGCAGAAAAAAATTATAAGTAACGCATAAAGCCTCCATAACCTACAAACGACATAAGTAAAAAGAAAACTATATTAAACAAAAAAAGAGGCTACATTGTCTGCCTCCACTACCTCCCATTTATGCCTCTTCCCCCCCAAGCCAATGGACTCATGGAAAATTTAGAAAATATTTTCTTTTTTTGGTCTTTTTTCAGTTGCATTTGATCCAGTTCTCAACTTCAGTTAAGGAAGAATAAGAGTAGGTATGTTCCATGCAAAAAAAAAAAAAAAAAAAAAAAAAAAAGCATACAAACAGTAACAAAGTTTGTAGCACACTCCTATTTCATCCATTTTCCCAAAAGCTGTTTTTCTTTTCTCTAATTCTAATGGGATGTTCTGTGCGCTTTTTCCATTGAAAATTAGCATGTTTCCACATCATAAGAAAAAAGAATATTGATAACGTGAGATCATGACGTCATCGAGTGTTACGCAAAGGGTTGATCCAAAGTTTCTTGCATTTGCATGAAGTTATGTAAGTTTAAACTAGTAATAACCAGGAAGATGGCAGCACCTGGAACTTTTTCCAACACTCCAGCAAACATCTACAAAGTAGATGCTTTTAACCATTCCTAAGAGCCACATGACAGAGCCACATTACTTGTAGCAGATCCTCTCTCCGTCCCCCTGCCTTTCCCCACAAACATAACCTTTCCCTGCAGAGACAGAGACACCTCTTGACTTCCACGCATGTATACATCAGCATTAAAAAACAAAAAAACAAAACTGCCAGTCCTACAACAATCACATTTGGCCAATAAGACGGGAAGCTCCTGATTCTGTGGTAAAAGCACAGTGCATCCTATAATGCTGATAGCACGGCCACTGCTAATATGAATTGCTCAGTGGCCACCCTGCTCTCAGCTCTCACCAGGAGGCTTCCAGACTGATGTCATCAAATTCCTTGCACCTCTCCAACGTCTCCGAATGCCCAGAATCATAACTGAAATACTCATTGGATATGATAGATATTATAAATCCGAAAGGATTCTTTGAGCATGCATGTGTTCACCTAAGTGAACAGCCGCAAGGACAGGACCTTAAAGTGAATGCATTGCAACTCTGTGTGATAGGAGTTGAGCTGGGAACTATCAATGTTATATTTGTTCTGAATGCCAAGGGAAGCTGGGGAGAGAGAAAAAGCATCCAAACCCAGAGAGGAGCAGCTCACAGCAAGGATCACCTCAGAAGAGAGCACCATCAGCTCCCTAAGCTAGCGTTGAGGGACATATCATGCGATGTTTGCCTTGAGATCCTGTCATCTGTTTTTACATCTGGTAATTATAACCCTGAATGTACGGTCTTTAGGTCTTGATGCTGAGGCGTCTATTTACCAGCAATGAAAGCTGTTCTCTTCCCCAAGTTTCAAAGCTTTTGTATTCATTATTTATTAGAGTAGGTTATTTAATTGGTACCTAAAGCCCCGAACCTACTTTTACTTAACAGTCAATTTACCTAGAAAAAAATCTAAAATGTTTGGAACTGAATATGGACTTAGTAGTCTAACTTTAGACATTCATTTCGGAAAATGCTGACCTTCTGTGTAAAAAGTATATAACAAGTGAAGCATACATTACCAGTGAGCTATAATCAACTAAAATACGGTACTCTGATTTTTACTGCTTTGCAAAGCATTGCTCTAATCCACTATTGGGAAAATCTGATTCCAATAGAACTAGCTTAATCAGAAATAAGAAAACTTCCTAAATTAAGTGATATATGATCGGCTTTAAAAAAGCAGGATACATGAACAGCCCCGCACCAAAAAACCCCTAAACTGCATCTCACTTACCCTGGAAGGCCTAGTTTTCTTCAAAGACAAATGGAAAACCAAGCAGCCTTTAGAACGACAATAAAAATGCTCAGATTAAGGCCAGTTCGTTGGATTATCAGTTCAAAAACAAACCAGAAAACTGATCTGTGATATCTCAGGTTCTAGAGCCATCAATAAAACATTTTGCACAGGCATTAGCATTTCCTTAAAAACATGATTAATGCAGAGATCACTCTGCAGAATGTACAGTCGTACAAGATGGCTAGGCTTCTCCTATGCTTAAAGCAATTTAGCTTTTTAAGTACATCCTTCGTTCAGGTATGCAGTACCAAAAATCTATTTGTTGAAGGCTTAGCAATAAGACACGGACTTAATTTCACCTTGGAGTCAATTACTGGAACTGAAAACCATTTCCACGTAAGGACTATTTGGGGACATGTAAGCTTTTGGTTCCAGCCCTGTGGGTAGAGACATGATCCATGAGAAACGCTACAAACCTACCTCAAGAAACAGGGCTTAGACTGGGAGATGACATGACCTACATGGAGGTGAAGGAAATGCTTAGTCCCATCCTCCTTTGTGATGGGTCAGGACTATTCAGAGTGTCACATGAAGGGAATACTTCTGCATGCCATGATGTTTATCTGCAATTTCATCTTGGGAAGCAAAACAGTCAAAAGCCTGGCTTCTCAGGGGTTATGACTTGCTGGACTCCAAAGGAGCAGATTATTTAGAAATCTGATGACTGGCTGAGGCCATAAAATACCATTCCCTGTATTGAATGAGGCTATGATTCTAGCAACAAATCCAATCACAGCACAGATTCTGACTGCAATATGAGCAATAGCTCCTGCCTTTGTATATTATTTGAGTATATCATATTTCAAATAAACTAGGCATGTAGAGCAATCCTATGCAACACACTTGTATGGCATCAGACATTAACATATCCATAATGGGTACTGTTTCAAAGTTGAATATTTTGGAGGAAGTCCATTTATTCTTGATTATCACACATATTTTTGAACTGCAATAATAAAAAAGAAAACTGAATCAACTGGGTGAACACTAAGAAGTGAGCATAGATACTCATACATACATCCACAGAGCTCTTAAGTACAAAATGGAGGTGTTGCATGTGTATTAGAGCATCTGATTTGGTAGACAGGCAGCTCCAAGGCTGCTGATAGCCAACAGCTGTGCCTGTTCCACAAGAGACAGATGCTGATATTCAAGACAGAGTCACAAAAATGAGTTTTTTTGGTTTTTTTTAACTCTCACCAGAACAGCAAATCTATATAGTTACATGACTCACCTACTGCTGTGAAAGAGGGTGGAAGTTAACTGAAGTCTTCAGGTCCCTACAGATATCTAGTAGCAGCGCCTTGGCTCTACAGGCCATCTTCAAACCCTAACTGGCTTAATTTTAGAGATTCCAGATAATTCTCATATTAGGCCAAGGACTCTTTCCTCAAATCTCCTCGATTTCCAAATCACAAGGCTAGAAGAAGCTTTTCTTTGATTGGAAAGCTCTCTTCCTCTGTTAATCTTAACCCTAGGACGACAGTACACTGGGAAGGGGCAGAGGAAGGAGGTGGTTCCCTACTGGTCCACTGCGGAGATGCCTGGTGTGGCACAGAGGCCAGCACACTCCCCAGCCTGTGGGAGCCATCCTCGGGCACGGGCAACTCGCAGAGTGGAAATAATGACATGCTTAGGAGAGATCCTCGAGGTTTGGAAAAGGCCTTTTCAGGATCTAAACTCACAGTTTCAGACCTCTGGACTATCCACCAAAAGCAAATCAGATTCAGATCAGAGAAGACAGGTAAACTCACTATCAGGAGAGCTGTTGAACCCAGCGGGTTACTTCTTCAACAAAAGCAATAATGGTGGCTGTCTGTCCATACTGTTAGAAAATAGATATTCTAATCATGGAAAAAAATTTATCTTCTAGAAAAATCTTTCTCAAAATGTAGAAAAAGAAAATTTTCATTTAAAGATTTACTAAAACAGGAAATCACCAACTAAAACAGATGCCATTATAATAAATCTAAGACTGTCAGTCAGAGAGATGCTCAAACAGAACAGCAGACACATTTGGGAATTCATCTGGACCCTTCAGTGGTATGTTTATTTTTGTGTGAAATGAAGAAGAGATGACATAGCAAAACTCATTTTCTCTCCCACATATACATAGAGATTTGGTGCCAATGCAATAGTAGCATTAGATTAAGAAAAATGATTCAGAGAGCTTTTCAATTAAACTAGGCTGCAGAAGTCAGCATGTTTTTCAGTAGCACTGAGCAACTTATCTCGTTTAACAAAAGGCAAATATTTATCCTGGGGTGGGAAGAGAGGTCTTCAGCTAATGTGGAAGGACCTGCTACATTCAACTAACACTAAAGCCATCACTGGATTACTTCAGCTCTATGGTGAAAGCAGCAGATTAGAAAGATTTAAACAAAAGCTTTAAAACAGTGAAAACAGATTTTAGAAACACCAGTGTGTTTATCTGCATCTTTAAAATGGATTACCACTACCTACATAAAAAACAAGAACAAAACAAAACACCCAAACCTTTAAAAAGTGCATCATCAGTAACAGCAGCTGAACAAACACATAAGGTACAGTTCCTGCTCATTTGTTTCAGCGGGAAGAAACCAAAGTTTGACATGGAAGCATTCATAGCCCTTTAAAATATGTGCATGTTTAAAAGGACTATAAAAGTGCACTTTATGGGTAGAGAATCATCAGGGCACCAAAATGAAATCTAGGCTAAAGCTTTAAAACTAAAGGATTATCTTTTCTCTGTAATTAAAAAAATATAAAGAACACTTATCAAATCTGTTCTGTTGATACTAAGTAGCTGCTCTAGATTACACAGACATAAACGACAGATTTCTAGATTGATGAAAGAAAATAATAATGAAGGGACGCATCTACAAGTTTATTTGAATGCAGGGGCAACGTCCATAAGGTGCTAAGGATCATACCTAATACACCCAGGCGTATAGCAGTCCTGGCATCTACTACTTTTTCACAAAAGTACAAATCAGTATCTTCCTTTGTGAAAAATGATTCACACAATCGGTGAGGCCTCTCCAACCACTCTCTGAGAATTAGAAGCCACATCTGCTAAAAAACCTGGCACGAGTAAATGCAGCCACAGCAGAAAGAGATGACGTTAAAAACAGAGCATTACACTGCTCTGAGGACAGTGACTCTCAACTATGCAAGAAGCCAAAGCACCACAAAGCGTGACCCATCTCGGAGGTCCCTAGAGCTGAACAGCGCGTATAAGATTATCGAGTTACTGTCCCCTTCAGACTCCCCCAAAATTATTCTCTTGACAGTGTTTCAATGAATGTGGTTTGAAAAAATTCAAACCCTCTTTGTTCTAATTTGCAGCCAGAAACACAAGGATTTCTCCCCCCTGCCAACAAAGATACATCTAATAGAAAAATCGAAGGCTGTACTAAAGGAAAAGAAACAAAGTCAGAAAATAAGCTTGAGTGTAGAACCAGATTTTACTCTACTTGGTATCAGTGGAATTTTTTAAAGTGCAAGATATGCTTTAAATCATTTTAATTCAGAATAGCTACTAATGTCTGATACTAATAGCTCCTAGCAGCTACTCAGAAGAGTACTATGTCTGAATATAAAGCAACTGCAAAGGGGATGGTCTCACTGTAACTTCACTACAAACATTTTGGTTCGTGCATACAGTGCACATACAATTTAATGAGACATGAGTGAACAACTAAATGATCTCCCTCTGGTATCTGATTCTGTAGGGCTCATCTAACCTTTATTAAAGTCTTACTAAATATTTCCTTTTTAATTTTGCAGGTTATTAGACAAGGCCCAAAGTTTTCTTCTGAGTCGTTCTAGATCACCCATAGAGTGAAATATATTGAAGAATCCCAAGAAAAGGGAACACTGGACTCCCATGACAAAAGGGGCTCTTAAGCTATGAAGCGACCTAGAAAATGAAGAACCGGGGAACCGCAAAGCTACAGGGCATTATTCCCTCTTCCCCTGAAAATCAATGTATGTGCAGTTAATTACTGATGAGGAAATTTTTTTTCTCACTCTCTAATTAAGACAAGTGCTTTTCAATAGAGTTTCTTTAAATTACTTTCACTTAAACTTTGACTGCCTTCCAGAGGAGCAGCTACTGACTAGGACTACAGGCCACATTCAGTGGTGCTGGATGACCATTAACTATTCCTACAGTATTATTTTGACTGAAATAGTACAGTTGATTTGAAGACATTTACCTTACTTTCAAGGTTTTGTTTTTTCTTTTTCCCCATTCAAACATCTGATCTCTTTTCCCTCTTGCACAGCACTTGGAAAGCTGCTTCTCTGAACTTACAGGTGAACAAACAGAAAATGAAAAATGTTCCATCGAGGAGAGATCTTTATAAGTCATGGTGGTTGTAATTTTATTTTCTTTTGCAATGGCTTGCCATCATCCTCAATTTATGAGTGGAATTCCACTTTCATAGGTTAGACAGCATAATTCATAGCCAAATTCCTAAGCCCCTGTAAAAGGAACAAATGCCTCTTCTGCTGCTGCTTCCCTTCTTCTGTCCTACAGACAGAACACATTCAACTAGTCTTTCGTGTAGGAGTAAACACTAAAAAACACAAGCTGAAAGATAATGAAAACACAAGAAATTATATGGATAGTAACTGATTTACAAAGCCTCAAAACATGGCCTTCTGCATAGAAAGGAGACTAAGATACCTAATTAAGAAATAAAATATCCTGCTAATTGTCCTACATAAAGGAAACTTTGTTCAGAAAAAAGCTGAGAAAATTACAAATAAGGGAAAGCATGTTTTCTGTGCTTGCATATTAAGTTGCTCATTATCTTCAGGTTACTGTTATTTTCTTATCCCTAAAACATGATCAGTAAAACTCTTCATACCTAAATAATACCTAGGTAATACTGCCACACTTTTTTCATTGCTGCAGTTTTACACAGGATGCACCAGGATAGAGGGAGAGAAGGCAGAGGCTCGCTTAAGATACTGGCAGGGCCATGCAAGGACTTCAGCAGTCCTGGCTCTCTGATCACTCAACAGCATTGCTGTCTTTACATCTGTATGAGCAGAAGAGGTGAAGAAACAGAATCATGACGTACAGAGACTTTAGGAGTAATAAATACTGGAAACATATACAGAAAGAGTGATTTTAGAGCTGGGAACTGCATATTGGTTGACACTTCAAGGTCACTCTACTTCAAAGAGAGGGTTCTGGTAATGGCAACCTGCCAAAATGTTGTCTTTCTTCCTCCCGTCACATCACATGTGTAAAAATCTTTCTGGGCTTCAGAGGATCATGTTTACAAATGCTGGAAACACACCATGGAGGGTAAAGTCTCTAAGACCGATAGTGCAGTGGATAAGATACTAGCGTGGGCCTCAGGAGACACGGATTCAAACCCTGCTTCAGCGTTACATTTTCTCAGGTAGTTCAGCAAAGCTAAACATACAGTGAAAAAATAATTAAGCTAAGTCACACTGTGTTTTCATTTGCCATGCAGCTATAACCTCGGTTAAGTCTCAGTATTTTTTTTCTTTCCTCTTGAAATTCAAGCAGGGAAAATTTACCCATTGCTTTTACAGCAAAGTCCAGTGCTGACAACTGGACTCTGCATATTTCCTGAGGATAAAACATTTCCTTTCAGCAAGTCCACAGTGAACAGTACTCCTACTACAAAACCAGAGGTTTCTAGTGAAGTATTTAAATTCAGATTAAAAACTGCTGGTATAAAACTCGAACAGTAATAGGACCACTACATGAGATATTCATCAAATTGTAACTTTTTTTTTTAATAACTACCAAGGTATTAATGGTCAGTACCTATCTATGCATGAATACAATCTTCTGTTTATGGTATGGACGTGAAAGAAAACATCTCTTAACCTGTTTCACATCTCCTTCTCCACTGCATTCCTTCCAGGTCATTCCAAGATTTTCTTACAAGCTGTTAAGATCACATAATATTTTATTTTTATTCAACCTCCTTCTAAATCTGCTTGACTTCATGCTTAAGATCAACTCTACCTGCAGTATGGCAAATGAGAAAAACAAATGTGTCCACCCTGCCCCAAATCTAAAATAGCAGAACCTGAACAGGTCAGGTCTCCCTACTTTGCTGTTTCATACCTATCTGTATTCATATTACACATGATAACTGTAAGAGATGCAAAACGTACCCGTCCTAAACTGAAAAAAAAAACACAACAAAAACCCATTCACCACTGTAACTAGCTTTTCAATTTACAGCTGTAGACTTTTACAGAATCAAAACATTTCCCACACTGCAGTAGAAAGCCATCAGAACTTTAGACATCATGACAAAAACTAGAATTTTGCCTTGCTAAATGCTGGAGAAATCAAAGATTAGTTATGGTTTAGGATGTCTGAAAACATGGAAATCATAACACCCCCCCCCCCCCCCCAAATTTAGAAGTCTCAGCTGCATTTTGGACAAACTACCCCTGCAGGCCTGGCTCTACATGAAGCAAATTCAATTATCAGTTAATGGGGCACTATAGCCAAACCAAGGACTGTGCAGGTAGACAGAAACACAAGAAGAATCCCAAGTTAAGCAGAAAAATTTCTTAGCATCAGAGGCGCAGCTATGTTCATTGTTTTCTGGTAAAACCAAAATATATCTGGTCATGATCTCTTCCTGAATCTTAGCAGTCCTCAAGCATCAGAAGCATGTCTTTTCTAACAAACAGTTCCTTAGGACTTCCCAACACAGCTTAGCCTTTATTTAGACAACAATTTTCCAAAATTTTTTAGAACTTTAAAGGATGCTAAAGCCCTCGGCCCCAGTGCACTTAGCCCAACTGTGCTGCGTCCAATTAGCCAGACTTGCAGGAAACTTGGGAATTCGCAGTGCTACTCTTCGCTCAGAGGAAAAGTCATAAGAGCCTTCCAGATAGGACCCTAAAAAAAGCCTAATTCAGTACGTCTAGCGAATTTTAACTCCACAATTCCTTTGTGATAATTTAGCCTCCCTCCAAAGACTTTATGGGGCAAAAGGCACCTTGTTCCCTAGGCCTTTCCTTAGGACCTAGTATAAAAACAATGTATACTTCATCATAGGTACGTAATTCCCTGTTTGGTCTTCAGCATCACCTTTTCCATCTTAAAAGATGCTCCTCCTGAAGGCCAAGTTTCCTCAGAATAAATAATCTGGAAGCCTCAGGTGAACCTCAGCAGTCACTCTTCCTTATGCTTTTTTATCCCTACGGTCTAAAGATACTTTGTGAAATCCAGCTTCTGTTGCTAAATGAAGATGAAGACCTCACTCTGAGAGGCCTCTTTGATGCCAGTTAGCTCTTCTGCATGCTAGGCTTCAAATATATGAACAAGAATGTCCTAATGAGGGCTTGCTTATCTCCAGATGAACACATATAGTGACTAATCCTAGCAATTATTTTGTGTGGTTTTTGATGATACAAAGCAAATTAGAGCTAGGAAAAATAGTAAAAGTGAAGACTAAAGAAGGAAGTCTGGTAAAGAGAGGTAAATATCTATTCCTGGTTATACACAACTTTATAAATCTCATATTACATGAATACAATTAATATGCAAATCCCTCTACAAAACTTGGACAGACCTCTTCACTCAAAATGGTGATAAAAGCTGTCAAGGTAAATCTACTAGATGCTTCCCTGGGTTCGTTTGCTAAGTCTGGCTGGCACAGTTCAGGTGGGACGATACGGGAGAGAAAAGGGGAATGTTCTTGGTGCAACGTTGATCAAAGGGAAACGCACAGCCGAATGGGAAACAGATTCACTGAAAAGCTGAGAGTAGTTGTTTCTGGTTCACTGCTCTGTATGCGCAGGGCCCTTGAAGAGCACCTGTTCCATTAAGACAGAACCAAGAGTTTCTCAACTCCTTGCCTTCTGCTCTGTCCAACTAGCCATAATGAGGACCAAGAGAATGACAACAATTTATTTGTTAACACTTGTACAACCAGAAATCACTGCATACGATGAAAACATCAATGTAGCGTTAGTTCCACTCTTCACATTTTTCCCTGACTCTATCCATTGTGTGGCTGGAAAAAAGCTAGCTTAAAAAAAAAAAAAAAAGGAAAAGGTTAAAAGTCTACCATTTAAGAAACAGAATGCTGGAGCACAGATTGAGAGCACCGAATTCAGACAAGCACCGAAAATCTTAGGAGGAGTCCACAGCAAAGCATTTAAAATGCCATAGGTTAACAGGACTGAAGTTGCCCCCAGGTTTTATGGTACTCAATGCCATTACGATAAAGAAAGAAATTTTCAGCAAAGCAAACCTGGTGGTGGTCAGGAATGGCAAGGCATATCATTTAGAAGCATGCTGCAGCAGCTACATATTCTTAAATCAACCTTCAGCCTTCCTTATTTAGTAGTCATTATCAATTTATTTATTTATTTATTCTGTAACAGACACATTAGGCTGGGCTTCACTCTCCATGAAAACTATTTTAACACAAAGCAGATTTTGGTCTTTATTTGTTTTGAACCACAGGCAAAAAGAAATACATTTACTTTGGAGGAAGGTTGCCAAATGGATGAAAAAGGCCTGCAAGTTTTCCTTTTGGTTGCCCTTAGCATTTATAGTCAACTTTTCCCAGCTCAAAAGCCAAAGTCTGCTCTCAATTAGCCTGGTGTAAATCAGAGCAACTCCATTGACTTCACACAGCTTTTCTGGATATAGAGCATTTTGAGACAGAACAGAATTTGGCCAATATTGTCTTTTTTTGCTTTACCGGCATCAAGGATTTTTCTCTTTTTGGAAGACTTGTCGGTTGACACAAAGCGGATGACTGTGGACAACCTGTTTGATGTGGTAAACAAAAGCAAAGTAACTGCCAGACCAGCTGACAGAGTTAGAAAGAAAAGAGACATGAACACTGTGGGAAGGAGAATGCTGAGGAAGAACTTGAATCTTCCACTGATTTTGGTAGCAAAGTCCAAAAATAACCAAAAATATTGCCTAAAAGAAAATTCAGCACAGTGTAAGAATGTGATTTTAATCTCTAATCACGTCCATCAGAAGTAATGCCACCGAACTTGATGGCATTAATCCACTGTAAAACAAGACAGAAATTTGCAACCACATACAGAGTGGAGAGATACCAGCAGGAGCAACACAGTCAAATTAGCATGAATACTATTATATGTTTCCCACTGGTAAAGAATATGTAGTGAAGGAGTCTCCAATGAAAGAGACTGGCACTCCTTTGTTCAGAATATTTTCCAACTAAATTCAGCACAGTAAAAACCTATTGCAGACTTGCAGACTTTGTCCCTTCCTTGGAAAGGACTAGGCTTACAACTCAGAAGAAAGTCAATAGCGAAATACAGCTGTCTTTCTTGGATGAACAAAAGATACTTTCAGTTTAGGGACATAATAATTAGCTTTGATCCATTTTTACAGATTCCTCTCTACAAGTAGTGAGGGAAGCACAGGGGATGTAACAAGCATGTAATTTGACTAAAGCAGAGGATATCTGCATCATATTTTAACATATGTTTTTAAAATGGAACTTTAAAATTTCATTCTAAATTGCAGTAAGGCCTAAACTTACAATGCTGTATTAACGTCCTTTAAATCAAAAAATATTGCATCAGTGATCATGTACTCAAATTTGTAAACTTAACAATTCCAGTAGATACAAAGCAGAGATAAAATATTTTTCTGCTTAAGGTTAATTCAAACTTTATAAATGTGCAACAACATCACATGAACCACTCGACATTGCTATTGTCCCGTGTTTAAATTTGAATGAATAGAAGCCATGAAGCATTCTCTTTAATTGCTTGTGCTCCCAGTTTAATTATCAAGTGTAGAACTACTCTTTCATTCACCTGCACTATTTCATTGAAAGTTGAGAGACTGACTGGAATTTGATAAAGCAGGAAAGCTGGTTCCTCTTCCTACCACAATTATAGAATTGGATAGATGATGCAACTGAAAATCGTGAAGGACAGAATCAGAATCAGCTTTTCTAAAATGTTTATTTAACAGCAATCCAGCAGGACTTTCAGAAGAGCCATTCTGAGAAGTACAGAAATGATGAGCCTCCTGTTATGGCAATATTGAAAATATCATTCAGCATACGACCCAAATCTTTGGGCACCAAAACATGTTTTGTGGTCTGTAATGACTGGTAGGGGAAAAAAAATCATTGATTTGCTAGCTACAAGTAATACTTCCCATCTTTAGTTGGGGAGCGGAGGGGAAGGATTTTCATTTACCTAATACTCTCCTTAAACACCAATCATAATCAATGCCTCTTTCCTTAAAGAGGCAAGTGAATAAAATAGAGGTTCCAAATGTAGTTGTAAAACAATACACTTGAACATGAATAAATGAGAATTTAATTACTTTCCTAGAAGAGTAGGATTACCTATTTTTTTCACAAGAGAAGGATGCTTACTGAAATTATGATATGCTGGTGAAAAAATATTTAAAAGAACTTACAAAGCTCATCTGCCACATTATTATGACCCCATTACTAAAAATCAGCTGAAACAAATTTATTAAAAATTACTGAAGAATTACTGCAAAATAAATTAATAAGCAAATGTTTATAATGAGAAAATGTAACGGTAAAAGTTGGTGTCTCACATGACTTGTATTTGTTTGCAACAGTAGAATCAACAATGTTTGCAGAGTTGAAGCATTCCCCCATTTCTAATTCAAACTTCTCACTTCAACACACCAATGATGTTTGCTGCATATCCGTCAATACAGACTCCCAGTCTCATTAGTAAGTCAGGAAAAGGAGGCCAAAATCATGCAAGAGGCACTCCATGCAGAGTGGCTGAAGCCCCAGCTGTACTCACACCGAAGCCGCCTCAAACTCAGCCTCAAATGCACTGTTATCCTCGTCACCAGCCTGCAAGACCATGGGGCGCTCGGCCGCCAGCTCACTACAGACCCGGGCAACAGAAGGTGATGGAAAACAAGCATGAACGTGTTGCCAAATGCAAGAATAAGCCTTTATGTCATATACAACACTCATCTACTGTTTAAATGATCTGCAGTCTTATATTTTAATATTGCCTGAAGCCATTCAACTTTAGTCAGTTTGGTTTGCTTTGAAAGATGGGCTGCTTTACATTAAAATGTGGGATTTTAAGGGTCTTTGTTTACATACAGTGCTACCCAACAGAAATCCTCAAAAAACTTCCCAAATATTATGATCAATACAGGAAATGTTCTTCATGGAGCATGCTTTGGTTTTGCAAATTGCACCTCTGAACCACTGGATGACAGACATCTGGTCAGCTTTAGGTACCTGCAGCATACATATCTCCACCTGAGCTAATCAGCCAGACTCTGTTTATGGTCAACAGAGAGAAAAAGCCAGTTTCAGAGCACGATTCATCTTAGATGAAATTTCAGGCATGTAGAATACGTTAGATAACTGAAGGTCTAGAATTGCTTTCTACTCTCCACTGACTTCAAAGGGAGGCAAGATGATCAGACGTTTAACTTGGGCAAAATTAATTCCAGCCCTCTTGTGTGGTATTCAGACATGCTGAGGATCTGCAGCTCCCATTTTTTCTAATCGCGCACAGGCCAAGCCAATTGTAATAGTATTGGCAATGCAGTGTTGCAGACTGCTCCTCAACTAGTCGTTACTGTCTCTCTTCCATTAATTATAAAACATCAGATACATTCACTGAAAGGAAAATATTTTTTCTGGAATGATAATTCCAGAGAAAAAAAGAAAAGAATTAACTGTAACATATACAGGACAAATAAATCTGAATTAATGTGACTATAGTCTTGTTACAACCTTCTATTATGTTGATATTTTGAATATAAAATCTGTCAATAGACGAAATTAACCTTGGTTAGTTCCCACACTGAATGTTCTACCTCATTTGGTTTGGGTCCATTTACTTGGGGTAGATGGTGCCAAAAAACCCAGCTATATAGATAAATCAAGTCACCCACAAAGTTTTCTTTTAACCTTTAAATATATTTTTTTCCTTTTTTAATGCAACGGAAAGAAGAGGAAAACGAAACAGAAACAGCTGGCAGATAAGTACATACTGAAGTATAAGTATATACTGAACATGATGGAAAGAAATAGAGGAAAAGAAAGGGGTATTCCTTAGCTCACGCACTTACTTCTCACTGAGGTCTTCAATGCGCTGTCTGTGGCCTAGCATGAAGGTAGGGTTCGACTGACTGCACGGACTCGCAGGGGCTGATAAAGTGCTTTTGACATTCTGTACTGAGTGTCTCCGGCTCCGTCTGCGCTCCAGTCCCCTTCGCTCACTGGCACCGAGACTGGCCCTTCTTCTGTCCTTGCGCCCACTGGGAGGAGGGTCAGCAGTCTCATCTCCATCCTCATGTCTCAGTGTCATCTGAGAAGGAGAGGCAAGACTTCTTAGGCGGTTCCTTTAGACATCATAGGTCTTCACACTTACACTTTAAAAGTTAACTGGTCACAACACAACTTCTATGAGAGTTGTTTCTATAGCCATCCATCCAAGTTGCTACCTATCCATTAGTACAATGTAGCAGCTCTAATAATGGAATTATATACTGACATGCTTTAGAGAAGACGACAGGACCTGCAACAACAGATTTCCTAGATCTCCTATGTTTTTTCTTTTTATTTAGGACTTAATTTTCAAAGTCGCTGAATAGTGTTGGACACCTAACTGCCTTTACTTCCTTTCAAAATACTGAGGTGAAGTCTTCACCCTACTGAAATCAACAGAAAAAACTCTCATGCATTGGCTGACTAAAGATTCAACATGTAGTCAACAACAGATCTAGGAACACAAGTGGAAATTAATGTCTATTACTTCAGAACTTATGTTAGAACACTGCCATAATTTCTTCTCAGCCAAGAAAGAGATCAACAGTTGTATACATAACTGAATCCCACTTAATATCTCTGTTTTTCCAGATCTCTCTGCAAAATAAACAAAGGAAAAAAAACCCTAACAAAACAAGCCTATTTCTGTGAACTGGTACCACAATGGATTAAAAAAACCCAGACCACACATCTCCTCCAAGCCACCTAGTTTTTAGGTTAGCACAACTGCTTTCACATACGCCATTCAGTGGAAAATTCAGTATTTCCTGCCAGTTCAGAAGCACTATCAATACAGAGAGGCATATGGATAATACAAGAGGCTAACAATGTTGAGAATAGGACGACCACTATGACATTTGACAGAAACTTCTGACATAGGTTGGGAGCTCATCAGTCGGAAATAGCACAGGAGTAGAACGTGGAGGTAGAACCTAGCCTCTTGATTACAGCATGCCTACAGCTGCCAGCGTGACACAGTTCTAACAAAAAACTCAAAAGTGCAATCTTAGGGTACTTGACAAAGGATTTTTCCAACAGAAGCAATGAAGTTCTTGTGTAAAAAGTACTGTTGGATCTCATATGAAACACAGCATAAAATTTAAGTTGTCATTATTTGAGGAAGACCCATTCAAATAGAAACAGTTATAGAAAAGGGCTAGGCGGGTGAACAGAAGAGTGGATATCTTCCTCCTGTTTCTATTAGTCCTATTATTCTGATGATTCTTACCAGAAGAGACTTTGGCACAATGAAGGCAGGGGGATGTGTGATATTTCTGCTTAATGAGTAAAATCTATTCAAGTGGGGAAAAAAAGAGCTGTTAAGATAAAGAAGAGCATTGGCAGAAAAAGGAGGAATTTACACAGGTATGTCTAAATTTAGCCTGGTTATCAAGAGAAAGCTGGTAGCCATTAAGCAATCTGGTAATTTTGCTATCAGCCCTTTCAAGAGGCACAGCAGGAGCGAAAAACCAACTTTTAAGTTTAATGATCATTTTTGGAAAAGGATGTTACGAGGTGACATAAAAATAAAAGGGAACAGGCAACCCTCTGTCATTCTCAGGTTCCTATTTTGGCTTGACTCTTCTTGCAAATTGCTACATATAAGGAGTAACTCTACTGAAGTTAATGAATTGACATGAGTGTAGAGTTGACAAAGAAAATGGAGAATCAAATTGACCAAATTCTTTGCTGGACTTAGATGGAGAGAAAGTCATTTCACTTCATCGCATCAGAACATGAATTCACATTTATGTTATATTAACTTCAGCCTAAATGTCCCCCCTCCAACACTTCCCAAAGTCTGAGAAAGGGTCTAATTATTAAGAAACTGGATATCCTATCTTTGCATATAAATATTCCAGAAGTGGTTATTTTATACCTGTGTGGTGAACATGGAGTCATTCACTATTCCATTGCTGCAAACCGTATAGGAACTGGTCCAGTGTAAACTCGTAAACAAGGACTTGCTGGGCATTCAGCTGTGGAGTGAGTGGTATTTGTGAAGCTGAGCTCAGCTGAACCTTTTTCATGAGCTGAATACTTTTGCATGTGGCAAGAACTTGTACTTAATTCAGGATGTGTAACTAGCAGTCTGAGAAAGTTTTAATTGCAGGCAGAACTGCCTCTAAAGACGCTAGTAAATGTTCTGTTTTGCCTTGAAGTATGCCCCAGGTCTAGTATAAAATGCATTTGTATTAAAGGCAGTCAGGTACTGTAGCAGGCCACATATATGAATGTGTATAATACATCTAGCAACCAGATGTTTTTCTTTTAAAATAAAATAGATAACCAAATTTCACCTAGGTTACGTTCCCCCCTCCTCCCAGCTTTGAAGTTTGCACAAGCTGTAAGATGCATAAAACAGGGCATGTTATGTTACCTCATAAATGTTAAATTGCTCAACTAAGTCCAAGTCTGTTCCTTTCTTGTTCAAGTGTCTTTGTGAAATAGCTTCAATGCCTAGCTCTTCCAGACAGTCCACTACGTCGTAGAAAGAGTCTTGATCTGGCAACCCCGACAGCGTCTAAGAATCAAAGGAAAATCATTTAAATCTGTTTGTTTTGAAAAGAATTAAACAAAGGCTTTTAAAAGCCGGTGGCAAGTGGTGTTATGTATGATTTCAATAAAGCAAAAATCATGATGTGGGATTAGAAACACTGCTAGAAAATAAAAAACAAGTGACACAGCCTTTAACAAACAACTCTGTGCACTGTGTAAAAACCCAAATAATTGGCAAAACAAATCAATGTTATTATTTCATACAAAAAAGTATGGAAAATATGGGTCTTTAAAATACACAGTTGGATTCTTCCTGGCTTCATTTAACGACAGATTTAAAGAACAGAGAATGTTACAGCATCAAACACAGCGATAAAAGCAAAAAGACAGAAAAAATGGTTTAGCTAAGAACAGTGAAGCTGATTTCCTACTGATTCCTGTAACTTTGGCCTGAAGAAGAAAAAGTGCAATGCACAGCTGTGTGATGTGAGGACAGCAGGAAATATCCTGCACCATGTGCCTACTGTCCTCCACACCTGCAGCAGAGGTCATTCTCCTAACACACAAGTTGTTCTATGTTTCAGAGGTATCGACTCCTTTCCTCCTTTTCAGGTTCAAAAGTCTTATTAAAGGTATGCTGACTCCTTAACTCCAGTAAAATATTAGAAGAGTTACAAATTCCTAATTACGGGGTAAGTTCTCACCAACAACATTAAAGAGGAGTTTTTGCACACTAGAAAATAACTGATGCCAATAAGTAAAAGTTATTGAACATAAACTTCTTGAATCTAGAGCTTTATATGGTACCTGATGCAGGTTTGAGAGAGAACACTTTCCTACCATAGTCTAGTTTCCTATTTTTTGATGGATGCAGAAAACCCAGAAGAAATGGAAGGTGGTCTTCTGCAATATACCACATACTTCAAATATTCTATGGCGGTGTAGGAAGCGGAGGTGGAATTAACCCACTACCACAACTGTACTGCAGAGGGATGTATAGGAAGAGGACATAGGCATTAGATAGCTTTGTACATTTACAAAGTCAACAGAGACCACTACTACCTTGATTTGCTATTGTTTTCTATTCAGCCTGTGCTGGATTTATACCGTTCTTTATGGATGATTCAGGAATTTGAGTCTAATTCTGCTCTTCATTGATGCTAAGCCAAAATTACTGAATATGCAGGGCAAACTACTTGCGGAGTAGCATGTGTGTCATTGCAAGAATCGGTCTGTACAGAGCTGCTTCTGCAAAATAAAGGAGAGTGCACACTTCAAGCTCAACAGTTATTCTGGGTTAGTTCACCAAGGAGACACCCGTTCTGAGGCAGGCTCCTCTCTCCTAACTTTAACTACTCAGTCATCTAGCACAGGCTACTTATCTGTATTCCCAATACAGGAGAGAAAGGGCGAGACAGAGTGTGTGCAAGAGCCAAGCACTCTACAGAGAGGTTTTCATTCCCTTCATAAATGAGATTGGATGAATTATGCCCTCAAGAGTACTGGGTTTTGAAGCATGGCATTTCCAAAGTTGCTCAGAGCAGCACAGTGCAGAACACAACAGCTATTCCAGGCTACTTTCCTACACAGAGACTGTTTAAGCACCTCTTTCCAGTGAAATGATGCACTGGAAAAACATGCATCACCAAGGCTTTTTTTGTTTGGTTTGGTTTTTAATAAAACAACACAGCAATATCTTCTTCAGTCATTACGGGACTATAGTCAAATCTGGTGAGGTTCAGTCAGGGAACACTGTAACGTGAACGCTCAGCAACAACACAAATAAAACATTAGGGTTATAAGTTCAGGCTCTAATTAAGAAGTCATCTCTGTCCAGGACACTATTTAAGCATACAATTAAAAACTACTGAACACAATGCAACTAAATTTACCTCAACAGTGCTAAAAATAGATATCATGTATGCTTTGTTCTTTGCTGAATTGGCAGCTAGCACTGAGCAGAAACCCGAGGATTCAGCAAATGAAGCTATTACACTGTAAATTCAATGTAGAATGCAAATTCAATGAAACATAAATGCAAATTCTTAGGTAAGAAGCAGACAGCAACTATGCTGACCTGAGTGTCTTCAAGCACAATAAAACATGATGTCTCACATGCAAAAGGATAGACAATCACATCTTTGCTTCTGTGCATGCACTTGCAAAAATTCAGGAAATATTCTTGAGGTTGATATGCAGATCACCTGCCTTCAAGTATATCCTTTCTCTTATCTGAAGTCAGGCAGGCTGTAAACAGGGCAAAGCAACAGCACAAAGTAGTATTAACTGGCAACTCTGCTTTTGCCAGGAGCTTCTTATTGTTTAACATAATTTTTAATCACACTGCAATGGAAATCCAATTTTCACTGCATGCTAGTGGCTAGAACTGGGTGATTAAACTCTCATTTATAGTAATAGAATATTTTTCCTTTGCATGGTTTGTCATTAAACTCACAGATCCATTTTCAGAGGCTAATGCATATAAAATTCAATTTCCACCATGATAAAACAGGATGGAAAGGGTACCACTGGTGCGACAACTAGGTCAGCTGAGTCTGGCATAGGAGAAAGCCCTTCACAGTAATTAAACATAAGGGGCATGAAGTGCTTGCATAAATGGCTGACTAATTCTGGCTTGTGGTATCAGAAAACAAGAGTGTGCCCCCATTTTCCTGGTTGCTTTTTCAAGACAACAATAGTAGCCATCAGCAGAGCACAGGGGGCATAGGTTTGTCAGGTCCTTGCTCCTTCCTAAGTAGCCGGTTGAGATCAAAATGATTTTCCAATATCAAAATACTCATACAAGCCCCAAATATTTCCTTCTGCACTAAGGACTGAACCATAATTTATAAAATGAAAATGTCTAGAGAATTAAAATTCAGCCACTGGAAGAAGTGTGTTTAAACCACACACTGTGGTTTACTTGTTGGATTTCATGCTATGGTACCACTAGATTAGACCAAAAGTGGGATTTTGAATCTGAAACCCTTCAGAATTCAGGTGTATGAAGGAAACAACTCTGAATGCCAAGATTTATTCCCACGCCTCTGTCTAGGGCAGTTCCAGAAAACATCCCTGAATTAAGGATCAGCTTGTTACAAGATTTTCATTTGTTTATTTTGTGATTTTACGAGTTGCTCTCAAGTCCTTACGGGAATGTCTGCTCAGCTGTGAACTTTGTCGTGAGCATCTGCTTTTGCAGTGGTGAGCTAAATTAGAACCAAAACCCCAGCCTGAGAGTTATGAGCTTGATGCATCTTCTTAACCACATTTTGACCAAAACCTAACAACAGTAACAACAGATTATACCCACCACTAACAGTAACAGTCTCAATGAAAAGAAAGGCAAAAAACCTGTGGTGAGGTAGTATGGGGGGCGGGGAGAGAGAGAAGTTCTATAGGAATATAACCATCAAATGTTTTCCTAGATGATCAAGCCTGTTAGAGAGCATATACAACTGGTAATAGCACAATATTCTTCTTACCACATGTTCTCAGAAACCAGACTTAAATTAGCTCTAGACTATGCCTGGCTGCAGACTGAAAGGCTCTATTTTCCTTTTTTAAAATGTGTAATCCTGGATGGTACTAGGCAGTAAAATTAGTAAGTATGGTGTCTTCTGTCATTAACAAAACAGTAATAGTATACAGCAATGACGCGGACCACAGAGAGTCCGGCTAAGTATGTTAACTGCATGTGAAGAGGTCCAGGTCATAGAAGAAAACTGCTCTGGTTACTATACGTTCGACAGATTGAGCTCTACTAAAGGGCCCACATGCTAAATAGAGATATTACCTAGATTTTACAAGATACGATGAAATGCATTACACAGTAAACAAGCATGCTTAAGGGCATCAGCCAAGTTTTCAATTGCTTTTGGATAGGAAGAAGTATCTCTCATGTGTGCGTCTTCCCGGGAACTACAACTTCTTCTGAAACATCTGGTGCTTGTCCCTGTCAGACACAGGACACCAACCTAAAAAGATCCATGTTCCAATGTGGCAGTTCTGATGTACTTAAGGCAGGTCACAGAAAAATGAGGTGCAAGGTGCCGCATTAACACCGCACTGGCCTGAAACAGCACTTTCTCAACCACAGCTAAGGGACCACTGGTAGTACCCTACGTTCCTCCTAATAACCACTGGCCTGGAAGCTGGTGCTAAAACTCTAGTC